>NW_026644599.1:1855212-2164414 GCF_030020395.1 Manis pentadactyla | reverse complement strand
TGTGCGGGTGTGTATATGGCTGTGCTATTGTTTGAGAGAGTGTGTGATGGTATGTGAGGATGGGTGTGAGTTTGTCTATGATTAGGTGTGAGAGTGTGTGTGAGTGTGTGTTAGTGTGTGATGCTGTGTGACATTATGTGTTTGTGTGAGTGTAGTTGTGCCAGAGAGGGTGTGCGAATATTCATTTTTGAATGTGTGAACGAGTGTGAGCCTTTGTGTGATGGTGTGTGTGAGTGAGTGTTTCTGTTTGCCATTATGTGTGTGATTGTGTGAATGAGTGTGACCAGTTAGAAATTTATCTGCGTGTGTACTTGTGTGAGTGTATATGACAGTGAGATTGTGAGCAGGTGTGAGTCTGTGAGTGTGTGTTTGTGTGTGTGAGAGTGTGTGTGATGGTGTGTTTGATGTGCGTCTGTGCATTTGTGTCTGCGTACATGTGAGTAATTTTGTGACAGTGTGTACAACTGTGTGTATTCTGGTGTGTGCCTGTGTGAGTGTGTGATTTTGTGTGGTTTTCAGTGAGTGAGCATGTGTTTGAGAGAGTCAGTGTGCAAGGGGCTGTGTGTGTTGTGTGAGAGTGTGAAAGGTGATAGTATGTGATTGTGTGTGAGTTAATATGAGCAGGTGTGTTTGAGTGTTTAAGTCAGTGTGTTTTGTGATAGAGTAGCTTGAGTGGGTGTGTTACACTGTGTGTATGAGTGACTGTGTGCTTCTGTTTACACGAGAGTGTGTGTGAATATGTATTCGTGATTGCAGGTGTGGTAGTGAGAGATAGACTGTGTGACTGTGTGAGTGTGTGTGATTGTGTGATTGTATGTGAATAGTTGTGAGGGTATGTATGCACGTGTGTGTGAATGTGAGTGTTTGAATGTGCACAAGTGCGTATGTGAGTGTGTTACTGTTCAGGTATGCATAAGGATGAATATATCAGTGATTGTGAGTGTCAGTGGGACTTTGAGGGTGCGTGAGTGTGAGAGACAGTATGTCTGAGCATGTGTGTGTAAGTGTGTGTTCTAAAGACTGTTTTTGAATGTGTGTGCGTGTGTAAATTGTATGAATGTGTGAGAGTGACAGCACAAAAGACGAATGTCTGTGTGTGTGAACACTTGTGTGTATATGAGAGACTGTGTAAGTGCGTTTGCTGGTGTGCTAGTGTGTGTGTAGGTGTCTGAGTGTGAGAAAATGAGAGTTTGTGAGTGTGTATTCGAGAATGTTGCAGCTTTTGTGTGATTGTGTTATTTTGCTTGAATGCGTGTGTTTGAGTGTCTGTGTGGTTGCTTTCACATGTGTGATGTTTGCTTGTGTGTGTGAGTGTGTGGGTCTGTGTGTGCGTCTGCTTGTGTGTCAGTGTGAGAGTGTGAGGGGAATGGGGTGAATTATGATGCAAGGGTGCCTAACATGTTTGGAAGCGAAATGGGCATTCTCTGAGATAACGGAAAGCGACAGAACATGGTGGGAGACTATATATAGGAGTGCAATGTTGTCGAATGGTTTGGAAAGTGCTGCAATGTGACGCAATAGATGGTTCCTGTGTGTTTTGGAAGAGAACGGATCCTTCTTTGATGGAAAGAAACGCAGTAGAACGTGGTGGATTGTTGTAGAATGCAGTGGGATGTTGTGTAATGGAGAGCATTGTGATGAAGTGGAGAGAAAGTGAGTGGTTTGGACACGAGAGTAGCCTTCTTTCATGGAATGGAATGCAATACATATTGATGGATTTTTGGGTACGATAGTAGAAAATTGTGGAATGGAGTGAAATGTAGTGCAATAGACGGTTGAGGACCTTGTTTTATGCGAACGGTTGTATGTGTGTGTGACTGTGCAGCTGTGTGCGTTTGTGTGAGTGATTGTCATAGAGAGTGTGAGTGTGGAAGAGAGCGTGTGCATGATTGTGAGGGAGGTGTTGTGTGAGTGCACATGTGTGTGAAAGGCTGAGTGTGAGTGTGTTTATGGGAGTGTGTGTGAGCATGCTTATGTGAGAGTGAATATGAGGGATTACATGTGCGTTTGTGAGTGTATGAGAATGTGTGGGTGTGTGTGATACTGTGAGCCTGTGTGAGTACATGTATGAGTGTGAGAAAATGTGTGAGAATGTGAGTGAGTACATGTGAGTCTGAGTGAGGATATGTCAGTGTGACAGTGACTATGTCAGGTGTGTAGGTCTGCACATGTGTTTGGGTCTATGTACATGTGTGTGTTTGTTAGTTTGTGAGACTATAGGTGTCTGTGAGTGTGCGATTGTTGATATGTGATTGTGTGAGTCTGTGTGTGTCGGGCAGTGGGTGAGTTTGTGATAGTGTGAGAGGATTGCTTACTTTATTGTGTGTGCTTTGGTGAGCATATGTTTGTTGGTGTTTCTGTGAGCGTGTTTGTGAGAGCGGAGGTATGTGAGTGGAAGTGTGACTCTGAATGTGTGACTGTGTGTTTGTGATAGTATGAGTGCATGTGAATATTTGTTAATATTTGAGTGTGCTTGTGTGTGTGTTTCAGTGGTCAGTAAGTATGTGTGTGTGTGTTTGTGAGTTTTTGTGAGTGTGTTTGTAGGTGTGGGAGTGTGGGAGAAGTGTTATTTTGTGACAGTGTGTGTTTGCTAATGTGTCTGAATGTCTGAATGATTGTGTGACTGTACGTGTTTGTGAGTGAGTGTGCGTGTGGTAGTGTGTGTGTACGAATGTGTGAGTGTGTCTGATTATGAGTATGAGTGTGTCAGAGTACCTGAGTGTGTGTTTAAATGTGATTGTGAGAGTGCTGGTGAGTGGGAGTGTGCGGGTGTGTATATGGCTGTGCTATTGTTTGAGAGAGTGTGTGATGGTATGTGAGGATGGGTGTGAGTTTGTCTATGATTAGGTGTGAGAGTGTGTGTGAGTGTGTGTTAGTGTGTGATGCTGTGTGACATTATGTGTTTGTGTGAGTGTAGTTGTGCCAGAGAGGGTGTGCGAATATTCATTTTTGAATGTGTGAACGAGTGTGAGCCTTTGTGTGATGGTGTGTGTGAGTGAGTGTTTCTGTTTGCCATTATGTGTGTGATTGTGTGAATGAGTGTGACCAGTTAGAAATTTATCTGCGTGTGTACTTGTGTGAGTGTATATGACAGTGAGATTGTGAGCAGGTGTGAGTCTGTGAGTGTGTGTTTGTGTGTGTGAGAGTGTGTGTGATGGTGTGTTTGATGTGCGTCTGTGCATTTGTGTCTGCGTACATGTGAGTAATTTTGTGACAGTGTGTACAACTGTGTGTATTCTGGTGTGTGCCTGTGTGAGTGTGTGATTTTGTGTGGTTTTCAGTGAGTGAGCATGTGTTTGAGAGAGTCAGTGTGCAAGGGGCTGTGTGTGTTGTGTGAGAGTGTGAAAGGTGATAGTATGTGATTGTGTGTGAGTTAATATGAGCAGGTGTGTTTGAGTGTTTAAGTGAGTGTGTGTTTGTGATAGACTAGCATGAGTGTGTGTGTTACTCTGTGTGTATGAGTGACTGTGTGCTTCTGTTTACACGAGAGTGTGTGTGAATATGTATTCGTGTTTGCAGGTGTGGTAGTGAGAGATAGACTGTGTGACTGTGTGAGTGTGTGTGATTGTGTGATTGTATGTGAATAGTTGTGAGGGTATGTATGCACGTGTGTGTGAATGTGAGTGTTTGAATGTGCACAAGTGCGTATGTGAGTGTGTTACTGTTCAGGTATGCATAAGGATGAATATATCAGTGAGTGTGAGTGTCAGTGGGACTTTGAGGGTGCGTGAGTGTGAGAGACAGTATGTCTGAGCATGTGTGTGTAAGTGTGTGTTCTAAAGACTGTTTTTGAATGTGTGTGCGTGTGTAAATTGTATGAATGTGTGAGAGTGACAGCACAAAAGACGAATGTCTGTGTGTGTGAACACTTGTGTGTATATGAGAGACTGTGTAAGTGCGTTTACTGGTGTGCTAGTGTGTGTGTAGGTGTCTGAGTGTGAGAAAATGAGAGTTTGTGAGTGTGTATTCGAGAATGTTGCAGATTTTGTGTGATTGTGTTATTTTGCTTGAATGCGTGTGTTTGAGTGTCTGTGTGGTTGCTTTCACATGTGTGATGTTTGCTTGTGTGTGTGAGTGTGTGGGTCTGTGTGTGCGTCTGCTTGTGTGTCAGTGTGAGAGTGTGAGGGGAATGGGGTGAATTATGATGCAAGGGTGCCTAACATGTTTGGAAGCGAAATGGGCATTCTCTGAGATAACGGAAAGCGACAGAACATGGTGGGAGACTATATATAGGAGTGCAATGTTGTCGAATGGTTTGGAAAGTGCTGCAATGTGACGCAATAGATGGTTCCTGTGTGTTTTGGAAGAGAACGGATCCTTCTTTGATGGAAAGAAACGCAGTAGAACGTGGTGGATTGTTGTAGAATGCAGTGGGATGTTGTGTAATGGAGAGCATTGTGATGAAGTGGAGAGAAAGTGAGTGGTTTGGACACGAGAGTAGCCTTCTTTCATGGAATGGAATGCAATACATATTGATGGATTTTGGGGTACGATAGTAGAAAATTGTGGAATGGAGTGAAATGTAGTGCAATAGACGGTTGAGGACCTTGTTTTATGCGAACGGTTGTATGTGTGTGTGACTGTGCAGCTGTGTGCGTTTGTGTGAGTGATTGTCATAGAGAGTGTGAGTGTGGAAGAGAGCGTGTGCATGATTGTGAGGGAGGTGTTGTGTGAGTGCACATGTGTGTGAAAGGCTGAGTGTGAGTGTGTTTATGGGAGTGTGTGTGAGCATGCTTATGTGAGAGTGAATATGAGGGATTACATGTGCGTTTGTGAGTGTATGAGAATGTGTGGGTGTGTGTGATACTGTGAGCCTGTGTGAGTACATGTATGAGTGTGAGAAAATGTGTGAGAATGTGAGTGAGTACATGTGAGTCTGAGTGAGGATATGTCAGTGTGACAGTGACTATGTCAGGTGTGTAGGTCTGCACATGTGTTTGGGTCTATGTACATGTGTGTGTTTGTTAGTTTGTGAGACTATAGGTGTCTGTGAGTGTGCGATTGTTGATATGTGATTGTGTGAGTCTGTGTGTGTCGGGCAGTGGGTGAGTTTGTGATAGTGTGAGAGGATTGCTTACTTTATTGTGTGTGCTTTGGTGAGCATATGTTTGTTGGTGTTTCTGTGAGCGTGTTTGTGAGAGCGGAGGTATGTGAGTGGAAGTGTGACTCTGAATGTGTGACTGTGTGTTTGTGATAGTATGAGTGCATGTGAATATTTGTTAATATTTGAGTGTGCTTGTGTGTGTGTTTCAGTGGTCAGTAAGTATGTGTGTGTGTGTTTGTGAGTTTTTGTGAGTGTGTTTGTAGGTGTGGGAGTGTGGGAGAAGTGTTATTTTGTGACAGTGTGTGTTTGCTAATGTGTCTGAATGTCTGAATGATTGTGTGACTGTACGTGTTTGTGAGTGAGTGTGCGTGTGGTAGTGTGTGTGTACGAATGTGTGAGTGTGTCTGATTATGAGTATGAGTGTGTCAGAGTACCTGAGTGTGTGCTTAAATGTGATTGTGAGAGTGCTGGTGAGTGGGAGTGTGCGGGTGTGTATATGGCTGTGCTATTGTTTGAGAGAGTGTGTGATGGTATGTGAGGATGGGTGTGAGTTTGTCTATGATTAGGTGTGAGAGTGTGTGTGAGTGTGTGTTAGTGTGTGATGCTGTGTGACATTATGTGTTTGTGTGAGTGTAGTTGTGTCAGAGAGGGTGTGCGAATATTCATTTTTGAATGTGTGAACGAGTGTGAGCCTTTGTGTGATGGTGTGTGTGAGTGAGTGTTTCTGTTTGCCATTATGTGTGTGATTGTGTGAATGAGTGTGACCAGTTAGAAATTTATCTGCGTGTGTACTTGTGTGAGTGTATATGACAGTGAGATTGTGAGCAGGTGTGAGTCTGTGAGTGTGTGTTTGTGTGTGTGAGAGTGTGTGTGATGGTGTGTTTGATGTGCGTCTGTGCATTTGTGTCTGCGTACATGTGAGTAATTTTGTGACAGTGTGTACAACTGTGTGTATTCTGGTGTGTGCCTGTGTGAGTGTGTGATTTTGTGTGGTTTTCAGTGAGTGAGCATGTGTTTGAGAGAGTCAGTGTGCAAGGGGCTGTGTGTGTTGTGTGAGAGTGTGAAAGGTGATAGTATGTGATTGTGTGTGAGTTAATATGAGCAGGTGTGTTTGAGTGTTTAAGTGAGTGTGTGTTTGTGATAGACTAGCATGAGTGTGTGTGTTACTCTGTGTGTATGAGTGACTGTGTGCTTCTGTTTACACGAGAGTGTGTGTGAATATGTATTCGTGTTTGCAGGTGTGGTAGTGAGAGATAGACTGTGTGACTGTGTGAGTGTGTGTGATTGTGTGATTGTATGTGAATAGTTGTGAGGGTATGTATGCACGTGTGTGTGAATGTGAGTGTTTGAATGTGCACAAGTGCGTATGTGAGTGTGTTACTGTTCAGGTATGCATAAGGATGAATATATCAGTGAGTGTGAGTGTCAGTGGGACTTTGAGGGTGCGTGAGTGTGAGAGACAGTATGTCTGAGCATGTGTGTGTAAGTGTGTGTTCTAAAGACTGTTTTTGAATGTGTGTGCGTGTGTAAATTGTATGAATGTGTGAGAGTGACAGCACAAAAGACGAATGTCTGTGTGTGTGAACACTTGTGTGTATATGAGAGACTGTGTAAGTGCGTTTGCTGGTGTGCTAGTGTGTGTGTAGGTGTCTGAGTGTGAGAAAATGAGAGTTTGTGAGTGTGTATTCGAGAATGTTGCAGATTTTGTGTGATTGTGTTATTTTGCTTGAATGCGTGTGTTTGAGTGTCTGTGTGGTTGCTTTCACATGTGTGATGTTTGCTTGTGTGTGTGAGTGTGTGGGTCTGTGTGTGCGTCTGCTTGTGTGTCAGTGTGAGAGTGTGAGGGGAATGGGGTGAATTATGATGCAAGGGTGCCTAACATGTTTGGAAGCGAAATGGGCATTCTCTGAGATAACGGAAAGCGACAGAACATGGTGGGAGACTATATATAGGAGTGCAATGTTGTCGAATGGTTTGGAAAGTGCTGCAATGTGACGCAATAGATGGTTCCTGTGTGTTTTGGAAGAGAACGGATCCTTCTTTGATGGAAAGAAACGCAGTAGAACGTGGTGGATTGTTGTAGAATGCAGTGGGATGTTGTGTAATGGAGAGCATTGTGATGAAGTGGAGAGAAAGTGAGTGGTTTGGACACGAGAGTAGCCTTCTTTCATGGAATGGAATGCAATACATATTGATGGATTTTGGGGTACGATAGTAGAAAATTGTGGAATGGAGTGAAATGTAGTGCAATAGACGGTTGAGGACCTTGTTTTATGCGAACGGTTGTATGTGTGTGTGACTGTGCAGCTGTGTGCGTTTGTGTGAGTGATTGTCATAGAGAGTGTGAGTGTGGAAGAGAGCGTGTGCATGATTGTGAGGGAGGTGTTGTGTGAGTGCACATGTGTGTGAAAGGCTGAGTGTGAGTGTGTTTATGGGAGTGTGTGTGAGCATGCTTATGTGAGAGTGAATATGAGGGATTACATGTGCGTTTGTGAGTGTATGAGAATGTGTGGGTGTGTGTGATACTGTGAGCCTGTGTGAGTACATGTATGAGTGTGAGAAAATGTGTGAGAATGTGAGTGAGTACATGTGAGTCTGAGTGAGGATATGTCAGTGTGACAGTGACTATGTCAGGTGTGTAGGTCTGCACATGTGTTTGGGTCTATGTACATGTGTGTGTTTGTTAGTTTGTGAGACTATAGGTGTCTGTGAGTGTGCGATTGTTGATATGTGATTGTGTGAGTCTGTGTGTGTCGGGCAGTGGGTGAGTTTGTGATAGTGTGAGAGGATTGCTTACTTTATTGTGTGTGCTTTGGTGAGCATATGTTTGTTGGTGTTTCTGTGAGCGTGTTTGTGAGAGCGGAGGTATGTGAGTGGAAGTGTGACTCTGAATGTGTGACTGTGTGTTTGTGATAGTATGAGTGCATGTGAATATTTGTTAATATTTGAGTGTGCTTGTGTGTGTGTTTCAGTGGTCAGTAAGTATGTGTGTGTGTGTTTGTGAGTTTTTGTGAGTGTGTTTGTAGGTGTGGGAGTGTGGGAGAAGTGTTATTTTGTGACAGTGTGTGTTTGCTAATGTGTCTGAATGTCTGAATGATTGTGTGACTGTACGTGTTTGTGAGTGAGTGTGCGTGTGGTAGTGTGTGTGTACGAATGTGTGAGTGTGTCTGATTATGAGTATGAGTGTGTCAGAGTACCTGAGTGTGTGCTTAAATGTGATTGTGAGAGTGCTGGTGAGTGGGAGTGTGCGGGTGTGTATATGGCTGTGCTATTGTTTGAGAGAGTGTGTGATGGTATGTGAGGATGGGTGTGAGTTTGTCTATGATTAGGTGTGAGAGTGTGTGTGAGTGTGTGTTAGTGTGTGATGCTGTGTGACATTATGTGTTTGTGTGAGTGTAGTTGTGTCAGAGAGGGTGTGCGAATATTCATTTTTGAATGTGTGAACGAGTGTGAGCCTTTGTGTGATGGTGTGTGTGAGTGAGTGTTTCTGTTTGCCATTATGTGTGTGATTGTGTGAATGAGTGTGACCAGTTAGAAATTTATCTGCGTGTGTACTTGTGTGAGTGTATATGACAGTGAGATTGTGAGCAGGTGTGAGTCTGTGAGTGTGTGTTTGTGTGTGTGAGAGTGTGTGTGATGGTGTGTTTGATGTGCGTCTGTGCATTTGTGTCTGCGTACATGTGAGTAATTTTGTGACAGTGTGTACAACTGTGTGTATTCTGGTGTGTGCCTGTGTGAGTGTGTGATTTTGTGTGGTTTTCAGTGAGTGAGCATGTGTTTGAGAGAGTCAGTGTGCAAGGGGCTGTGTGTGTTGTGTGAGAGTGTGAAAGGTGATAGTATGTGATTGTGTGTGAGTTAATATGAGCAGGTGTGTTTGAGTGTTTAAGTGAGTGTGTGTTTGTGATAGACTAGCATGAGTGTGTGTGTTACTCTGTGTGTATGAGTGACTGTGTGCTTCTGTTTACACGAGAGTGTGTGTGAATATGTATTCGTGTTTGCAGGTGTGGTAGTGAGAGATAGACTGTGTGACTGTGTGAGTGTGTGTGATTGTGTGATTGTATGTGAATAGTTGTGAGGGTATGTATGCACGTGTGTGTGAATGTGAGTGTTTGAATGTGCACAAGTGCGTATGTGAGTGTGTTACTGTTCAGGTATGCATAAGGATGAATATATCAGTGAGTGTGAGTGTCAGTGGGACTTTGAGGGTGCGTGAGTGTGAGAGACAGTATGTCTGAGCATGTGTGTGTAAGTGTGTGTTCTAAAGACTGTTTTTGAATGTGTGTGCGTGTGTAAATTGTATGAATGTGTGAGAGTGACAGCACAAAAGACGAATGTCTGTGTGTGTGAACACTTGTGTGTATATGAGAGACTGTGTAAGTGCGTTTGCTGGTGTGCTAGTGTGTGTGTAGGTGTCTGAGTGTGAGAAAATGAGAGTTTGTGAGTGTGTATTCGAGAATGTTGCAGCTTTTGTGTGATTGTGTTATTTTGCTTGAATGCGTGTGTTTGAGTGTCTGTGTGGTTGCTTTCACATGTGTGATGTTTGCTTGTGTGTGTGTGTGTGTGGGTCTGTGTGTGCGTCTGCTTGTGTGTCAGTGTGAGAGTGTGAGGGGAATGGGGTGAATTATGATGCAAGGGTGCCTAACATGTTTGGAAGCGAAATGGGCATTCTCTGAGATAACGGAAAGCGACAGAACATGGTGGGAGACTATATATAGGAGTGCAATGTTGTCGAATGGTTTGGAAAGTGCTGCAATGTGACGCAATAGATGGTTCCTGTGTGTTTTGGAAGAGAACGGATCCTTCTTTGATGGAAAGAAACGCAGTAGAACGTGGTGGATTGTTGTAGAATGCAGTGGGATGTTGTGTAATGGAGAGCATTGTGATGAAGTGGAGAGAAAGTGAGTGGTTTGGACACGAGAGTAGCCTTCTTTCATGGAATGGAATGCAATACATATTGATGGATTTTTGGGTACGATAGTAGAAAATTGTGGAATGGAGTGAAATGTAGTGCAATAGACGGTTGAGGACCTTGTTTTATGCGAACGGTTGTATGTGTGTGTGACTGTGCAGCTGTGTGCGTTTGTGTGAGTGATTGTCATAGAGAGTGTGAGTGTGGAAGAGAGCGTGTGCATGATTGTGAGGGAGGTGTTGTGTGAGTGCACATGTGTGTGAAAGGCTGAGTGTGAGTGTGTTTATGGGAGTGTGTGTGAGCATGCTTATGTGAGAGTAAATATGAGGGATTACATGTGCGTTTGTGAGTGTATGAGAATGTGTGGGTGTGTGTGATACTGTGAGCCTGTGTGAGTACATGTATGAGTGTGAGAAAATGTGTGAGAATGTGAGTGAGTACATGTGAGTCTGAGTGAGGATATGTCAGTGTGACAGTGACTATGTCAGGTGTGTAGGTCTGCACATGTGTTTGGGTCTATGTACATGTGTGTGTTTGTTAGTTTGTGAGACTATAGGTGTCTGTGAGTGTGCGATTGTTGATATGTGATTGTGTGAGTCTGTGTGTGTCGGGCAGTGGGTGAGTTTGTGATAGTGTGAGAGGATTGCTTACTTTATTGTGTGTGCTTTGGTGAGCATATGTTTGTTGGTGTTTCTGTGAGCGTGTTTGTGAGAGCGGAGGTATGTGAGTGGAAGTGTGACTCTGAATGTGTGACTGTGTGTTTGTGATAGTATGAGTGCATGTGAATATTTGTTAATATTTGAGTGTGCTTGTGTGTGTGTTTCAGTGGTCAGTAAGTATGTGTGTGTGTGTTTGTGAGTTTTTGTGAGTGTGTTTGTAGGTGTGGGAGTGTGGGAGAAGTGTTATTTTGTGACAGTGTGTGTTTGCTAATGTGTCTGAATGTCTGAATGATTGTGTGACTGTACGTGTTTGTGAGTGAGTGTGCGTGTGGTAGTGTGTGTGTACGAATGTGTGAGTGTGTCTGATTATGAGTATGAGTGTGTCAGAGTACCTGAGTGTGTGCTTAAATGTGATTGTGAGAGTGCTGGTGAGTGGGAGTGTGCGGGTGTGTATATGGCTGTGCTATTGTTTGAGAGAGTGTGTGATGGTATGTGAGGATGGGTGTGAGTTTGTCTATGATTAGGTGTGAGAGTGTGTGTGAGTGTGTGTTAGTGTGTGATGCTGTGTGACATTATGTGTTTGTGTGAGTGTAGTTGTGTCAGAGAGGGTGTGCGAATATTCATTTTTGAATGTGTGAACGAGTGTGAGCCTTTGTGTGATGGTGTGTGTGAGTGAGTGTTTCTGTTTGCCATTATGTGTGTGATTGTGTGAATGAGTGTGACCAGTTAGAAATTTATCTGCGTGTGTACTTGTGTGAGTGTATATGACAGTGAGATTGTGAGCAGGTGTGAGTCTGTGAGTGTGTGTTTGTGTGTGTGAGAGTGTGTGTGATGGTGTGTTTGATGTGCGTCTGTGCATTTGTGTCTGCGTACATGTGAGTAATTTTGTGACAGTGTGTACAACTGTGTGTATTCTGGTGTGTGCCTGTGTGAGTGTGTGATTTTGTGTGGTTTTCAGTGAGTGAGCATGTGTTTGAGAGAGTCAGTGTGCAAGGGGCTGTGTGTGTTGTGTGAGAGTGTGAAAGGTGATAGTATGTGATTGTGTGTGAGTTAATATGAGCAGGTGTGTTTGAGTGTTTAAGTCAGTGTGTTTTGTGATAGAGTCGCTTGAGTGGGTGTGTTACACTGTGTGTATGAGTGACTGTGTGCTTCTGTTTACACGAGAGTGTGTGTGAATATGTATTCGTGATTGCAGGTGTGGTAGTGAGAGATAGACTGTGTGACTGTGTGAGTGTGTGTGATTGTGTGATTGTATGTGAATAGTTGTGAGGGTATGTATGCACGTGTGTGTGAATGTGAGTGTTTGAATGTGCACAAGTGCGTATGTGAGTGTGTTACTGTTCAGGTATGCATAAGGATGAATATATCAGTGAGTGTGAGTGTCAGTGGGACTTTGAGGGTGCGTGAGTGTGAGAGACAGTATGTCTGAGCATGTGTGTGTAAGTGTGTGTTCTAAAGACTGTTTTTGAATGTGTGTGCGTGTGTAAATTGTATGAATGTGTGAGAGTGACAGCACAAAAGACGAATGTCTGTGTGTGTGAACACTTGTGTGTATATGAGAGACTGTGTAAGTGCGTTTGCTGGTGTGCTAGTGTGTGTGTAGGTGTCTGAGTGTGAGAAAATGAGAGTTTGTGAGTGTGTATTCGAGAATGTTGCAGCTTTTGTGTGATTGTGTTATTTTGCTTGAATGCGTGTGTTTGAGTGTCTGTGTGGTTGCTTTCACATGTGTGATGTTTGCTTGTGTGTGTGAGTGTGTGGGTCTGTGTGTGCGTCTGCTTGTGTGTCAGTGTGAGAGTGTGAGGGGAATGGGGTGAATTATGATGCAAGGGTGCCTAACATGTTTGGAAGCGAAATGGGCATTCTCTGAGATAACGGAAAGCGACAGAACATGGTGGGAGACTATATATAGGAGTGCAATGTTGTCGAATGGTTTGGAAAGTGCTGCAATGTGACGCAATAGATGGTTCCTGTGTGTTTTGGAAGAGAACGGATCCTTCTTTGATGGAAAGAAACGCAGTAGAACGTGGTGGATTGTTGTAGAATGCAGTGGGATGTTGTGTAATGGAGAGCATTGTGATGAAGTGGAGAGAAAGTGAGTGGTTTGGACACGAGAGTAGCCTTCTTTCATGGAATGGAATGCAATACATATTGATGGATTTTGGGGTACGATAGTAGAAAATTGTGGAATGGAGTGAAATGTAGTGCAATAGACGGTTGAGGACCTTGTTTTATGCGAACGGTTGTATGTGTGTGTGACTGTGCAGCTGTGTGCGTTTGTGTGAGTGATTGTCATAGAGAGTGTGAGTGTGGAAGAGAGCGTGTGCATGATTGTGAGGGAGGTGTTGTGTGAGTGCACATGTGTGTGAAAGGCTGAGTGTGAGTGTGTTTATGGGAGTGTGTGTGAGCATGCTTATGTGAGAGTGAATATGAGGGATTACATGTGCGTTTGTGAGTGTATGAGAATGTGTGGGTGTGTGTGATACTGTGAGCCTGTGTGAGTACATGTATGAGTGTGAGAAAATGTGTGAGAATGTGAGTGAGTACATGTGAGTCTGAGTGAGGATATGTCAGTGTGACAGTGACTATGTCAGGTGTGTAGGTCTGCACATGTGTTTGGGTCTATGTACATGTGTGTGTTTGTTAGTTTGTGAGACTATAGGTGTCTGTGAGTGTGCGATTGTTGATATGTGATTGTGTGAGTCTGTGTGTGTCGGGCAGTGGGTGAGTTTGTGATAGTGTGAGAGGATTGCTTACTTTATTGTGTGTGCTTTGGTGAGCATATGTTTGTTGGTGTTTCTGTGAGCGTGTTTGTGAGAGCGGAGGTATGTGAGTGGAAGTGTGACTCTGAATGTGTGACTGTGTGTTTGTGATAGTATGAGTGCATGTGAATATTTGTTAATATTTGAGTGTGCTTGTGTGTGTGTTTCAGTGGTCAGTAAGTATGTGTGTGTGTGTTTGTGAGTTTTTGTGAGTGTGTTTGTAGGTGTGGGAGTGTGGGAGAAGTGTTATTTTGTGACAGTGTGTGTTTGCTAATGTGTCTGAATGTCTGAATGATTGTGTGACTGTACGTGTTTGTGAGTGAGTGTGCGTGTGGTAGTGTGTGTGTACGAATGTGTGAGTGTGTCTGATTATGAGTATGAGTGTGTCAGAGTACCTGAGTGTGTGCTTAAATGTGATTGTGAGAGTGCTGGTGAGTGGGAGTGTGCGGGTGTGTATATGGCTGTGCTATTGTTTGAGAGAGTGTGTGATGGTATGTGAGGATGGGTGTGAGTTTGTCTATGATTAGGTGTGAGAGTGTGTGTGAGTGTGTGTTAGTGTGTGATGCTGTGTGACATTATGTGTTTGTGTGAGTGTAGTTGTGTCAGAGAGGGTGTGCGAATATTCTTTTTTGAATGTGTGAACGAGTGTGAGCCTTTGTGTGATGGTGTGTGTGAGTGAGTGTTTCTGTTTGCCATTATGTGTGTGATTGTGTGAATGAGTGTGACCAGTTAGAAATTTATCTGCGTGTGTACTTGTGTGAGTGTATATGACAGTGAGATTGTGAGCAGGTGTGAGTCTGTGAGTGTGTGTTTGTGTGTGTGAGAGTGTGTGTGATGGTGTGTTTGATGTGCGTCTGTGCATTTGTGTCTGCGTACATGTGAGTAATTTTGTGACAGTGTGTACAACTGTGTGTATTCTGGTGTGTGCCTGTGTGAGTGTGTGATTTTGTGTGGTTTTCAGTGAGTGAGCATGTGTTTGAGAGAGTCAGTGTGCAAGGGGCTGTGTGTGTTGTGTGAGAGTGTGAAAGGTGATAGTATGTGATTGTGTGTGAGTTAATATGAGCAGGTGTGTTTGAGTGTTTAAGTGAGTGTGTGTTTGTGATAGACTAGCATGAGTGTGTGTGTTACTCTGTGTGTATGAGTGACTGTGTGCTTCTGTTTACACGAGAGTGTGTGTGAATATGTATTCGTGTTTGCAGGTGTGGTAGTGAGAGATAGACTGTGTGACTGTGTGAGTGTGTGTGATTGTGTGATTGTATGTGAATAGTTGTGAGGGTATGTATGCACGTGTGTGTGAATGTGAGTGTTTGAATGTGCACAAGTGCGTATGTGAGTGTGTTACTGTTCAGGTATGCATAAGGATGAATATATCAGTGAGTGTGAGTGTCAGTGGGACTTTGAGGGTGCGTGAGTGTGAGAGACAGTATGTCTGAGCATGTGTGTGTAAGTGTGTGTTCTAAAGACTGTTTTTGAATGTGTGTGCGTGTGTAAATTGTATGAATGTGTGAGAGTGACAGCACAAAAGACGAATGTCTGTGTGTGTGAACACTTGTGTGTATATGAGAGACTGTGTAAGTGCGTTTGCTGGTGTGCTAGTGTGTGTGTAGGTGTCTGAGTGTGAGAAAATGAGAGTTTGTGAGTGTGTATTCGAGAATGTTGCAGATTTTGTGTGATTGTGTTATTTTGCTTGAATGCGTGTGTTTGAGTGTCTGTGTGGTTGCTTTCACATGTGTGATGTTTGCTTGTGTGTGTGAGTGTGTGGGTCTGTGTGTGCGTCTGCTTGTGTGTCAGTGTGAGAGTGTGAGGGGAATGGGGTGAATTATGATGCAAGGGTGCCTAACATGTTTGGAAGCGAAATGGGCATTCTCTGAGATAACGGAAAGCGACAGAACATGGTGGGAGACTATATATAGGAGTGCAATGTTGTCGAATGGTTTGGAAAGTGCTGCAATGTGACGCAATAGATGGTTCCTGTGTGTTTTGGAAGAGAACGGATCCTTCTTTGATGGAAAGAAACGCAGTAGAACGTGGTGGATTGTTGTAGAATGCAGTGGGATGTTGTGTAATGGAGAGCATTGTGATGAAGTGGAGAGAAAGTGAGTGGTTTGGACACGAGAGTAGCCTTCTTTCATGGAATGGAATGCAATACATATTGATGGATTTTTGGGTACGATAGTAGAAAATTGTGGAATGGAGTGAAATGTAGTGCAATAGACGGTTGAGGACCTTGTTTTATGCGAACGGTTGTATGTGTGTGTGACTGTGCAGCTGTGTGCGTTTGTGTGAGTGATTGTCATAGAGAGTGTGAGTGTGGAAGAGAGCGTGTGCATGATTGTGAGGGAGGTGTTGTGTGAGTGCACATGTGTGTGAAAGGCTGAGTGTGAGTGTGTTTATGGGAGTGTGTGTGAGCATGCTTATGTGAGAGTGAATATGAGGGATTACATGTGCGTTTGTGAGTGTATGAGAATGTGTGGGTGTGTGTGATACTGTGAGCCTGTGTGAGTACATGTATGAGTGTGAGAAAATGTGTGAGAATGTGAGTGAGTACATGTGAGTCTGAGTGAGGATATGTCAGTGTGACAGTGACTATGTCAGGTGTGTAGGTCTGCACATGTGTTTGGGTCTATGTACATGTGTGTGTTTGTTAGTTTGTGAGACTATAGGTGTCTGTGAGTGTGCGATTGTTGATATGTGATTGTGTGAGTCTGTGTGTGTCGGGCAGTGGGTGAGTTTGTGATAGTGTGAGAGGATTGCTTACTTTATTGTGTGTGCTTTGGTGAGCATATGTTTGTTGGTGTTTCTGTGAGCGTGTTTGTGAGAGCGGAGGTATGTGAGTGGAAGTGTGACTCTGAATGTGTGACTGTGTGTTTGTGATAGTATGAGTGCATGTGAATATTTGTTAATATTTGAGTGTGCTTGTGTGTGTGTTTCAGTGGTCAGTAAGTATGTGTGTGTGTGTTTGTGAGTTTTTGTGAGTGTGTTTGTAGGTGTGGGAGTGTGGGAGAAGTGTTATTTTGTGACAGTGTGTGTTTGCTAATGTGTCTGAATGTCTGAATGATTGTGTGACTGTACGTGTTTGTGAGTGAGTGTGCGTGTGGTAGTGTGTGTGTACGAATGTGTGAGTGTGTCTGATTATGAGTATGAGTGTGTCAGAGTACCTGAGTGTGTGCTTAAATGTGATTGTGAGAGTGCTGGTGAGTGGGAGTGTGCGGGTGTGTATATGGCTGTGCTATTGTTTGAGAGAGTGTGTGATGGTATGTGAGGATGGGTGTGAGTTTGTCTATGATTAGGTGTGAGAGTGTGTGTGAGTGTGTGTTAGTGTGTGATGCTGTGTGACATTATGTGTTTGTGTGAGTGTAGTTGTGTCAGAGAGGGTGTGCGAATATTCATTTTTGAATGTGTGAACGAGTGTGAGCCTTTGTGTGATGGTGTGTGTGAGTGAGTGTTTCTGTTTGCCATTATGTGTGTGATTGTGTGAATGAGTGTGACCAGTTAGAAATTTATCTGCGTGTGTACTTGTGTGAGTGTATATGACAGTGAGATTGTGAGCAGGTGTGAGTCTGTGAGTGTGTGTTTGTGTGTGTGAGAGTGTGTGTGATGGTGTGTTTGATGTGCGTCTGTGCATTTGTGTCTGCGTACATGTGAGTAATTTTGTGACAGTGTGTACAACTGTGTGTATTCTGGTGTGTGCCTGTGTGAGTGTGTGATTTTGTGTGGTTTTCAGTGAGTGAGCATGTGTTTGAGAGAGTCAGTGTGCAAGGGGCTGTGTGTGTTGTGTGAGAGTGTGAAAGGTGATAGTATGTGATTGTGTGTGAGTTAATATGAGCAGGTGTGTTTGAGTGTTTAAGTGAGTGTGTGTTTGTGATAGACTAGCATGAGTGTGTGTGTTACTCTGTGTGTATGAGTGACTGTGTGCTTCTGTTTACACGAGAGTGTGTGTGAATATGTATTCGTGTTTGCAGGTGTGGTAGTGAGAGATAGACTGTGTGACTGTGTGAGTGTGTGTGATTGTGTGATTGTATGTGAATAGTTGTGAGGGTATGTATGCACGTGTGTGTGAATGTGAGTGTTTGAATGTGCACAAGTGCGTATGTGAGTGTGTTACTGTTCAGGTATGCATAAGGATGAATATATCAGTGAGTGTGAGTGTCAGTGGGACTTTGAGGGTGCGTGAGTGTGAGAGACAGTATGTCTGAGCATGTGTGTGTAAGTGTGTGTTCTAAAGACTGTTTTTGAATGTGTGTGCGTGTGTAAATTGTATGAATGTGTGAGAGTGACAGCACAAAAGACGAATGTCTGTGTGTGTGAACACTTGTGTGTATATGAGAGACTGTGTAAGTGCGTTTGCTGGTGTGCTAGTGTGTGTGTAGGTGTCTGAGTGTGAGAAAATGAGAGTTTGTGAGTGTGTATTCGAGAATGTTGCAGCTTTTGTGTGATTGTGTTATTTTGCTTGAATGCGTGTGTTTGAGTGTCTGTGTGGTTGCTTTCACATGTGTGATGTTTGCTTGTGTGTGTGTGTGTGTGGGTCTGTGTGTGCGTCTGCTTGTGTGTCAGTGTGAGAGTGTGAGGGGAATGGGGTGAATTATGATGCAAGGGTGCCTAACATGTTTGGAAGCGAAATGGGCATTCTCTGAGATAACGGAAAGCGACAGAACATGGTGGGAGACTATATATAGGAGTGCAATGTTGTCGAATGGTTTGGAAAGTGCTGCAATGTGACGCAATAGATGGTTCCTGTGTGTTTTGGAAGAGAACGGATCCTTCTTTGATGGAAAGAAACGCAGTAGAACGTGGTGGATTGTTGTAGAATGCAGTGGGATGTTGTGTAATGGAGAGCATTGTGATGAAGTGGAGAGAAAGTGAGTGGTTTGGACACGAGAGTAGCCTTCTTTCATGGAATGGAATGCAATACATATTGATGGATTTTGGGGTACGATAGTAGAAAATTGTGGAATGGAGTGAAATGTAGTGCAATAGACGGTTGAGGACCTTGTTTTATGCGAACGGTTGTATGTGTGTGTGACTGTGCAGCTGTGTGCGTTTGTGTGAGTGATTGTCATAGAGAGTGTGAGTGTGGAAGAGAGCGTGTGCATGATTGTGAGGGAGGTGTTGTGTGAGTGCACATGTGTGTGAAAGGCTGAGTGTGAGTGTGTTTATGGGAGTGTGTGTGAGCATGCTTATGTGAGAGTGAATATGAGGGATTACATGTGCGTTTGTGAGTGTATGAGAATGTGTGGGTGTGTGTGATACTGTGAGCCTGTGTGAGTACATGTATGAGTGTGAGAAAATGTGTGAGAATGTGAGTGAGTACATGTGAGTCTGAGTGAGGATATGTCAGTGTGACAGTGACTATGTCAGGTGTGTAGGTCTGCACATGTGTTTGGGTCTATGTACATGTGTGTGTTTGTTAGTTTGTGAGACTATAGGTGTCTGTGAGTGTGCGATTGTTGATATGTGATTGTGTGAGTCTGTGTGTGTCGGGCAGTGGGTGAGTTTGTGATAGTGTGAGAGGATTGCTTACTTTATTGTGTGTGCTTTGGTGAGCATATGTTTGTTGGTGTTTCTGTGAGCGTGTTTGTGAGAGCGGAGGTATGTGAGTGGAAGTGTGACTCTGAATGTGTGACTGTGTGTTTGTGATAGTATGAGTGCATGTGAATATTTGTTAATATTTGAGTGTGCTTGTGTGTGTGTTTCAGTGGTCAGTAAGTATGTGTGTGTGTGTTTGTGAGTTTTTGTGAGTGTGTTTGTAGGTGTGGGAGTGTGGGAGAAGTGTTATTTTGTGACAGTGTGTGTTTGCTAATGTGTCTGAATGTCTGAATGATTGTGTGACTGTACGTGTTTGTGAGTGAGTGTGCGTGTGGTAGTGTGTGTGTACGAATGTGTGAGTGTGTCTGATTATGAGTATGAGTGTGTCAGAGTACCTGAGTGTGTGTTTAAATGTGATTGTGAGAGTGCTGGTGAGTGGGAGTGTGCGGGTGTGTATATGGCTGTGCTATTGTTTGAGAGAGTGTGTGATGGTATGTGAGGATGGGTGTGAGTTTGTCTATGATTAGGTGTGAGAGTGTGTGTGAGTGTGTGTTAGTGTGTGATGCTGTGTGACATTATGTGTTTGTGTGAGTGTAGTTGTGCCAGAGAGGGTGTGCGAATATTCATTTTTGAATGTGTGAACGAGTGTGAGCCTTTGTGTGATGGTGTGTGTGAGTGAGTGTTTCTGTTTGCCATTATGTGTGTGATTGTGTGAATGAGTGTGACCAGTTAGAAATTTATCTGCGTGTGTACTTGTGTGAGTGTATATGACAGTGAGATTGTGAGCAGGTGTGAGTCTGTGAGTGTGTGTTTGTGTGTGTGAGAGTGTGTGTGATGGTGTGTTTGATGTGCGTCTGTGCATTTGTGTCTGCGTACATGTGAGTAATTTTGTGACAGTGTGTACAACTGTGTGTATTCTGGTGTGTGCCTGTGTGAGTGTGTGATTTTGTGTGGTTTTCAGTGAGTGAGCATGTGTTTGAGAGAGTCAGTGTGCAAGGGGCTGTGTGTGTTGTGTGAGAGTGTGAAAGGTGATAGTATGTGATTGTGTGTGAGTTAATATGAGCAGGTGTGTTTGAGTGTTTAAGTCAGTGTGTTTTGTGATAGAGTCCCTTGAGTGGGTGTGTTACACTGTGTGTATGAGTGACTGTGTGCTTCTGTTTACACGAGAGTGTGTGTGAATATGTATTCGTGATTGCAGGTGTGGTAGTGAGAGATAGACTGTGTGACTGTGTGAGTGTGTGTGATTGTGTGATTGTATGTGAATAGTTGTGAGGGTATGTATGCACGTGTGTGTGAATGTGAGTGTTTGAATGTGCACAAGTGCGTATGTGAGTGTGTTACTGTTCAGGTATGCATAAGGATGAATATATCAGTGATTGTGAGTGTCAGTGGGACTTTGAGGGTGCGTGAGTGTGAGAGACAGTATGTCTGAGCATGTGTGTGTAAGTGTGTGTTCTAAAGACTGTTTTTGAATGTGTGTGCGTGTGTAAATTGTATGAATGTGTGAGAGTGACAGCACAAAAGACGAATGTCTGTGTGTGTGAACACTTGTGTGTATATGAGAGACTGTGTAAGTGCGTTTGCTGGTGTGCTAGTGTGTGTGTAGGTGTCTGAGTGTGAGAAAATGAGAGTTTGTGAGTGTGTATTCGAGAATGTTGCAGCTTTTGTGTGATTGTGTTATTTTGCTTGAATGCGTGTGTTTGAGTGTCTGTGTGGTTGCTTTCACATGTGTGATGTTTGCTTGTGTGTGTGAGTGTGTGGGTCTGTGTGTGCGTCTGCTTGTGTGTCAGTGTGAGAGTGTGAGGGGAATGGGGTGAATTATGATGCAAGGGTGCCTAACATGTTTGGAAGCGAAATGGGCATTCTCTGAGATAACGGAAAGCGACAGAACATGGTGGGAGACTATATATAGGAGTGCAATGTTGTCGAATGGTTTGGAAAGTGCTGCAATGTGACGCAATAGATGGTTCCTGTGTGTTTTGGAAGAGAACGGATCCTTCTTTGATGGAAAGAAACGCAGTAGAACGTGGTGGATTGTTGTAGAATGCAGTGGGATGTTGTGTAATGGAGAGCATTGTGATGAAGTGGAGAGAAAGTGAGTGGTTTGGACACGAGAGTAGCCTTCTTTCATGGAATGGAATGCAATACATATTGATGGATTTTGGGGTACGATAGTAGAAAATTGTGGAATGGAGTGAAATGTAGTGCAATAGACGGTTGAGGACCTTGTTTTATGCGAATGGTTGTATGTGTGTGTGACTGTGCAGCTGTGTGCGTTTGTGTGAGTGATTGTCATAGAGAGTGTGAGTGTGGAAGAGAGCGTGTGCATGATTGTGAGGGAGGTGTTGTGTGAGTGCACATGTGTGTGAAAGGCTGAGTGTGAGTGTGTTTATGGGAGTGTGTGTGAGCATGCTTATGTGAGAGTGAATATGAGGGATTACATGTGCGTTTGTGAGTGTATGAGAATGTGTGGGTGTGTGTGATACTGTGAGCCTGTGTGAGTACATGTATGAGTGTGAGAAAATGTGTGAGAATGTGAGTGAGTACATGTGAGTCTGAGTGAGGATATGTCAGTGTGACAGTGACTATGTCAGGTGTGTAGGTCTGCACATGTGTTTGGGTCTATGTACATGTGTGTGTTTGTTAGTTTGTGAGACTATAGGTGTCTGTGAGTGTGCGATTGTTGATATGTGATTGTGTGAGTCTGTGTGTGTCGGGCAGTGGGTGAGTTTGTGATAGTGTGAGAGGATTGCTTACTTTATTGTGTGTGCTTTGGTGAGCATATGTTTGTTGGTGTTTCTGTGAGCGTGTTTGTGAGAGCGGAGGTATGTGAGTGGAAGTGTGACTCTGAATGTGTGACTGTGTGTTTGTGATAGTATGAGTGCATGTGAATATTTGTTAATATTTGAGTGTGCTTGTGTGTGTGTTTCAGTGGTCAGTAAGTATGTGTGTGTGTGTTTGTGAGTTTTTGTGAGTGTGTTTGTAGGTGTGGGAGTGTGGGAGAAGTGTTATTTTGTGACAGTGTGTGTTTGCTAATGTGTCTGAATGTCTGAATGATTGTGTGACTGTACGTGTTTGTGAGTGAGTGTGCGTGTGGTAGTGTGTGTGTACGAATGTGTGAGTGTGTCTGATTATGAGTATGAGTGTGTCAGAGTACCTGAGTGTGTGCTTAAATGTGATTGTGAGAGTGCTGGTGAGTGGGATTGTGAGGGTGTGTATATGGCTGTGCTATTGTTTGAGAGAGTGTGTGATGGTATGTGAGGATGGGTGTGAGTTTGTCTATGTTTAGGTGTGAGTGTGTGTGTGAGTGTGTGTTAGTGTGTGATGCTGTGTGACATTATGTGTTTGTGTGAGTGTAGTTGTGTCAGAGAGGGTGTGCGAATATTCATTTTTGAATGTGTGAACGAGTGTGAGCCTTTGTGTGATGGTGTGTGTGAGTGAGTGTTTCTGTTTGCCATTATGTGTGTGATTGTGTGAATGAGTGTGACCAGTTAGAAATTTATCTGCGTGTGTACTTGTGTGAGTGTATATGACAGTGAGATTGTGAGCAGGTGTGAGTCTGTGAGTGTGTGTTTGTGTGTGTGAGAGTGTGTGTGATGGTGTGTTTGATGTGCGTCTGTGCATTTGTGTCTGCGTACATGTGAGTAATTTTGTGACAGTGTGTACAACTGTGTGTATTCTGGTGTGTGCCTGTGTGAGTGTGTGATTTTGTGTGGTTTTCAGTGAGTGAGCATGTGTTTGAGAGAGTCAGTGTGCAAGGGGCTGTGTGTGTTGTGTGAGAGTGTGAAAGGTGATAGTATGTGATTGTGTGTGAGTTAATATGAGCAGGTGTGTTTGAGTGTTTAAGTGAGTGTGTGTTTGTGATAGACTAGCATGAGTGTGTGTGTTACTCTGTGTGTATGAGTGACTGTGTGCTTCTGTTTACACGAGAGTGTGTGTGAATATGTATTCGTGTTTGCAGGTGTGGTAGTGAGAGATAGACTGTGTGACTGTGTGAGTGTGTGTGATTGTGTGATTGTATGTGAATAGTTGTGAGGGTATGTATGCACGTGTGTGTGAATGTGAGTGTTTGAATGTGCACAAGTGCGTATGTGAGTGTGTTACTGTTCAGGTATGCATAAGGATGAATATATCAGTGAGTGTGAGTGTCAGTGGGACTTTGAGGGTGCGTGAGTGTGAGAGACAGTATGTCTGAGCATGTGTGTGTAAGTGTGTGTTCTAAAGACTGTTTTTGAATGTGTGTGCGTGTGTAAATTGTATGAATGTGTGAGAGTGACAGCACAAAAGACGAATGTCTGTGTGTGTGAACACTTGTGTGTATATGAGAGACTGTGTAAGTGCGTTTGCTGGTGTGCTAGTGTGTGTGTAGGTGTCTGAGTGTGAGAAAATGAGAGTTTGTGAGTGTGTATTCGAGAATGTGGCAGATTTTGTGTGATTGTGTTATTTTGCTTGAATGCGTGTGTTTGAGTGTCTGTGTGGTTGCTTTCACATGTGTGATGTTTGCTTGTGTGTGTGAGTGTGTGGGTCTGTGTGTGCGTCTGCTTGTGTGTCAGTGTGAGAGTGTGAGGGGAATGGGGTGAATTATGATGCAAGGGTGCCTAACATGTTTGGAAGCGAAATGGGCATTCTCTGAGATAACGGAAAGCGACAGAACATGGTGGGAGACTATATATAGGAGTGCAATGTTGTCGAATGGTTTGGAAAGTGCTGCAATGTGACGCAATAGATGGTTCCTGTGTGTTTTGGAAGAGAACGGATCCTTCTTTGATGGAAAGAAACGCAGTAGAACGTGGTGGATTGTTGTAGAATGCAGTGGGATGTTGTGTAATGGAGAGCATTGTGATGAAGTGGAGAGAAAGTGAGTGGTTTGGACACGAGAGTAGCCTTCTTTCATGGAATGGAATGCAATACATATTGATGGATTTTGGGGTACGATAGTAGAAAATTGTGGAATGGAGTGAAATGTAGTGCAATAGACGGTTGAGGACCTTGTTTTATGCGAACGGTTGTATGTGTGTGTGACTGTGCAGCTGTGTGCGTTTGTGTGAGTGATTGTCATAGAGAGTGTGAGTGTGGAAGAGAGCGTGTGCATGATTGTGAGGGAGGTGTTGTGTGAGTGCACATGTGTGTGAAAGGCTGAGTGTGAGTGTGTTTATGGGAGTGTGTGTGAGCATGCTTATGTGAGAGTGAATATGAGGGATTACATGTGCGTTTGTGAGTGTATGAGAATGTGTGGGTGTGTGTGATACTGTGAGCCTGTGTGAGTACATGTATGAGTGTGAGAAAATGTGTGAGAATGTGAGTGAGTACATGTGAGTCTGAGTGAGGATATGTCAGTGTGACAGTGACTATGTCAGGTGTGTAGGTCTGCACATGTGTTTGGGTCTATGTACATGTGTGTGTTTGTTAGTTTGTGAGACTATAGGTGTCTGTGAGTGTGCGATTGTTGATATGTGATTGTGTGAGTCTGTGTGTGTCGGGCAGTGGGTGAGTTTGTGATAGTGTGAGAGGATTGCTTACTTTATTGTGTGTGCTTTGGTGAGCATATGTTTGTTGGTGTTTCTGTGAGCGTGTTTGTGAGAGCGGAGGTATGTGAGTGGAAGTGTGACTCTGAATGTGTGACTGTGTGTTTGTGATAGTATGAGTGCATGTGAATATTTGTTAATATTTGAGTGTGCTTGTGTGTGTGTTTCAGTGGTCAGTAAGTATGTGTGTGTGTGTTTGTGAGTTTTTGTGAGTGTGTTTGTAGGTGTGGGAGTGTGGGAGAAGTGTTATTTTGTGACAGTGTGTGTTTGCTAATGTGTCTGAATGTCTGAATGATTGTGTGACTGTACGTGTTTGTGAGTGAGTGTGCGTGTGGTAGTGTGTGTGTACGAATGTGTGAGTGTGTCTGATTATGAGTATGAGTGTGTCAGAGTACCTGAGTGTGTGCTTAAATGTGATTGTGAGAGTGCTGGTGAGTGGGAGTGTGCGGGTGTGTATATGGCTGTGCTATTGTTTGAGAGAGTGTGTGATGGTATGTGAGGATGGGTGTGAGTTTGTCTATGATTAGGTGTGAGAGTGTGTGTGAGTGTGTGTTAGTGTGTGATGCTGTGTGACATTATGTGTTTGTGTGAGTGTAGTTGTGTCAGAGAGGGTGTGCGAATATTCATTTTTGAATGTGTGAACGAGTGTGAGCCTTTGTGTGATGGTGTGTGTGAGTGAGTGTTTCTGTTTGCCATTATGTGTGTGATTGTGTGAATGAGTGTGACCAGTTAGAAATTTATCTGCGTGTGTACTTGTGTGAGTGTATATGACAGTGAGATTGTGAGCAGGTGTGAGTCTGTGAGTGTGTGTTTGTGTGTGTGAGAGTGTGTGTGATGGTGTGTTTGATGTGCGTCTGTGCATTTGTGTCTGCGTACATGTGAGTAATTTTGTGAAAGTGTGTACAACTGTGTGTATTCTGGTGTGTGCCTGTGTGAGTGTGTGATTTTGTGTGGTTTTCAGTGAGTGAGCATGTGTTTGAGAGAGTCAGTGTGCAAGGGGCTGTGTGTGTTGTGTGAGAGTGTGAAAGGTGATAGTATGTGATTGTGTGTGAGTTAATATGAGCAGGTGTGTTTGAGTGTTTAAGTGAGTGTGTGTTTGTGATAGACTAGCATGAGTGTGTGTGTTACTCTGTGTGTATGAGTGACTGTGTGCTTCTGTTTACACGAGAGTGTGTGTGAATATGTATTCGTGTTTGCAGGTGTGGTAGTGAGAGATAGACTGTGTGACTGTGTGAGTGTGTGTGATTGTGTGATTGTATGTGAATAGTTGTGAGGGTATGTATGCACGTGTGTGTGAATGTGAGTGTTTGAATGTGCACAAGTGCGTATGTGAGTGTGTTACTGTTCAGGTATGCATAAGGATGAATATATCAGTGAGTGTGAGTGTCAGTGGGACTTTGAGGGTGCGTGAGTGTGAGAGACAGTATGTCTGAGCATGTGTGTGTAAGTGTGTGTTCTAAAGACTGTTTTTGAATGTGTGTGCGTGTGTAAATTGTATGAATGTGTGAGAGTGACAGCACAAAAGACGAATGTCTGTGTGTGTGAACACTTGTGTGTATATGAGAGACTGTGTAAGTGCGTTTGCTGGTGTGCTAGTGTGTGTGTAGGTGTCTGAGTGTGAGAAAATGAGAGTTTGTGAGTGTGTATTCGAGAATGTTGCAGATTTTGTGTGATTGTGTTATTTTGCTTGAATGCGTGTGTTTGAGTGTCTGTGTGGTTGCTTTCACATGTGTGATGTTTGCTTGTGTGTGTGAGTGTGTGGGTCTGTGTGTGCGTCTGCTTGTGTGTCAGTGTGAGAGTGTGAGGGGAATGGGGTGAATTATGATGCAAGGGTGCCTAACATGTTTGGAAGCGAAATGGGCATTCTCTGAGATAACGGAAAGCGACAGAACATGGTGGGAGACTATATATAGGAGTGCAATGTTGTCGAATGGTTTGGAAAGTGCTGCAATGTGACGCAATAGATGGTTCCTGTGTGTTTTGGAAGAGAACGGATCCTTCTTTGATGGAAAGAAACGCAGTAGAACGTGGTGGATTGTTGTAGAATGCAGTGGGATGTTGTGTAATGGAGAGCATTGTGATGAAGTGGAGAGAAAGTGAGTGGTTTGGACACGAGAGTAGCCTTCTTTCATGGAATGGAATGCAATACATATTGATGGATTTTGGGGTACGATAGTAGAAAATTGTGGAATGGAGTGAAATGTAGTGCAATAGACGGTTGAGGACCTTGTTTTATGCGAACGGTTGTATGTGTGTGTGACTGTGCAGCTGTGTGCGTTTGTGTGAGTGATTGTCATAGAGAGTGTGAGTGTGGAAGAGAGCGTGTGCATGATTGTGAGGGAGGTGTTGTGTGAGTGCACATGTGTGTGAAAGGCTGAGTGTGAGTGTGTTTATGGGAGTGTGTGTGAGCATGCTTATGTGAGAGTGAATATGAGGGATTACATGTGCGTTTGTGAGTGTATGAGAATGTGTGGGTGTGTGTGATACTGTGAGCCTGTGTGAGTACATGTATGAGTGTGAGAAAATGTGTGAGAATGTGAGTGAGTACATGTGAGTCTGAGTGAGGATATGTCAGTGTGACAGTGACTATGTCAGGTGTGTAGGTCTGCACATGTGTTTGGGTCTATGTACATGTGTGTGTTTGTTAGTTTGTGAGACTATAGGTGTCTGTGAGTGTGCGATTGTTGATATGTGATTGTGTGAGTCTGTGTGTGTCGGGCAGTGGGTGAGTTTGTGATAGTGTGAGAGGATTGCTTACTTTATTGTGTGTGCTTTGGTGAGCATATGTTTGTTGGTGTTTCTGTGAGCGTGTTTGTGAGAGCGGAGGTATGTGAGTGGAAGTGTGACTCTGAATGTGTGACTGTGTGTTTGTGATAGTATGAGTGCATGTGAATATTTGTTAATATTTGAGTGTGCTTGTGTGTGTGTTTCAGTGGTCAGTAAGTATGTGTGTGTGTGTTTGTGAGTTTTTGTGAGTGTGTTTGTAGGTGTGGGAGTGTGGGAGAAGTGTTATTTTGTGACAGTGTGTGTTTGCTAATGTGTCTGAATGTCTGAATGATTGTGTGACTGTACGTGTTTGTGAGTGAGTGTGCGTGTGGTAGTGTGTGTGTACGAATGTGTGAGTGTGTCTGATTATGAGTATGAGTGTGTCAGAGTACCTGAGTGTGTGCTTAAATGTGATTGTGAGAGTGCTGGTGAGTGGGAGTGTGCGGGTGTGTATATGGCTGTGCTATTGTTTGAGAGAGTGTGTGATGGTATGTGAGGATGGGTGTGAGTTTGTCTATGATTAGGTGTGAGAGTGTGTGTGAGTGTGTGTTAGTGTGTGATGCTGTGTGACATTATGTGTTTGTGTGAGTGTAGTTGTGTCAGAGAGGGTGTGCGAATATTCTTTTTTGAATGTGTGAACGAGTGTGAGCCTTTGTGTGATGGTGTGTGTGAGTGAGTGTTTCTGTTTGCCATTATGTGTGTGATTGTGTGAATGAGTGTGACCAGTTAGAAATTTATCTGCGTGTGTACTTGTGTGAGTGTATATGACAGTGAGATTGTGAGCAGGTGTGAGTCTGTGAGTGTGTGTTTGTGTGTGTGAGAGTGTGTGTGATGGTGTGTTTGATGTGCGTCTGTGCATTTGTGTCTGCGTACATGTGAGTAATTTTGTGACAGTGTGTACAACTGTGTGTATTCTGGTGTGTGCCTGTGTGAGTGTGTGATTTTGTGTGGTTTTCAGTGAGTGAGCATGTGTTTGAGAGAGTCAGTGTGCAAGGGGCTGTGTGTGTTGTGTGAGAGTGTGAAAGGTGATAGTATGTGATTGTGTGTGAGTTAATATGAGCAGGTGTGTTTGAGTGTTTAAGTGAGTGTGTGTTTGTGATAGACTAGCATGAGTGTGTGTGTTACTCTGTGTGTATGAGTGACTGTGTGCTTCTGTTTACACGAGAGTGTGTGTGAATATGTATTCGTGTTTGCAGGTGTGGTAGTGAGAGATAGACTGTGTGACTGTGTGAGTGTGTGTGATTGTGTGATTGTATGTGAATAGTTGTGAGGGTATGTATGCACGTGTGTGTGAATGTGAGTGTTTGAATGTGCACAAGTGCGTATGTGAGTGTGTTACTGTTCAGGTATGCATAAGGATGAATATATCAGTGAGTGTGAGTGTCAGTGGGACTTTGAGGGTGCGTGAGTGTGAGAGACAGTATGTCTGAGCATGTGTGTGTAAGTGTGTGTTCTAAAGACTGTTTTTGAATGTGTGTGCGTGTGTAAATTGTATGAATGTGTGAGAGTGACAGCACAAAAGACGAATGTCTGTGTGTGTGAACACTTGTGTGTATATGAGAGACTGTGTAAGTGCGTTTGCTGGTGTGCTAGTGTGTGTGTAGGTGTCTGAGTGTGAGAAAATGAGAGTTTGTGAGTGTGTATTCGAGAATGTTGCAGATTTTGTGTGATTGTGTTATTTTGCTTGAATGCGTGTGTTTGAGTGTCTGTGTGGTTGCTTTCACATGTGTGATGTTTGCTTGTGTGTGTGAGTGTGTGGGTCTGTGTGTGCGTCTGCTTGTGTGTCAGTGTGAGAGTGTGAGGGGAATGGGGTGAATTATGATGCAAGGGTGCCTAACATGTTTGGAAGCGAAATGGGCATTCTCTGAGATAACGGAAAGCGACAGAACATGGTGGGAGACTATATATAGGAGTGCAATGTTGTCGAATGGTTTGGAAAGTGCTGCAATGTGACGCAATAGATGGTTCCTGTGTGTTTTGGAAGAGAACGGATCCTTCTTTGATGGAAAGAAACGCAGTAGAACGTGGTGGATTGTTGTAGAATGCAGTGGGATGTTGTGTAATGGAGAGCATTGTGATGAAGTGGAGAGAAAGTGAGTGGTTTGGACACGAGAGTAGCCTTCTTTCATGGAATGGAATGCAATACATATTGATGGATTTTGGGGTACGATAGTAGAAAATTGTGGAATGGAGTGAAATGTAGTGCAATAGACGGTTGAGGACCTTGTTTTATGCGAACGGTTGTATGTGTGTGTGACTGTGCAGCTGTGTGCGTTTGTGTGAGTGATTGTCATAGAGAGTGTGAGTGTGGAAGAGAGCGTGTGCATGATTGTGAGGGAGGTGTTGTGTGAGTGCACATGTGTGTGAAAGGCTGAGTGTGAGTGTGTTTATGGGAGTGTGTGTGAGCATGCTTATGTGAGAGTGAATATGAGGGATTACATGTGCGTTTGTGAGTGTATGAGAATGTGTGGGTGTGTGTGATACTGTGAGCCTGTGTGAGTACATGTATGAGTGTGAGAAAATGTGTGAGAATGTGAGTGAGTACATGTGAGTCTGAGTGAGGATATGTCAGTGTGACAGTGACTATGTCAGGTGTGTAGGTCTGCACATGTGTTTGGGTCTATGTACATGTGTGTGTTTGTTAGTTTGTGAGACTATAGGTGTCTGTGAGTGTGCGATTGTTGATATGTGATTGTGTGAGTCTGTGTGTGTCGGGCAGTGGGTGAGTTTGTGATAGTGTGAGAGGATTGCTTACTTTATTGTGTGTGCTTTGGTGAGCATATGTTTGTTGGTGTTTCTGTGAGCGTGTTTGTGAGAGCGGAGGTATGTGAGTGGAAGTGTGACTCTGAATGTGTGACTGTGTGTTTGTGATAGTATGAGTGCATGTGAATATTTGTTAATATTTGAGTGTGCTTGTGTGTGTGTTTCAGTGGTCAGTAAGTATGTGTGTGTGTGTTTGTGAGTTTTTGTGAGTGTGTTTGTAGGTGTGGGAGTGTGGGAGAAGTGTTATTTTGTGACAGTGTGTGTTTGCTAATGTGTCTGAATGTCTGAATGATTGTGTGACTGTACGTGTTTGTGAGTGAGTGTGCGTGTGGTAGTGTGTGTGTACGAATGTGTGAGTGTGTCTGATTATGAGTATGAGTGTGTCAGAGTACCTGAGTGTGTGCTTAAATGTGATTGTGAGAGTGCTGGTGAGTGGGAGTGTGCGGGTGTGTATATGGCTGTGCTATTGTTTGAGAGAGTGTGTGATGGTATGTGAGGATGGGTGTGAGTTTGTCTATGATTAGGTGTGAGAGTGTGTGTGAGTGTGTGTTAGTGTGTGATGCTGTGTGACATTATGTGTTTGTGTGAGTGTAGTTGTGTCAGAGAGGGTGTGCGAATATTCATTTTTGAATGTGTGAACGAGTGTGAGCCTTTGTGTGATGGTGTGTGTGAGTGAGTGTTTCTGTTTGCCATTATGTGTGTGATTGTGTGAATGAGTGTGACCAGTTAGAAATTTATCTGTGTGTGTACTTGTGTGAGTGTATATGACAGTGAGATTGTGAGCAGGTGTGAGTCTGTGAGTGTGTGTTTGTGTGTGTGAGAGTGTGTGTGATGGTGTGTTTGATGTGCGTCTGTGCATTTGTGTCTGCGTACATGTGAGTAATTTTGTGACAGTGTGTACAACTGTGTGTATTCTGGTGTGTGCCTGTGTGAGTGTGTGATTTTGTGTGGTTTTCAGTGAGTGAGCATGTGTTTGAGAGTGTCAGTGTGCAAGGGGCTGTGTCTGTTGTGTGAGAGTGTGAAAGGTGATAGTATGTGATTGTGTGTGAGTTAATATGAGCAGGTGTGTTTGAGTGTTTAAGTGAGTGTGTGTTTGTGATAAACTAGCATGAGTGGGTGTGTTACTCTGTGTGTATGAGTGACTGTGTGCTTCTGTTTACACGAGAGTGTGTGTGAGTGTGTGTGAGTGTTTGCAGGTGTGGAAGTGAGAGATAGACTGTGTGACTGTGTGAGTGTGTGTGATTGTGTGATTGTATGTGAATAGTTGTGAGGGTATGTATGTACGTGTTTGTGAATGTGAGTGTTTGAATGTGCACAAGTGTGTATGTGAGTGTGTTACTGTTCAGGTATGCATAAGGATGAATATATCAGTGAGTGTGAGTGTCAGTGGGACTTTGAGGGTGCGTGAGTGTGAGAGACAGTATGTCTGAGCATGTGTGTGTAAGTGTGTGCAAATGTGTGTTCTAAAGACTGTTTTTGAATGTGTGTGCGTGTGTAAATTGTATGAATGTGTGAGAGTGACAGCACAAAAGACGAATGTCTGTGTGTGTGAACACTTGTGTGTATATGAGAGACTGTGTAAGTGCGTTTGCTGGAGTGCTAGTGTGTGTGTAGGTGTCTGAGTGTGAGAAAATGAGAGTTTGTGAGTGTGTATTCGAGAATGTTGCAGCTTTTGTGTGATTGTGTTATTTTGCTTGAATGCGTGTGTTTGAGTGTCTGTGTGGTTGCTTTCACATGTGTGATGTTTGCTTGTGTGTGTGAGTGTGTGGGTCTGTGTGTGCGTCTGCTTGTGTGTCAGTGTGAGAGTGTGAGGGGAATGGGGTGAATTATGATGCAAGGGTGCCTAACATGTTTGGAAGCGAAATGGGCATTCTCTGAGATAACGGAAAGCGACAGAACATGGTGGGAGACTATATATAGGAGTGCAATGTTGTCGAATGGTTTGGAAAGTGCTGCAATGTGACGCAGTAGATGGTTCCTGTGTGTTTTGGAAGAGAACGGATCCTTCTTTGATGGAAAGAAACGCAGTAGAATGTGGTGGATTGATGTAGAATGCAGTGGAATGTTGTGTAATGGAGAGCATTGTGATGAAGTGGAGAGAAAGTGAGTGGTTTGGACACGAGAGTAGCCTTCTTTCATGGAATGGAATGCAATACATGTTGATGGATTTTTGGGTACGATAGTAGAAAATTGTGGAATGGAGTGAAATGTAGTGCAATAGACGGTTGAGGACCTTGTTTTATGCGAACGGTTGTATGTGTGTGTGACTGTGCAGCTGTGTGCGTTTGTGTGAGTGATTGTCATAGAGAGTGTGAGTGTGGAAGAGAGCGTGTGCATGATTGTGAGGGAGGTGTTGTGTGAGTGCACATGTGTGTGAAAGGCTGAGTGTGAGTGTGTTTATGGGAGTGTGTGTGAGCATGCTTATGTGAGAGTGAATATGAGGGATTACATGTGCGTTTGTGAGTGTATGAGAATGTGTGGGTGTGTGTGATACTGTGAGCCTGTGTGAGTACATGTATGAGTGTGAGAAAATGTGTGAGAATGTGAGTGAGTACATGTGAGTCTGAGTGAGGATATGTCAGTGTGACAGTGACTATGTCAGGTGTGTAGGTCTGCACATGTGTTTGGGTCTATGTACATGTGTGTGTTTGTTAGTTTGTGAGACTATAGGTGTCTGTGAGTGTGCGATTGTTGATATGTGATTGTGTGAGTCTGTGTGTGTCGGGCAGTGGGTGAGTTTGTGATAGTGTGAGAGGATTGCTTACTTTATTGTGTGTGCTTTGGTGAGCATATGTTTGTTGGTGTTTCTGTGAGCGTGTTTGTGAGAGCGGAGGTATGTGAGTGGAAGTGTGACTCTGAATGTGTGACTGTGTGTTTGTGATAGTATGAGTGCATGTGAATATTTGTTAATATTTGAGTGTGCTTGTGTGTGTGTTTCAGTGGTCAGTAAGTATGTGTGTGTGTGTTTGTGAGTTTTTGTGAGTGTGTTTGTAGGTGTGGGAGTGTGGGAGAAGTGTTATTTTGTGACAGTGTGTGTTTGCTAATGTGTCTGAATGTCTGAATGATTGTGTGACTGTACGTGTTTGTGAGTGAGTGTGCGTGTGGTAGTGTGTGTGTACGAATGTGTGAGTGTGTCTGATTATGAGTATGAGTGTGTCAGAGTACCTGAGTGTGTGCTTAAATGTGATTGTGAGAGTGCTGGTGAGTGGGAGTGTGCGGGTGTGTATATGGCTGTGCTATTGTTTGAGAGAGTGTGTGATGGTATGTGAGGATGGGTGTGAGTTTGTCTATGATTAGGTGTGAGAGTGTGTGTGAGTGTGTGTTAGTGTGTGATGCTGTGTGACATTATGTGTTTGTGTGAGTGTAGTTGTGTCAGAGAGGGTGTGCGAATATTCATTTTTGAATGTGTGAACGAGTGTGAGCCTTTGTGTGATGGTGTGTGTGAGTGAGTGTTTCTGTTTGCCATTATGTGTGTGATTGTGTGAATGAGTGTGACCAGTTAGAAATTTATCTGCGTGTGTACTTGTGTGAGTGTATATGACAGTGAGATTGTGAGCAGGTGTGAGTCTGTGAGTGTGTGTTTGTGTGTGTGAGAGTGTGTGATGGTGTGTTTGATGTGCGTCTGTGCATTTGTGTCTGCGTACATGTGAGTAATTTTGTGAGAGTGTGTACAACTGTGTGTATTCTGGAGTGTGCCAGTGTGAGTGTGTGATTTTGTGTGGTTTTCAGTGAGTGAGCATGTGTTTGAGAGGGTCAGTGTGCAAGGGGCTGTGTGTGTTGTGTGAGAGTGTGAAAGGTGATAGTATGTGATTGTGTGTGAGTTAATATGAGCAGGTGTGTTTGAGTGTTTAAGTCAGTGTGTTTTTGTGATAGAGTAGCTTGAGTGGGTGTGTTACACTGTGTGTATGAGTGACTGTGTGCTTCTGTTTACACGAGAGTGTGTGTGAATATGTATTCGTGTTTGCAGGTGTGGAAGTGAGAGATAGACTGTGTGACTGTGTGAGTGTGTGTGATTGTGTGATTTTATGTGAATAGTTGTGAGGGTATGTATGCACGTGTGTGTGAATGTGAGTGTTTGAATGTGCACAAGTGCGTATGTGAGTGTGTTACTGTTCAGGTATGCATAAGGATGAATATATCAGTGATTGTGAGTGTCAGTGGGACTTTGAGGGTGCGTGAGTGTGAGAGACAGTATGTCTGAGCATGTGTGTGTAAGTGTGTGTTCTAAAGACTGTTTTTGAATGTGTGTGCGTGTGTAAATTGTATGAATGTGTGAGAGTGACAGCACAAAAGACGAATGTCTGTGTGTGTGAACACTTGTGTGTATATGAGAGACTGTGTAAGTGCGTTTTCTGGTGTGCTAGTGTGTGTGTAGGTGTCTGAGTGTGAGAAAATGAGAGTTTGTGAGTGTGTATTCGAGAATGTTGCAGCTTTTGTGTGATTGTGTTATTTTGCTTGAATGCGTGTGTTTGAGTGTCTGTGTGGTTGCTTACACATGTGTGATGTTTGCTTGTGTGTGTGAGTGTGTGGGTCTGTGTGTGCGTCTGCTTGTGTGTCAGTGTGAGAGTGTGAGGGGAATGGGGTGAATTATGATGCAAGGGTGCCTAACATGTTTGGAAGCGAAATGGGCATTCTCTGAGATAACGGAAAGCGACAGAACATGGTGGAGACTATATATAGGAGTGCAATGTTGTCGAATGGTTTGGAAAGTGCTGCAATGTGACGCAATAGATGGTTCCTGTGTGTTTTGGAAGAGAACGGATCCTTCTTTGATGGAAAGAAACGCAGTAGAACGTGGTGGATTGTTGTAGAATGCAGTGGGATGTTGTGTAATGGAGAGCATTGTGATGAAGTGGAGAGAAAGTGAGTGGTTTGGACACGAGAGTAGCCTTCTTTCATGGAATGGAATGCAATACATATTGATGGATTTTTGGGTACGATAGTAGAAAATTGTGGAATGGAGTGAAATGTAGTGCAATAGACGGTTGAGGACCTTGTTTTATGCGAACGGTTGTATGTGTGTGTGACTGTGCAGCTGTGTGCGTTTGTGTGAGTGATTGTCATAGAGAGTGTGAGTGTGGAAGAGAGCGTGTGCATGATTGTGAGGGAGGTGTTGTGTGAGTGCACATGTGTGTGAAAGGCTGAGTGTGAGTGTGTTTATGGGAGTGTGTGTGAGCATGCTTATGTGAGAGTGAATATGAGGGATTACATGTGCGTTTGTGAGTGTATGAGAATGTGTGGGTGTGTGTGATACTGTGAGCCTGTGTGAGTACATGTATGAGTGTGAGAAAATGTGTGAGAATGTGAGTGAGTACATGTGAGTCTGAGTGAGGATATGTCAGTGTGACAGTGACTATGTCAGGTGTGTAGGTCTGCACATGTGTTTGGGTCTATGTACATGTGTGTGTTTGTTAGTTTGTGAGACTATAGGTGTCTGTGAGTGTGCGATTGTTGATATGTGATTGTGTGAGTCTGTGTGTGTCGGGCAGTGGGTGAGTTTGTGATAGTGTGAGAGGATTGCTTACTTTATTGTGTGTGCTTTGGTGAGCATATGTTTGTTGGTGTTTCTGTGAGCGTGTTTGTGAGAGCGGAGGTATGTGAGTGGAAGTGTGACTCTGAATGTGTGACTGTGTGTTTGTGATAGTATGAGTGCATGTGAATATTTGTTAATATTTGAGTGTGCTTGTGTGTGTGTTTCAGTGGTCAGTAAGTATGTGTGTGTGTGTTTGTGAGTTTTTGTGAGTGTGTTTGTAGGTGTGGGAGTGTGGGAGAAGTGTTATTTTGTGACAGTGTGTGTTTGCTAATGTGTCTGAATGTCTGAATGATTGTGTGACTGTACGTGTTTGTGAGTGAGTGTGCGTGTGGTAGTGTGTGTGTACGAATGTGTGAGTGTGTCTGATTATGAGTATGAGTGTGTCAGAGTACCTGAGTGTGTGCTTAAATGTGATTGTGAGAGTGCTGGTGAGTGGGAGTGTGCGGGTGTGTATATGGCTGTGCTATTGTTTGAGAGAGTGTGTGATGGTATGTGAGGATGGGTGTGAGTTTGTCTATGATTAGGTGTGAGAGTGTGTGTGAGTGTGTGTTAGTGTGTGATGCTGTGTGACATTATGTGTTTGTGTGAGTGTAGTTGTGTCAGAGAGGGTGTGCGAATATTCATTTTTGAATGTGTGAACGAGTGTGAGCCTTTGTGTGATGGTGTGTGTGAGTGAGTGTTTCTGTTTGCCATTATGTGTGTGATTGTGTGAATGAGTGTGACCAGTTAGAAATTTATCTGTGTGTGTACTTGTGTGAGTGTATATGACAGTGAGATTGTGAGCAGGTGTGAGTCTGTGAGTGTGTGTTTGTGTGTGTGAGAGTGTGTGTGATGGTGTGTTTGATGTGCGTCTGTGCATTTGTGTCTGCGTACATGTGAGTAATTTTGTGACAGTGTGTACAACTGTGTGTATTCTGGTGTGTGCCTGTGTGAGTGTGTGATTTTGTGTGGTTTTCAGTGAGTGAGCATGTGTTTGAGAGTGTCAGTGTGCAAGGGGCTGTGTCTGTTGTGTGAGAGTGTGAAAGGTGATAGTATGTGATTGTGTGTGAGTTAATATGAGCAGGTGTGTTTGAGTGTTTAAGTGAGTGTGTGTTTGTGATAAACTAGCATGAGTGGGTGTGTTACTCTGTGTGTATGAGTGACTGTGTGCTTCTGTTTACACGAGAGTGTGTGTGAGTGTGTGTGAGTGTTTGCAGGTGTGGAAGTGAGAGATAGACTGTGTGACTGTGTGAGTGTGTGTGATTGTGTGATTGTATGTGAATAGTTGTGAGGGTATGTATGTACGTGTTTGTGAATGTGAGTGTTTGAATGTGCACAAGTGTGTATGTGAGTGTGTTACTGTTCAGGTATGCATAAGGATGAATATATCAGTGAGTGTGAGTGTCAGTGGGACTTTGAGGGTGCGTGAGTGTGAGAGACAGTATGTCTGAGCATGTGTGTGTAAGTGTGTGCAAATGTGTGTTCTAAAGACTGTTTTTGAATGTGTGTGCGTGTGTAAATTGTATGAATGTGTGAGAGTGACAGCACAAAAGACGAATGTCTGTGTGTGTGAACACTTGTGTGTATATGAGAGACTGTGTAAGTGCGTTTGCTGGAGTGCTAGTGTGTGTGTAGGTGTCTGAGTGTGAGAAAATGAGAGTTTGTGAGTGTGTATTCGAGAATGTTGCAGCTTTTGTGTGATTGTGTTATTTTGCTTGAATGCGTGTGTTTGAGTGTCTGTGTGGTTGCTTTCACATGTGTGATGTTTGCTTGTGTGTGTGAGTGTGTGGGTCTGTGTGTGCGTCTGCTTGTGTGTCAGTGTGAGAGTGTGAGGGGAATGGGGTGAATTATGATGCAAGGGTGCCTAACATGTTTGGAAGCGAAATGGGCATTCTCTGAGATAACGGAAAGCGACAGAACATGGTGGGAGACTATATATAGGAGTGCAATGTTGTCGAATGGTTTGGAAAGTGCTGCAATGTGACGCAGTAGATGGTTCCTGTGTGTTTTGGAAGAGAACGGATCCTTCTTTGATGGAAAGAAACGCAGTAGAATGTGGTGGATTGATGTAGAATGCAGTGGAATGTTGTGTAATGGAGAGCATTGTGATGAAGTGGAGAGAAAGTGAGTGGTTTGGACACGAGAGTAGCCTTCTTTCATGGAATGGAATGCAATACATGTTGATGGATTTTTGGGTACGATAGTAGAAAATTGTGGAATGGAGTGAAATGTAGTGCAATAGACGGTTGAGGACCTTGTTTTATGCGAACGGTTGTATGTGTGTGTGACTGTGCAGCTGTGTGCGTTTGTGTGAGTGATTGTCATAGAGAGTGTGAGTGTGGAAGAGAGCGTGTGCATGATTGTGAGGGAGGTGTTGTGTGAGTGCACATGTGTGTGAAAGGCTGAGTGTGAGTGTGTTTATGGGAGTGTGTGTGAGCATGCTTATGTGAGAGTGAATATGAGGGATTACATGTGCGTTTGTGAGTGTATGAGAATGTGTGGGTGTGTGTGATACTGTGAGCCTGTGTGAGTACATGTATGAGTGTGAGAAAATGTGTGAGAATGTGAGTGAGTACATGTGAGTCTGAGTGAGGATATGTCAGTGTGACAGTGACTATGTCAGGTGTGTAGGTCTGCACATGTGTTTGGGTCTATGTACATGTGTGTGTTTGTTAGTTTGTGAGACTATAGGTGTCTGTGAGTGTGCGATTGTTGATATGTGATTGTGTGAGTCTGTGTGTGTCGGGCAGTGGGTGAGTTTGTGATAGTGTGAGAGGATTGCTTACTTTATTGTGTGTGCTTTGGTGAGCATATGTTTGTTGGTGTTTCTGTGAGCGTGTTTGTGAGAGCGGAGGTATGTGAGTGGAAGTGTGACTCTGAATGTGTGACTGTGTGTTTGTGATAGTATGAGTGCATGTGAATATTTGTTAATATTTGAGTGTGCTTGTGTGTGTGTTTCAGTGGTCAGTAAGTATGTGTGTGTGTGTTTGTGAGTTTTTGTGAGTGTGTTTGTAGGTGTGGGAGTGTGGGAGAAGTGTTATTTTGTGACAGTGTGTGTTTGCTAATGTGTCTGAATGTCTGAATGATTGTGTGACTGTACGTGTTTGTGAGTGAGTGTGCGTGTGGTAGTGTGTGTGTACGAATGTGTGAGTGTGTCTGATTATGAGTATGAGTGTGTCAGAGTACCTGAGTGTGTGCTTAAATGTGATTGTGAGAGTGCTGGTGAGTGGGAGTGTGCGGGTGTGTATATGGCTGTGCTATTGTTTGAGAGAGTGTGTGATGGTATGTGAGGATGGGTGTGAGTTTGTCTATGATTAGGTGTGAGAGTGTGTGTGAGTGTGTGTTAGTGTGTGATGCTGTGTGACATTATGTGTTTGTGTGAGTGTAGTTGTGTCAGAGAGGGTGTGCGAATATTCATTTTTGAATGTGTGAACGAGTGTGAGCCTTTGTGTGATGGTGTGTGTGAGTGAGTGTTTCTGTTTGCCATTATGTGTGTGATTGTGTGAATGAGTGTGACCAGTTAGAAATTTATCTGCGTGTGTACTTGTGTGAGTGTATATGACAGTGAGATTGTGAGCAGGTGTGAGTCTGTGAGTGTGTGTTTGTGTGTGTGAGAGTGTGTGATGGTGTGTTTGATGTGCGTCTGTGCATTTGTGTCTGCGTACATGTGAGTAATTTTGTGAGAGTGTGTACAACTGTGTGTATTCTGGAGTGTGCCAGTGTGAGTGTGTGATTTTGTGTGGTTTTCAGTGAGTGAGCATGTGTTTGAGAGGGTCAGTGTGCAAGGGGCTGTGTGTGTTGTGTGAGAGTGTGAAAGGTGATAGTATGTGATTGTGTGTGAGTTAATATGAGCAGGTGTGTTTGAGTGTTTAAGTCAGTGTGTTTTTGTGATAGAGTAGCTTGAGTGGGTGTGTTACACTGTGTGTATGAGTGACTGTGTGCTTCTGTTTACACGAGAGTGTGTGTGAATATGTATTCGTGTTTGCAGGTGTGGAAGTGAGAGATAGACTGTGTGACTGTGTGAGTGTGTGTGATTGTGTGATTTTATGTGAATAGTTGTGAGGGTATGTATGCACGTGTGTGTGAATGTGAGTGTTTGAATGTGCACAAGTGCGTATGTGAGTGTGTTACTGTTCAGGTATGCATAAGGATGAATATATCAGTGATTGTGAGTGTCAGTGGGACTTTGAGGGTGCGTGAGTGTGAGAGACAGTATGTCTGAGCATGTGTGTGTAAGTGTGTGTTCTAAAGACTGTTTTTGAATGTGTGTGCGTGTGTAAATTGTATGAATGTGTGAGAGTGACAGCACAAAAGACGAATGTCTGTGTGTGTGAACACTTGTGTGTATATGAGAGACTGTGTAAGTGCGTTTTCTGGTGTGCTAGTGTGTGTGTAGGTGTCTGAGTGTGAGAAAATGAGAGTTTGTGAGTGTGTATTCGAGAATGTTGCAGCTTTTGTGTGATTGTGTTATTTTGCTTGAATGCGTGTGTTTGAGTGTCTGTGTGGTTGCTTACACATGTGTGATGTTTGCTTGTGTGTGTGAGTGTGTGGGTCTGTGTGTGCGTCTGCTTGTGTGTCAGTGTGAGAGTGTGAGGGGAATGGGGTGAATTATGATGCAAGGGTGCCTAACATGTTTGGAAGCGAAATGGGCATTCTCTGAGATAACGGAAAGCGACAGAACATGGTGGAGACTATATATAGGAGTGCAATGTTGTCGAATGGTTTGGAAAGTGCTGCAATGTGACGCAATAGATGGTTCCTGTGTGTTTTGGAAGAGAACGGATCCTTCTTTGATGGAAAGAAACGCAGTAGAACGTGGTGGATTGTTGTAGAATGCAGTGGGATGTTGTGTAATGGAGAGCATTGTGATGAAGTGGAGAGAAAGTGAGTGGTTTGGACACGAGAGTAGCCTTCTTTCATGGAATGGAATGCAATACATATTGATGGATTTTTGGGTACGATAGTAGAAAATTGTGGAATGGAGTGAAATGTAGTGCAATAGACGGTTGAGGACCTTGTTTTATGCGAACGGTTGTATGTGTGTGTGACTGTGCAGCTGTGTGCGTTTGTGTGAGTGATTGTCATAGAGAGTGTGAGTGTGGAAGAGAGCGTGTGCATGATTGTGAGGGAGGTGTTGTGTGAGTGCACATGTGTGTGAAAGGCTGAGTGTGAGTGTGTTTATGGGAGTGTGTGTGAGCATGCTTATGTGAAAGTGAATATGAGGGATTACATGTGCGTTTGTGAGTGTATGAGAATGTGTGGGTGTGTGTGATACTGTGAGCCTGTGTGAGTACATGTATGAGTGTGAGAAAATGTGTGAGAATGTGAGTGAGTACATGTGAGTCTGAGTGAGGATATGTCAGTGTGACAGTGACTATGTCAGGTGTGTAGGTCTGCACATGTGTTTGGGTCTATGTACATGTGTGTGTTTGTTAGTTTGTGAGACTATAGGTGTCTGTGAGTGTGCGATTGTTGATATGTGATTGTGTGAGTCTGTGTGTGTCGGGCAGTGGGTGAGTTTGTGATAGTGTGAGAGGATTGCTTACTTTATTGTGTGTGCTTTGGTGAGCATATGTTTGTTGGTGTTTCTGTGAGCGTGTTTGTGAGAGCGGAGGTATGTGAGTGGAAGTGTGACTCTGAATGTGTGACTGTGTGTTTGTGATAGTATGAGTGCATGTGAATATTTGTTAATATTTGAGTGTGCTTGTGTGTGTGTTTCAGTGGTCAGTAAGTATGTGTGTGTGTGTTTGTGAGTTTTTGTGAGTGTGTTTGTAGGTGTGGGAGTGTGGGAGAAGTGTTATTTTGTGACAGTGTGTGTTTGCTAATGTGTCTGAATGTCTGAATGATTGTGTGACTGTACGTGTTTGTGAGTGAGTGTGCGTGTGGTAGTGTGTGTGTACGAATGTGTGAGTGTGTCTGATTATGAGTATGAGTGTGTCAGAGTACCTGAGTGTGTGTTTAAATGTGATTGTGAGAGTGCTGGTGAGTGGGAGTGTGCGGGTGTGTATATGGCTGTGCTATTGTTTGAGAGAGTGTGTGATGGTATGTGAGGATGGGTGTGAGTTTGTCTATGATTAGGTGTGAGAGTGTGTGTGAGTGTGTGTTAGTGTGTGATGCTGTGTGACATTATGTGTTTGTGTGAGTGTAGTTGTGTCAGAGAGGGTGTGCGAATATTCATTTTTGAATGTGTGAACGAGTGTGAGCCTTTGTGTGATGGTGTGTGTGAGTGTTTCTGTTTGCCATTATGTGTGTGATTGTGTGAATGAGTGTGACCAGTTAGAAATTTATCTGCGTGTGTACTTGTGTGAGTGTATATGACAGTGAGATTGTGAGCAGGTGTGAGTCTGTGAGTGTGTGTTTGTGTGTGTGAGAGTGTGTGTGATGGTGTGTTTGATGTGCGTCTGTGCATTTGTGTCTGCGTACATGTGAGTAATTTTGTGACAGTGTGTACAACTGTGTGTATTCTGGTGTGTGCCTGTGTGAGTGTGTGATTTTGTGTGGTTTTCAGTGAGTGAGCATGTGTTTGAGAGAGTCAGTGTGCAAGGGGCTGTGTGTGTTGTGTGAGAGTGTGAAAGGTGATAGTATGTGATTGTGTGTGAGTTAATATGAGCAGGTGTGTTTGAGTGTTTAAGTGAGTGTGTTTTTGTGATAGAGTAGCTTGAGTGTGTGTGTTACACTGTGTGTATGAGTGACTGTGTGCTTCTGTTTACACGAGAGTGTGTGTGAATATGTATTCGTGTTTGCAGGTGTGGTAGTGAGAGATAGACTGTGTGACTGTGTGAGTGTGTGTGATTGTGTGATTGTATGTGAATAGTTGTGAGGGTATGTATGCACGTGTGTGTGAATGTGAGTGTTTGAATGTGCACAAGTGCGTATGTGAGTGTGTTACTGTTCAGGTATGCATAAGGATGAATATATCAGTGATTGTGAGTGTCAGTGGGACTTTGAGGGTGCGTGAGTGTGAGAGACAGTATGTCTGAGCATGTGTGTGTAAGTGTGTGTTCTAAAGACTGTTTTTGAATGTGTGTGCGTGTGTAAATTGTATGAATGTGTGAGAGTGACTGCACAAAAGACGAATGTCTGTGTGTGTGAACACTTGTGTGTTAATGAGAGACTGTGTAAGTGCGTTTGCTGGTGTGCTAGTGTGTGTGTAGGTGTCTGAGTGTGAGAAAATGAGAGTTTGTGAGTGTGTATTCGAGAATGTTGCAGCTTTTGTGTGATTGTGTTATTTTGCTTGAATGCGTGTGTTTGAGTGTCTGTGTTTTTGCTTTCACATGTGTGATGTTTGCTTGTGTGTGTGAGTGTGTGGGTCTGTGTGTGCGTCTGCTTGTGTGTCAGTGTGAGAGTGTGAGGGGAATGGGGTGAATTATGATGCAAGGGTGCCTAACATGTTTGGAAGCGAAATGGGCATTCTCTGAGATAACGGAAAGCGACAGAACATGGTGGGAGACTATATATAGGAGTGCAATGTTGTCGAATGGTTTGGAAAGTGCTGCAATGTGACGCAATAGATGGTTCCTGTGTGTTTTGGAAGAGAACGGATCCTTCTTTGATGGAAAGAAACGCAGTAGAACGTGGTGGATTGTTGTAGAATGCAGTGGGATGTTGTGTAATGGAGAGCATTGTGATGAAGTGGAGAGAAAGTGAGTGGTTTGGACACGAGAGTAGCCTTCTTTCATGGAATGGAATGCAATACATATTGATGGATTTTTGGGTACGATAGTAGAAAATTGTGGAATGGAGTGAAATGTAGTGCAATAGACGGTTGAGGACCTTGTTTTATGCGAACGGTTGTATGTGTGTGTGACTGTGCAGCTGTGTGCGTTTGTGTGAGTGATTGTCATAGAGAGTGTGAGTGTGGAAGAGAGCGTGTGCATGATTGTGAGGGAGGTGTTGTGTGAGTGCACATGTGTGTGAAAGGCTGAGTGTGAGTGTGTTTATGGGAGTGTGTGTGAGCATGCTTATGTGAGAGTGAATATGAGGGATTACATGTGCGTTTGTGAGTGTATGAGAATGTGTGGGTGTGTGTGATACTGTGAGCCTGTGTGAGTACATGTATGAGTGTGAGAAAATGTGTGAGAATGTGAGTGAGTACATGTGAGTCTGAGTGAGGATATGTCAGTGTGACAGTGACTATGTCAGGTGTGTAGGTCTGCACATGTGTTTGGGTCTATGTACATGTGTGTGTTTGTTAGTTTGTGAGACTATAGGTGTCTGTGAGTGTGCGATTGTTGATATGTGATTGTGTGAGTCTGTGTGTGTCGGGCAGTGGGTGAGTTTGTGATAGTGTGAGAGGATTGCTTACTTTATTGTGTGTGCTTTGGTGAGCATATGTTTGTTGGTGTTTCTGTGAGCGTGTTTGTGAGAGCGGAGGTATGTGAGTGGAAGTGTGACTCTGAATGTGTGACTGTGTGTTTGTGATAGTATGAGTGCATGTGAATATTTGTTAATATTTGAGTGTGCTTGTGTGTGTGTTTCAGTGGTCAGTAAGTATGTGTGTGTGTGTTTGTGAGTTTTTGTGAGTGTGTTTGTAGGTGTGGGAGTGTGGGAGAAGTGTTATTTTGTGACAGTGTGTGTTTGCTAATGTGTCTGAATGTCTGAATGATTGTGTGACTGTACGTGTTTGTGAGTGAGTGTGCGTGTGGTAGTGTGTGTGTACGAATGTGTGAGTGTGTCTGATTATGAGTATGAGTGTGTCAGAGTACCTGAGTGTGTGTTTAAATGTGATTGTGAGAGTGCTGGTGAGTGGGAGTGTGCGGGTGTGTATATGGCTGTGCTATTGTTTGAGAGAGTGTGTGATGGTATGTGAGGATGGGTGTGAGTTTGTCTATGATTAGGTGTGAGAGTGTGTGTGAGTGTGTGTTAGTGTGTGATGCTGTGTGACATTATGTGTTTGTGTGAGTGTAGTTGTGTCAGAGAGGGTGTGCGAATATTCATTTTTGAATGTGTGAACGAGTGTGAGCCTTTGTGTGATGGTGTGTGTGAGTGTTTCTGTTTGCCATTATGTGTGTGATTGTGTGAATGAGTGTGACCAGTTAGAAATTTATCTGCGTGTGTACTTGTGTGAGTGTATATGACAGTGAGATTGTGAGCAGGTGTGAATCTGTGAGTGTGTGTTTGTGTGTGTGAGAGTGTGTGTGATGGTGTGTTTGATGTGCGTCTGTGCATTTGTGTCTGCGTACATGTGAGTAATTTTGTGACAGTGTGTACAACTGTGTGTATTCTGGTGTGTGCCTGTGTGAGTGTGTGATTTTGTGTGGTTTTCAGTGAGTGAGCATGTGTTTGAGAGAGTCAGTGTGCAAGGGGCTGTGTGTGTTGTGTGAGAGTGTGAAAGGTGATAGTATGTGATTGTGTGTGAGTTAATATGAGCAGGTGTGTTTGAGTGTTTAAGTGAGTGTGTGTTTGTGATAGACTAGCATGAGTGTGTGTGTTACTCTGTGTGTATGAGTGACTGTGTGCTTCTGTTTACACGAGAGTGTGTGTGAATATGTAATCGTGTTTGCAGGTGTGGTAGTGAGAGATAGACTGTGTGACTGTGTGAGTGTGTGTGATTGTGTGATTGTATGTGAATAGTTGTGAGGGTATGTATGCACGTGTGTGTGAATGTGAGTGTTTGAATGTGCACAAGTGCGTATGTGAGTGTGTTACTGTTCAGGTATGCATAAGGATGAATATATCAGTGAGTGTGAGTGTCAGTGGGACTTTGAGGGTGCGTGAGTGTGAGAGACAGTATGTCTGAGCATGTGTGTGTAAGTGTGTGTTCTAAAGACTGTTTTTGAATGTGTGTGCGTGTGTAAATTGTATGAATGTGTGAGAGTGACAGCACAAAAGACGAATGTCTGTGTGTGTGAACACTTGTGTGTATATGAGAGACTGTGTAATTGCGTTTGCTGGTGTGCTAGTGTGTGTGTAGGTGTCTGAGTGTGAGAAAATGAGAGTTTGTGAGTGTGTATTCGAGAATGTTGCAGATTTTGTGTGATTGTGTTATTTTGCTTGAATGCGTGTGTTTGAGTGTCTGTGTGGTTGCTTTCACATGTGTGATGTTTGCTTGTGTGTGTGAGTGTGTGGGTCTGTGTGTGCGTCTGCTTGTGTGTCAGTGTGAGAGTGTGAGGGGAATGGGGTGAATTATGATGCAAGGGTGCCTAACATGTTTGGAAGCGAAATGGGCATTCTCTGAGATAACGGAAAGCGACAGAACATGGTGGGAGACTATATATAGGAGTGCAATGTTGTCGAATGGTTTGGAAAGTGCTGCAATGTGACGCAATAGATGGTTCCTGTGTGTTTTGGAAGAGAACGGATCCTTCTTTGATGGAAAGAAACGCAGTAGAACGTGGTGGATTGTTGTAGAATGCAGTGGGATGTTGTGTAATGGAGAGCATTGTGATGAAGTGGAGAGAAAGTGAGTGGTTTGGACACGAGAGTAGCCTTCTTTCATGGAATGGAATGCAATACATATTGATGGATTTTTGGGTACGATAGTAGAAAATTGTGGAATGGAGTGAAATGTAGTGCAATAGACGGTTGAGGACCTTGTTTTATGCGAACGGTTGTATGTGTGTGTGACTGTGCAGCTGTGTGCGTTTGTGTGAGTGATTGTCATAGAGAGTGTGAGTGTGGAAGAGAGCGTGTGCATGATTGTGAGGGAGGTGTTGTGTGAGTGCACATGTGTGTGAAAGGCTGAGTGTGAGTGTGTTTATGGGAGTGTGTGTGAGCATGCTTATGTGAGAGTGAATATGAGGGATTACATGTGCGTTTGTGAGTGTATGAGAATGTGTGGGTGTGTGTGATACTGTGAGCCTGTGTGAGTACATGTATGAGTGTGAGAAAATGTGTGAGAATGTGAGTGAGTACATGTGAGTCTGAGTGAGGATATGTCAGTGTGACAGTGACTATGTCAGGTGTGTAGGTCTGCACATGTGTTTGGGTCTATGTACATGTGTGTGTTTGTTAGTTTGTGAGACTATAGGTGTCTGTGAGTGTGCGATTGTTGATATGTGATTGTGTGAGTCTGTGTGTGTCGGGCAGTGGGTGAGTTTGTGATAGTGTGAGAGGATTGCTTACTTTATTGTGTGTGCTTTGGTGAGCATATGTTTGTTGGTGTTTCTGTGAGCGTGTTTGTGAGAGCGGAGGTATGTGAGTGGAAGTGTGACTCTGAATGTGTGACTGTGTGTGTTTGTGATAGTATGAGTGCATGTGAATATTTGTTAATCTTTGAGTGTGCTTGTGTGTGAGTTTCAGTGGTCAGTAAGTATGTGTGTGTGTGTTTGTGAGTTTTTGTGAGTGTGTTTGTAGGTGTGGGAGTGTGGGAGAAGTGTTATTTTGTGACAGTGTGTGTTTGCTAATGTGTCTGAATGTCTGAATGATTGTGTGACTGTACGTGTTTGTGAGTGAGTGTGCGTGTGGTAGTGTGTGTGTACGAATGTGTGAGTGTGTCTGATTATGAGTATGTGTGTGTCAGAGTACCTGAGTGTGTGTTTAAATGTGATTGTGAGAGTGCTGGTGAGTGGGAGTGTGCGGGTGTGTATATGGCTGTGCTATTGTTTGAGAGAGTGTGTGATGGTATGTGATAATGGGTGTGAGTTTGTCTATGATTAGGTGTGAGAGTGTGTGTGAGTGTGTGTTAGTGTGTGATGCTGTGTGACATTATGTGTTTGTGTGAGTGTAGTTGTGTCAGAGAGGGTGTGCGAATATTCATTTTTGAATGTGTGAACGAGTGTGAGCCTTTGTGTGATGGTGTGTGTGAGTGTTTCTGTTTGCCATTATGTGTGTGATTGTGTGAATGAGTGTGACCAGTTAGAAATTTATCTGCGTGTGTACTTGTGTGAGTGTATATGACAGTGAGATTGTGAGCAGGTGTGAATCTGTGAGTGTGTGTTTGTGTGTGTGAGAGTGTGTGTGATGGTGTGTTTGATGTGCGTCTGTGCATTTGTGTCTGCGTACATGTGAGTAATTTTGTGACAGTGTGTACAACTGTGTGTATTCTGGTGTGTGCCTGTGTGAGTGTGTGATTTTGTGTGGTTTTCAGTGAGTGAGCATGTGTTTGAGAGAGTCAGTGTGCAAGGGGCTGTGTGTGTTGTGTGAGAGTGTGAAAGGTGATAGTATGTGATTGTGTGTGAGTTAATATGAGCAGGTGTGTTTGAGTGTTTAAGTGAGTGTGTGTTTGTGATAGACTAGCATGAGTGTGTGTGTTACTCTGTGTGTATGAGTGACTGTGTGCTTCTGTTTACACGAGAGTGTGTGTGAATATGTAATCGTGTTTGCAGGTGTGGTAGTGAGAGATAGACTGTGTGACTGTGTGAGTGTGTGTGATTGTGTGATTGTATGTGAATAGTTGTGAGGGTATGTATGCACGTGTGTGTGAATGTGAGTGTTTGAATGTGCACAAGTGCGTATGTGAGTGTGTTACTGTTCAGGTATGCATAAGGATGAATATATCAGTGAGTGTGAGTGTCAGTGGGACTTTGAGGGTGCGTGAGTGTGAGAGACAGTATGTCTGAGCATGTGTGTGTAAGTGTGTGTTCTAAAGACTGTTTTTGAATGTGTGTGCGTGTGTAAATTGTATGAATGTGTGAGAGTGACAGCACAAAAGACGAATGTCTGTGTGTGTGAACACTTGTGTGTATATGAGAGACTGTGTAATTGCGTTTGCTGGTGTGCTAGTGTGTGTGTAGGTGTCTGAGTGTGAGAAAATGAGAGTTTGTGAGTGTGTATTCGAGAATGTTGCAGATTTTGTGTGATTGTGTTATTTTGCTTGAATGCGTGTGTTTGAGTGTCTGTGTGGTTGCTTTCACATGTGTGATGTTTGCTTGTGTGTGTGAGTGTGTGGGTCTGTGTGTGCGTCTGCTTGTGTGTCAGTGTGAGAGTGTGAGGGGAATGGGGTGAATTATGATGCAAGGGTGCCTAACATGTTTGGAAGCGAAATGGGCATTCTCTGAGATAACGGAAAGCGACAGAACATGGTGGGAGACTATATATAGGAGTGCAATGTTGTCGAATGGTTTGGAAAGTGCTGCAATGTGACGCAATAGATGGTTCCTGTGTGTTTTGGAAGAGAACGGATCCTTCTTTGATGGAAAGAAACGCAGTAGAACGTGGTGGATTGTTGTAGAATGCAGTGGGATGTTGTGTAATGGAGAGCATTGTGATGAAGTGGAGAGAAAGTGAGTGGTTTGGACACGAGAGTAGCCTTCTTTCATGGAATGGAATGCAATACATATTGATGGATTTTTGGGTACGATAGTAGAAAATTGTGGAATGGAGTGAAATGTAGTGCAATAGACGGTTGAGGACCTTGTTTTATGCGAACGGTTGTATGTGTGTGTGACTGTGCAGCTGTGTGCGTTTGTGTGAGTGATTGTCATAGAGAGTGTGAGTGTGGAAGAGAGCGTGTGCATGATTGTGAGGGAGGTGTTGTGTGAGTGCACATGTGTGTGAAAGGCTGAGTGTGAGTGTGTTTATGGGAGTGTGTGTGAGCATGCTTATGTGAGAGTGAATATGAGGGATTACATGTGCGTTTGTGAGTGTATGAGAATGTGTGGGTGTGTGTGATACTGTGAGCCTGTGTGAGTACATGTATGAGTGTGAGAAAATGTGTGAGAATGTGAGTGAGTACATGTGAGTCTGAGTGAGGATATGTCAGTGTGACAGTGACTATGTCAGGTGTGTAGGTCTGCACATGTGTTTGGGTCTATGTACATGTGTGTGTTTGTTAGTTTGTGAGACTATAGGTGTCTGTGAGTGTGCGATTGTTGATATGTGATTGTGTGAGTCTGTGTGTGTCGGGCAGTGGGTGAGTTTGTGATAGTGTGAGAGGATTGCTTACTTTATTGTGTGTGCTTTGGTGAGCATATGTTTGTTGGTGTTTCTGTGAGCGTGTTTGTGAGAGCGGAGGTATGTGAGTGGAAGTGTGACTCTGAATGTGTGACTGTGTGTTTGTGATAGTATGAGTGCATGTGAATATTTGTTAATATTTGAGTGTGCTTGTGTGTGTGTTTCAGTGGTCAGTAAGTATGTGTGTGTGTGTTTGTGAGTTTTTGTGAGTGTGTTTGTAGGTGTGGGAGTGTGGGAGAAGTGTTATTTTGTGACAGTGTGTGTTTGCTAATGTGTCTGAATGTCTGAATGATTGTGTGACTGTACGTGTTTGTGAGTGAGTGTGCGTGTGGTAGTGTGTGTGTACGAATGTGTGAGTGTGTCTGATTATGAGTATGAGTGTGTCAGAGTACCTGAGTGTGTGTTTAAATGTGATTGTGAGAGTGCTGGTGAGTGGGAGTGTGCGGGTGTGTATATGGCTGTGCTATTGTTTGAGAGAGTGTGTGATGGTATGTGAGGATGGGTGTGAGTTTGTCTATGATTAGGTGTGAGAGTGTGTGTGAGTGTGTGTTAGTGTGTGATGCTGTGTGACATTATGTGTTTGTGTGAGTGTAGTTGTGTCAGAGAGGGTGTGCGAATATTCATTTTTGAATGTGTGAACGAGTGTGAGCCTTTGTGTGATGGTGTGTGTGAGTGTTTCTGTTTGCCATTATGTGTGTGATTGTGTGAATGAGTGTGACCAGTTAGAAATTTATCTGCGTGTGTACTTGTGTGAGTGTATATGACAGTGAGATTGTGAGCAGGTGTGAATCTGTGAGTGTGTGTTTGTGTGTGTGAGAGTGTGTGTGATGGTGTGTTTGATGTGCGTCTGTGCATTTGTGTCTGCGTACATGTGAGTAATTTTGTGACAGTGTGTACAACTGTGTGTATTCTGGTGTGTGCCTGTGTGAGTGTGTGATTTTGTGTGGTTTTCAGTGAGTGAGCATGTGTTTGAGAGAGTCAGTGTGCAAGGGGCTGTGTGTGTTGTGTGAGAGTGTGAAAGGTGATAGTATGTGATTGTGTGTGAGTTAATATGAGCAGGTGTGTTTGAGTGTTTAAGTGAGTGTGTGTTTGTGATAGACTAGCATGAGTGTGTGTGTTACTCTGTGTGTATGAGTGACTGTGTGCTTCTGTTTACACGAGAGTGTGTGTGAATATGTAATCGTGTTTGCAGGTGTGGTAGTGAGAGATAGACTGTGTGACTGTGTGAGTGTGTGTGATTGTGTGATTGTATGTGAATAGTTGTGAGGGTATGTATGCACGTGTGTGTGAATGTGAGTGTTTGAATGTGCACAAGTGCGTATGTGAGTGTGTTACTGTTCAGGTATGCATAAGGATGAATATATCAGTGAGTGTGAGTGTCAGTGGGACTTTGAGGGTGCGTGAGTGTGAGAGACAGTATGTCTGAGCATGTGTGTGTAAGTGTGTGTTCTAAAGACTGTTTTTGAATGTGTGTGCGTGTGTAAATTGTATGAATGTGTGAGAGTGACAGCACAAAAGACGAATGTCTGTGTGTGTGAACATTTGTGTGTATATGAGAGTCTGTGTAAGTGCGTTTGCTGGTGTGCTAGTGTGTGTGTAGGTGTCTGAGTGTGAGAAAATGAGAGTTTGTGAGTGTGTATTCGAGAATGTTGCAGATTTTGTGTGATTGTGTTATTTTGCTTGAATGCGTGTGTTTGAGTGTCTGTGTGGTTGCTTTCACATGTGTGATGTTTGCTTGTGTGTGTGAGTGTGTGGGTCTGTGTGTGCGTCTGCTTGTGTGTCAGTGTGAGAGTGTGAGGGGAATGGGGTGAATTATGATGCAAGGGTGCCTAACATGTTTGGAAGCGAAATGGGCATTCTCTGAGATAACGGAAAGCGACAGAACATGGTGGGAGACTATATATAGGAGTGCAATGTTGTCGAATGGTTTGGAAAGTGCTGCAATGTGACGCAATAGATGGTTCCTGTGTGTTTTGGAAGAGAACGGATCCTTCTTTGATGGAAAGAAACGCAGTAGAACGTGGTGGATTGTTGTAGAATGCAGTGGGATGTTGTGTAATGGAGAGCATTGTGATGAAGTGGAGAGAAAGTGAGTGGTTTGGACACGAGAGTAGCCTTCTTTCATGGAATGGAATGCAATACATATTGATGGATTTTTGGGTACGATAGTAGAAAATTGTGGAATGGAGTGAAATGTAGTGCAATAGACGGTTGAGGACCTTGTTTTATGCGAACGGTTGTATGTGTGTGTGACTGTGCAGCTGTGTGCGTTTGTGTGAGTGATTGTCATAGAGAGTGTGAGTGTGGAAGAGAGCGTGTGCATGATTGTGAGGGAGGTGTTGTGTGAGTGCACATGTGTGTGAAAGGCTGAGTGTGAGTGTGTTTATGGGAGTGTGTGTGAGCATGCTTATGTGAGAGTGAATATGAGGGATTACATGTGCGTTTGTGAGTGTATGAGAATGTGTGGGTGTGTGTGATACTGTGAGCCTGTGTGAGTACATGTATGAGTGTGAGAAAATGTGTGAGAATGTGAGTGAGTACATGTGAGTCTGAGTGAGGATATGTCAGTGTGACAGTGACTATGTCAGGTGTGTAGGTCTGCACATGTGTTTGGGTCTATGTACATGTGTGTGTTTGTTAGTTTGTGAGACTATAGGTGTCTGTGAGTGTGCGATTGTTGATATGTGATTGTGTGAGTCTGTGTGTGTCGGGCAGTGGGTGAGTTTGTGATAGTGTGAGAGGATTGCTTACTTTATTGTGTGTGCTTTGGTGAGCATATGTTTGTTGGTGTTTCTGTGAGCGTGTTTGTGAGAGCGGAGGTATGTGAGTGGAAGTGTGACTCTGAATGTGTGACTGTGTGTTTGTGATAGTATGAGTGCATGTGAATATTTGTTAATATTTGAGTGTGCTTGTGTGTGTGTTTCAGTGGTCAGTAAGTATGTGTGTGTGTGTTTGTGAGTTTTTGTGAGTGTGTTTGTAGGTGTGGGAGTGTGGGAGAAGTGTTATTTTGTGACAGTGTGTGTTTGCTAATGTGTCTGAATGTCTGAATGATTGTGTGACTACGTGTTTGTGAGTGAGTGTGCGTGTGGTAGTGTGTGTGTACGAATGTGTGAGTGTGTCTGATTATGAGTATGAGTGTGTCAGAGTACCTGAGTGTGTGCTTAAATGTGATTGTGAGAGTGCTGGTGAGTGGGAGTGTGCGGGTGTGTATATGGCTGTGCTATTGTTTGAGAGAGTGTGTGATGGTATGTGAGGATGGGTGTGAGTTTGTCTATGATTAGGTGTGAGAGTGTGTGTGAGTGTGTGTTAGTGTGTGATGCTGTGTGACATTATGTGTTTGTGTGAGTGTAGTTGTGTCAGAGAGGGTGTGCGAATATTCATTTTTGAATGTGTGAACGAGTGTGAGCCTTTGTGTGATGGTGTGTGTGAGTGAGTGTTTCTGTTTGCCATTATGTGTGTGATTGTGTGAATGAGTGTGACCAGTTAGAAATTTATCTGCGTGTGTACTTGTGTGAGTGTATATGACAGTGAGATTGTGAGCAGGTGTGAGTCTGTGAGTGTGTGTTTGTGTGTGTGAGAGTGTGTGTGATGGTGTGTTTGATGTGCGTCTGTGCATTTGTGTCTGCGTACATGTGAGTAATTTTGTGACAGTGTGTACAACTGTGTGTATTCTGGTGTGTGCCTGTGTGAGTGTGTGATTTTGTGTGGTTTTCAGTGAGTGAGCATGTGTTTGAGAGAGTCAGTGTGCAAGGGGCTGTGTGTGTTGTGTGAGAGTGTGAAAGGTGATAGTATGTGATTGTGTGTGAGTTAATATGAGCAGGTGTGTTTGAGTGTTTAAGTGAGTGTGTGTTTGTGATAGACTAGCATGAGTGTGTGTGTTACTCTGTGTGTATGAGTGACTGTGTGCTTCTGTTTACACGAGAGTGTGTGTGAATATGTATTCGTGTTTGCAGGTGTGGTAGTGAGAGATAGACTGTGTGACTGTGTGAGTGTGTGTGATTGTGTGATTGTATGTGAATAGTTGTGAGGGTATGTATGCACGTGTGTGTGAATGTGAGTGTTTGAATGTGCACAAGTGCGTATGTGAGTGTGTTACTGTTCAGGTATGCATAAGGATGAATATATCAGTGAGTGTGAGTGTCAGTGGGACTTTGAGGGTGCGTGAGTGTGAGAGACAGTATGTCTGAGCATGTGTGTGTAAGTGTGTGTTCTAAAGACTGTTTTTGAATGTGTGTGCGTGTGTAAATTGTATGAATGTGTGAGAGTGACAGCACAAAAGACGAATGTCTGTGTGTGTGAACACTTGTGTGTATATGAGAGACTGTGTAAGTGCGTTTGCTGGTGTGCTAGTGTGTGTGTAGGTGTCTGAGTGTGAGAAAATGAGAGTTTGTGAGTGTGTATTCGAGAATGTTGCAGATTTTGTGTGATTGTGTTATTTTGCTTGAATGCGTGTGTTTGAGTGTCTGTGTGGTTGCTTTCACATGTGTGATGTTTGCTTGTGTGTGTGAGTGTGTGGGTCTGTGTGTGCGTCTGCTTGTGTGTCAGTGTGAGAGTGTGAGGGGAATGGGGTGAATTATGATGCAAGGGTGCCTAACATGTTTGGAAGCGAAATGGGCATTCTCTGAGATAACGGAAAGCGACAGAACATGGTGGGAGACTATATATAGGAGTGCAATGTTGTCGAATGGTTTGGAAAGTGCTGCAATGTGACGCAATAGATGGTTCCTGTGTGTTTTGGAAGAGAACGGATCCTTCTTTGATGGAAAGAAACGCAGTAGAACGTGGTGGATTGTTGTAGAATGCAGTGGGATGTTGTGTAATGGAGAGCATTGTGATGAAGTGGAGAGAAAGTGAGTGGTTTGGACACGAGAGTAGCCTTCTTTCATGGAATGGAATGCAATACATATTGATGGATTTTTGGGTACGATAGTAGAAAATTGTGGAATGGAGTGAAATGTAGTGCAATAGACGGTTGAGGACCTTGTTTTATGCGAACGGTTGTATGTGTGTGTGACTGTGCAGCTGTGTGCGTTTGTGTGAGTGATTGTCATAGAGAGTGTGAGTGTGGAAGAGAGCGTGTGCATGATTGTGAGGGAGGTGTTGTGTGAGTGCACATGTGTGTGAAAGGCTGAGTGTGAGTGTGTTTATGGGAGTGTGTGTGAGCATGCTTATGTGAGAGTGAATATGAGGGATTACATGTGCGTTTGTGAGTGTATGAGAATGTGTGGGTGTGTGTGATACTGTGAGCCTGTGTGAGTACATGTATGAGTGTGAGAAAATGTGTGAGAATGTGAGTGAGTACATGTGAGTCTGAGTGAGGATATGTTAGTGTGACAGTGACTATGTCAGGTGTGTAGGTCTGCACATGTGTTTGGGTCTATGTACATGTGTGTGTTTGTTAGTTTGTGAGACTATAGGTGTCTGTGAGTGTGCGATTGTTGATATGTGATTGTGTGAGTCTGTGTGTGTCGGGCAGTGGGTGAGTTTGTGATAGTGTGAGAGGATTGCTTACTTTATTGTGTGTGCTTTGGTGAGCATATGTTTGTTGGTGTTTCTGTGAGCGTGTTTGTGAGAGCGGAGGTATGTGAGTGGAAGTGTGACTCTGAATGTGTGACTGTGTGTTTGTGATAGTATGAGTGCATGTGAATATTTGTTAATATTTGAGTGTGCTTGTGTGTGTGTTTCAGTGGTCAGTAAGTATGTGTGTGTGTGTTTGTGAGTTTTTGTGAGTGTGTTTGTAGGTGTGGGAGTGTGGGAGAAGTGTTATTTTGTGACAGTGTGTGTTTGCTAATGTGTCTGAATGTCTGAATGATTGTGTGACTGTACGTGTTTGTGAGTGAGTGTGCGTGTGGTAGTGTGTGTGTACGAATGTGTGAGTGTGTCTGATTATGAGTATGAGTGTGTCAGAGTACCTGAGTGTGTGCTTAAATGTGATTGTGAGAGTGCTGGTGAGTGGGAGTGTGCGGGTGTGTATATGGCTGTGCTATTGTTTGAGAGAGTGTGTGATGGTATGTGAGGATGGGTGTGAGTTTGTCTATGATTAGGTGTGAGAGTGTGTGTGAGTGTGTGTTAGTGTGTGATGCTGTGTGACATTATGTGTTTGTGTGAGTGTAGTTGTGTCAGAGAGGGTGTGCGAATATTCATTTTTGAATGTGTGAACGAGTGTGAGCCTTTGTGTGATGGTGTGTGTGAGTGAGTGTTTCTGTTTGCCATTATGTGTGTGATTGTGTGAATGAGTGTGACCAGTTAGAAATTTATCTGTGTGTGTACTTGTGTGAGTGTATATGACAGTGAGATTGTGAGCAGGTGTGAGTCTGTGAGTGTGTGTTTGTGTGTGTGAGAGTGTGTGTGATGGTGTGTTTGATGTGCGTCTGTGCATTTGTGTCTGCGTACATGTGAGTAATTTTGTGACAGTGTGTACAACTGTGTGTATTCTGGTGTGTGCCTGTGTGAGTGTGTGATTTTGTGTGGTTTTCAGTGAGTGAGCATGTGTTTGAGAGTGTCAGTGTGCAAGGGGCTGTGTCTGTTGTGTGAGAGTGTGAAAGGTGATAGTATGTGATTGTGTGTGAGTTAATATGAGCAGGTGTGTTTGAGTGTTTAAGTGAGTGTGTGTTTGTGATAAACTAGCATGAGTGGGTGTGTTACTCTGTGTGTATGAGTGACTGTGTGCTTCTGTTTACACGAGAGTGTGTGTGAGTGTGTGTGAGTGTTTGCAGGTGTGGAAGTGAGAGATAGACTGTGTGACTGTGTGAGTGTGTGTGATTGTGTGATTGTATGTGAATAGTTGTGAGGGTATGTATGTACGTGTTTGTGAATGTGAGTGTTTGAATGTGCACAAGTGTGTATGTGAGTGTGTTACTGTTCAGGTATGCATAAGGATGAATATATCAGTGAGTGTGAGTGTCAGTGGGACTTTGAGTGTGCGTGAGTGTGAGAGACAGTATGTCTGAGCATGTGTGTGTAAGTGTGTGCAAATGTGTGTTCTAAAGACTGTTTTTGAATGTGTGTGCGTGTGTAAATTGTATGAATGTGTGAGAGTGACAGCACAAAAGACGAATGTCTGTGTGTGTGAACACTTGTGTGTATATGAGAGACTGTGTAAGTGCGTTTGCTGGAGTGCTAGTGTGTGTGTAGGTGTCTGAGTGTGAGAAAATGAGAGTTTGTGAGTGTGTATTCGAGAATGTTGCAGCTTTTGTGTGATTGTGTTATTTTGCTTGAATGCGTGTGTTTGAGTGTCTGTGTGGTTGCTTTCACATGTGTGATGTTTGCTTGTGTGTGTGAGTGTGTGGGTCTGTGTGTGCGTCTGCTTGTGTGTCAGTGTGAGAGTGTGAGGGGAATGGGGTGAATTATGATGCAAGGGTGCCTAACATGTTTGGAAGCGAAATGGGCATTCTCTGAGATAACGGAAAGCGACAGAACATGGTGGGAGACTATATATAGGAGTGCAATGTTGTCGAATGGTTTGGAAAGTGCTGCAATGTGACGCAGTAGATGGTTCCTGTGTGTTTTGGAAGAGAACGGATCCTTCTTTGATGGAAAGAAACGCAGTAGAATGTGGTGGATTGTTGTAGAATGCAGTGGAATGTTGTGTAATGGAGAGCATTGTGATGAAGTGGAGAGAAAGTGAGTGGTTTGGACACGAGAGTAGCCTTCTTTCATGGAATGGAATGCAATACATGTTGATGGATTTTTGGGTACGATAGTAGAAAATTGTGGAATGGAGTGAAATGTAGTGCAATAGACGGTTGAGGACCTTGTTTTATGCGAACGGTTGTATGTGTGTGTGACTGTGCAGCTGTGTGCGTTTGTGTGAGTGATTGTCATAGAGAGTGTGAGTGTGGAAGAGAGCGTGTGCATGATTGTGAGGGAGGTGTTGTGTGAGTGCACATGTGTGTGAAAGGCTGAGTGTGAGTGTGTTTATGGGAGTGTGTGTGAGCATGCTTATGTGAGAGTGAATATGAGGGATTACATGTGCGTTTGTGAGTGTATGAGAATGTGTGGGTGTGTGTGATACTGTGAGCCTGTGTGAGTACATGTATGAGTGTGAGAAAATGTGTGAGAATGTGAGTGAGTACATGTGAGTCTGAGTGAGGATATGTCAGTGTGACAGTGACTATGTCAGGTGTGTAGGTCTGCACATGTGTTTGGGTCTATGTACATGTGTGTGTTTGTTAGTTTGTGAGACTATAGGTGTCTGTGAGTGTGCGATTGTTGATATGTGATTGTGTGAGTCTGTGTGTGTCGGGCAGTGGGTGAGTTTGTGATAGTGTGAGAGGATTGCTTACTTTATTGTGTGTGCTTTGGTGAGCATATGTTTGTTGGTGTTTCTGTGAGCGTGTTTGTGAGAGCGGAGGTATGTGAGTGGAAGTGTGACTCTGAATGTGTGACTGTGTGTTTGTGATAGTATGAGTGCATGTGAATATTTGTTAATATTTGAGTGTGCTTGTGTGTGTGTTTCAGTGGTCAGTAAGTATGTGTGTGTGTGTTTGTGAGTTTTTGTGAGTGTGTTTGTAGGTGTGGGAGTGTGGGAGAAGTGTTATTTTGTGACAGTGTGTGTTTGCTAATGTGTCTGAATGTCTGAATGATTGTGTGACTGTACGTGTTTGTGAGTGAGTGTGCGTGTGGTAGTGTGTGTGTACGAATGTGTGAGTGTGTCTGATTATGAGTATGAGTGTGTCAGAGTACCTGAGTGTGTGCTTAAATGTGATTGTGAGAGTGCTGGTGAGTGGGAGTGTGCGGGTGTGTATATGGCTGTGCTATTGTTTGAGAGAGTGTGTGATGGTATGTGAGGATGGGTGTGAGTTTGTCTATGATTAGGTGTGAGAGTGTGTGTGAGTGTGTGTTAGTGTGTGATGCTGTGTGACATTATGTGTTTGTGTGAGTGAAGTTGTGTCAGAGAGGGTGTGCGAATATTCATTTTTGAATGTGTGAACGAGTGTGAGCCTTTGTGTGATGGTGTGTGTGAGTGAGTGTTTCTGTTTGCCATTATGTGTGTGATTGTGTGAATGAGTGTGACCAGTTAGAAATTTATCTGCGTGTGTACTTGTGTGAGTGTATATGACAGTGAGATTGTGAGCAGGTGTGAGTCCGTGAGTGTGTGTTTGTGTGTGTGAGAGTGTGTGATGGTGTGTTTGATGTGCGTCTGTGCATTTGTGTCTGCGTACATGTGAGTAATTTTGTGACAGTGTGTACAACTGTGTGTATTCTGGTGTGTGCCTGTGTGAGTGTGTGATTTTGTGTGGTTTTCAGTGAGTGAGCATGTGTTTGAGAGAGTCAGTGTGCAAGGGGCTGTGTGTGTTGTGTGAGAGTGTGAAAGGTGATAGTATGTGATTGTGTGTGAGTTAATATGAGCAGGTGTGTTTGAGTGTTTAAGTGAGTGTGTGTTTGTGATAGACTAGCATGAGTGTGTGTGTTACTCTGTGTGTATGAGTGACTGTGTGCTTCTGTTTACACGAGAGTGTGTGTGAATATGTAATCGTGTTTGCAGGTGTGGTAGTGAGAGATAGACTGTGTGACTGTGTGAGTGTGTGTGATTGTGTGATTGTATGTGAATAGTTGTGAGGGTATGTATGCACGTGTGTGTGAATGTGAGTGTTTGAATGTGCACAAGTGCGTATGTGAGTGTGTTACTGTTCAGGTATGCATAAGGATGAATATATCAGTGAGTGTGAGTGTCAGTGGGACTTTGAGGGTGCGTGAGTGTGAGAGACAGTATGTCTGAGCATGTGTGTGTAAGTGTGTGTTCTAAAGACTGTTTTTGAATGTGTGTGCGTGTGTAAATTGTATGAATGTGTGAGAGTGACAGCACAAAAGACGAATGTCTGTGTGTGTGAACACTTGTGTGTATATGAGAGACTGTGTAATTGCGTTTGCTGGTGTGCTAGTGTGTGTGTAGGTGTCTGAGTGTGAGAAAATGAGAGTTTGTGAGTGTGTATTCGAGAATGTTGCAGATTTTGTGTGATTGTGTTATTTTGCTTGAATGCGTGTGTTTGAGTGTCTGTGTGGTTGCTTTCACATGTGTGATGTTTGCTTGTGTGTGTGAGTGTGTGGGTCTGTGTGTGCGTCTGCTTGTGTGTCAGTGTGAGAGTGTGAGGGGAATGGGGTGAATTATGATGCAAGGGTGCCTAACATGTTTGGAAGCGAAATGGGCATTCTCTGAGATAACGGAAAGCGACAGAACATGGTGGGAGACTATATATAGGAGTGCAATGTTGTCGAATGGTTTGGAAAGTGCTGCAATGTGACGCAATAGATGGTTCCTGTGTGTTTTGGAAGAGAACGGATCCTTCTTTGATGGAAAGAAACGCAGTAGAACGTGGTGGATTGTTGTAGAATGCAGTGGGATGTTGTGTAATGGAGAGCATTGTGATGAAGTGGAGAGAAAGTGAGTGGTTTGGACACGAGAGTAGCCTTCTTTCATGGAATGGAATGCAATACATATTGATGGATTTTTGGGTACGATAGTAGAAAATTGTGGAATGGAGTGAAATGTAGTGCAATAGACGGTTGAGGACCTTGTTTTATGCGAACGGTTGTATGTGTGTGTGACTGTGCAGCTGTGTGCGTTTGTGTGAGTGATTGTCATAGAGAGTGTGAGTGTGGAAGAGAGCGTGTGCATGATTGTGAGGGAGGTGTTGTGTGAGTGCACATGTGTGTGAAAGGCTGAGTGTGAGTGTGTTTATGGGAGTGTGTGTGAGCATGCTTATGTGAGAGTGAATATGAGGGATTACATGTGCGTTTGTGAGTGTATGAGAATGTGTGGGTGTGTGTGATACTGTGAGCCTGTGTGAGTACATGTATGAGTGTGAGAAAATGTGTGAGAATGTGAGTGAGTACATGTGAGTCTGAGTGAGGATATGTCAGTGTGACAGTGACTATGTCAGGTGTGTAGGTCTGCACATGTGTTTGGGTCTATGTACATGTGTGTGTTTGTTAGTTTGTGAGACTATAGGTGTCTGTGAGTGTGCGATTGTTGATATGTGATTGTGTGAGTCTGTGTGTGTCGGGCAGTGGGTGAGTTTGTGATAGTGTGAGAGGATTGCTTACTTTATTGTGTGTGCTTTGGTGAGCATATGTTTGTTGGTGTTTCTGTGAGCGTGTTTGTGAGAGCGGAGGTATGTGAGTGGAAGTGTGACTCTGAATGTGTGACTGTGTGTTTGTGATAGTATGAGTGCATGTGAATATTTGTTAATATTTGAGTGTGCTTGTGTGTGTGTTTCAGTGGTCAGTAAGTATGTGTGTGTGTGTTTGTGAGTTTTTGTGAGTGTGTTTGTAGGTGTGGGAGTGTGGGAGAAGTGTTATTTTGTGACAGTGTGTGTTTGCTAATGTGTCTGAATGTCTGAATGATTGTGTGACTACGTGTTTGTGAGTGAGTGTGCGTGTGGTAGTGTGTGTGTACGAATGTGTGAGTGTGTCTGATTATGAGTATGAGTGTGTCAGAGTACCTGAGTGTGTGCTTAAATGTGATTGTGAGAGTGCTGGTGAGTGGGAGTGTGCGGGTGTGTATATGGCTGTGCTATTGTTTGAGAGAGTGTGTGATGGTATGTGAGGATGGGTGTGAGTTTGTCTATGATTAAGTGTGAGAGTGTGTGTGAGTGTGTGTTAGTGTGTGATGCTGTGTGACATTATGTGTTTGTGTGAGTGTAGTTGTGTCAGAGAGGGTGTGCGAATATTCATTTTTGAATGTGTGAACGAGTGTGAGCCTTTGTGTGATGGTGTGTGTGAGTGAGTGTTTCTGTTTGCCATTATGTGTGTGATTGTGTGAATGAGTGTGACCAGTTAGAAATTTATCTGCGTGTGTACTTGTGTGAGTGTATATGACAGTGAGATTGTGAGCAGGTGTGAGTCTGTGAGTGTGTGTTTGTGTGTGTGAGAGTGTGTGTGATGGTGTGTTTGATGTGCGTCTGTGCATTTGTGTCTGCGTACATGTGAGTAATTTTGTGACAGTGTGTACAACTGTGTGTATTCTGGTGTGTGCCTGTGTGAGTGTGTGATTTTGTGTGGTTTTCAGTGAGTGAGCATGTGTTTGAGAGAGTCAGTGTGCAAGGGGCTGTGTGTGTTGTGTGAGAGTGTGAAAGGTGATAGTATGTGATTGTGTGTGAGTTAATATGAGCAGGTGTGTTTGAGTGTTTAAGTGAGTGTGTGTTTGTGATAGACTAGCATGAGTGTGTGTGTTACTCTGTGTGTATGAGTGACTGTGTGCTTCTGTTTACACGAGAGTGTGTGTGAATATGTATTCGTGTTTGCAGGTGTGGTAGTGAGAGATAGACTGTGTGACTGTGTGAGTGTGTGTGATTGTGTGATTGTATGTGAATAGTTGTGAGGGTATGTATGCACGTGTGTGTGAATGTGAGTGTTTGAATGTGCACAAGTGCGTATGTGAGTGTGTTACTGTTCAGGTATGCATAAGGATGAATATATCAGTGAGTGTGAGTGTCAGTGGGACTTTGAGGGTGCGTGAGTGTGAGAGACAGTATGTCTGAGCATGTGTGTGTAAGTGTGTGTTCTAAAGACTGTTTTTGAATGTGTGTGCGTGTGTAAATTGTATGAATGTGTGAGAGTGACAGCACAAAAGACGAATGTCTGTGTGTGTGAACACTTGTGTGTATATGAGAGACTGTGTAAGTGCGTTTGCTGGTGTGCTAGTGTGTGTGTAGGTGTCTGAGTGTGAGAAAATGAGAGTTTGTGAGTGTGTATTCGAGAATGTTGCAGATTTTGTGTGATTGTGTTATTTTGCTTGAATGCGTGTGTTTGAGTGTCTGTGTGGTTGCTTTCACATGTGTGATGTTTGCTTGTGTGTGTGAGTGTGTGGGTCTGTGTGTGCGTCTGCTTGTGTGTCAGTGTGAGAGTGTGAGGGGAATGGGGTGAATTATGATGCAAGGGTGCCTAACATGTTTGGAAGCGAAATGGGCATTCTCTGAGATAACGGAAAGCGACAGAACATGGTGGGAGACTATATATAGGAGTGCAATGTTGTCGAATGGTTTGGAAAGTGCTGCAATGTGACGCAATAGATGGTTCCTGTGTGTTTTGGAAGAGAACGGATCCTTCTTTGATGGAAAGAAACGCAGTAGAACGTGGTGGATTGTTGTAGAATGCAGTGGGATGTTGTGTAATGGAGAGCATTGTGATGAAGTGGAGAGAAAGTGAGTGGTTTGGACACGAGAGTAGCCTTCTTTCATGGAATGGAATGCAATACATATTGATGGATTTTTGGGTACGATAGTAGAAAATTGTGGAATGGAGTGAAATGTAGTGCAATAGACGGTTGAGGACCTTGTTTTATGCGAACGGTTGTATGTGTGTGTGACTGTGCAGCTGTGTGCGTTTGTGTGAGTGATTGTCATAGAGAGTGTGAGTGTGGAAGAGAGCGTGTGCATGATTGTGAGGGAGGTGTTGTGTGAGTGCACATGTGTGTGAAAGGCTGAGTGTGAGTGTGTTTATGGGAGTGTGTGTGAGCATGCTTATGTGAGAGTGAATATGAGGGATTACATGTGCGTTTGTGAGTGTATGAGAATGTGTGGGTGTGTGTGATACTGTGAGCCTGTGTGAGTACATGTATGAGTGTGAGAAAATGTGTGAGAATGTGAGTGAGTACATGTGAGTCTGAGTGAGGATATGTCAGTGTGACAGTGACTATGTCAGGTGTGTAGGTCTGCACATGTGTTTGGGTCTATGTACATGTGTGTGTTTGTTAGTTTGTGAGACTATAGGTGTCTGTGAGTGTGCGATTGTTGATATGTGATTGTGTGAGTCTGTGTGTGTCGGGCAGTGGGTGAGTTTGTGATAGTGTGAGAGGATTGCTTACTTTATTGTGTGTGCTTTGGTGAGCATATGTTTGTTGGTGTTTCTGTGAGCGTGTTTGTGAGAGCGGAGGTATGTGAGTGGAAGTGTGACTCTGAATGTGTGACTGTGTGTTTGTGATAGTATGAGTGCATGTGAATATTTGTTAATATTTGAGTGTGCTTGTGTGTGTGTTTCAGTGGTCAGTAAGTATGTGTGTGTGTGTTTGTGAGTTTTTGTGAGTGTGTTTGTAGGTGTGGGAGTGTGGGAGAAGTGTTATTTTGTGACAGTGTGTGTTTGCTAATGTGTCTGAATGTCTGAATGATTGTGTGACTACGTGTTTGTGAGTGAGTGTGCGTGTGGTAGTGTGTGTGTACGAATGTGTGAGTGTGTCTGATTATGAGTATGAGTGTGTCAGAGTACCTGAGTGTGTGCTTAAATGTGATTGTGAGAGTGCTGGTGAGTGGGAGTGTGCGGGTGTGTATATGGCTGTGCTATTGTTTGAGAGAGTGTGTGATGGTATGTGAGGATGGGTGTGAGTTTGTCTATGATTAGGTGTGAGAGTGTGTGTGAGTGTGTGTTAGTGTGTGATGCTGTGTGACATTATGTGTTTGTGTGAGTGTAGTTGTGTCAGAGAGGGTGTGCGAATATTCATTTTTGAATGTGTGAACGAGTGTGAGCCTTTGTGTGATGGTGTGTGTGAGTGAGTGTTTCTGTTTGCCATTATGTGTGTGATTGTGTGAATGAGTGTGACCAGTTAGAAATTTATCTGCGTGTGTACTTGTGTGAGTGTATATGACAGTGAGATTGTGAGCAGGTGTGAGTCTGTGAGTGTGTGTTTGTGTGTGTGAGAGTGTGTGTGATGGTGTGTTTGATGTGCGTCTGTGCATTTGTGTCTGCGTACATGTGAGTAATTTTGTGACAGTGTGTACAACTGTGTGTATTCTGGTGTGTGCCTGTGTGAGTGTGTGATTTTGTGTGGTTTTCAGTGAGTGAGCATGTGTTTGAGAGAGTCAGTGTGCAAGGGGCTGTGTGTGTTGTGTGAGAGTGTGAAAGGTGATAGTATGTGATTGTGTGTGAGTTAATATGAGCAGGTGTGTTTGAGTGTTTAAGTGAGTGTGTGTTTGTGATAGACTAGCATGAGTGTGTGTGTTACTCTGTGTGTATGAGTGACTGTGTGCTTCTGTTTACACGAGAGTGTGTGTGAATATGTATTCGTGTTTGCAGGTGTGGTAGTGAGAGATAGACTGTGTGACTGTGTGAGTGTGTGTGATTGTGTGATTGTATGTGAATAGTTGTGAGGGTATGTATGCACGTGTGTGTGAATGTGAGTGTTTGAATGTGCACAAGTGCGTATGTGAGTGTGTTACTGTTCAGGTATGCATAAGGATGAATATATCAGTGAGTGTGAGTGTCAGTGGGACTTTGAGGGTGCGTGAGTGTGAGAGACAGTATGTCTGAGCATGTGTGTGTAAGTGTGTGTTCTAAAGACTGTTTTTGAATGTGTGTGCGTGTGTAAATTGTATGAATGTGTGAGAGTGACAGCACAAAAGACGAATGTCTGTGTGTGTGAACACTTGTGTGTATATGAGAGACTGTGTAAGTGCGTTTGCTGGTGTGCTAGTGTGTGTGTAGGTGTCTGAGTGTGAGAAAATGAGAGTTTGTGAGTGTGTATTCGAGAATGTTGCAGATTTTGTGTGATTGTGTTATTTTGCTTGAATGCGTGTGTTTGAGTGTCTGTGTGGTTGCTTTCACATGTGTGATGTTTGCTTGTGTGTGTGAGTGTGTGGGTCTGTGTGTGCGTCTGCTTGTGTGTCAGTGTGAGAGTGTGAGGGGAATGGGGTGAATTATGATGCAAGGGTGCCTAACATGTTTGGAAGCGAAATGGGCATTCTCTGAGATAACGGAAAGCGACAGAACATGGTGGGAGACTATATATAGGAGTGCAATGTTGTCGAATGGTTTGGAAAGTGCTGCAATGTGACGCAATAGATGGTTCCTGTGTGTTTTGGAAGAGAACGGATCCTTCTTTGATGGAAAGAAACGCAGTAGAACGTGGTGGATTGTTGTAGAATGCAGTGGGATGTTGTGTAATGGAGAGCATTGTGATGAAGTGGAGAGAAAGTGAGTGGTTTGGACACGAGAGTAGCCTTCTTTCATGGAATGGAATGCAATACATATTGATGGATTTTTGGGTACGATAGTAGAAAATTGTGGAATGGAGTGAAATGTAGTGCAATAGACGGTTGAGGACCTTGTTTTATGCGAACGGTTGTATGTGTGTGTGACTGTGCAGCTGTGTGCGTTTGTGTGAGTGATTGTCATAGAGAGTGTGAGTGTGGAAGAGAGCGTGTGCATGATTGTGAGGGAGGTGTTGTGTGAGTGCACATGTGTGTGAAAGGCTGAGTGTGAGTGTGTTTATGGGAGTGTGTGTGAGCATGCTTATGTGAGAGTGAATATGAGGGATTACATGTGCGTTTGTGAGTGTATGAGAATGTGTGGGTGTGTGTGATACTGTGAGCCTGTGTGAGTACATGTATGAGTGTGAGAAAATGTGTGAGAATGTGAGTGAGTACATGTGAGTCTGAGTGAGGATATGTTAGTGTGACAGTGACTATGTCAGGTGTGTAGGTCTGCACATGTGTTTGGGTCTATGTACATGTGTGTGTTTGTTAGTTTGTGAGACTATAGGTGTCTGTGAGTGTGCGATTGTTGATATGTGATTGTGTGAGTCTGTGTGTGTCGGGCAGTGGGTGAGTTTGTGATAGTGTGAGAGGATTGCTTACTTTATTGTGTGTGCTTTGGTGAGCATATGTTTGTTGGTGTTTCTGTGAGCGTGTTTGTGAGAGCGGAGGTATGTGAGTGGAAGTGTGACTCTGAATGTGTGACTGTGTGTTTGTGATAGTATGAGTGCATGTGAATATTTGTTAATATTTGAGTGTGCTTGTGTGTGTGTTTCAGTGGTCAGTAAGTATGTGTGTGTGTGTTTGTGAGTTTTTGTGAGTGTGTTTGTAGGTGTGGGAGTGTGGGAGAAGTGTTATTTTGTGACAGTGTGTGTTTGCTAATGTGTCTGAATGTCTGAATGATTGTGTGACTGTACGTGTTTGTGAGTGAGTGTGCGTGTGGTAGTGTGTGTGTACGAATGTGTGAGTGTGTCTGATTATGAGTATGAGTGTGTCAGAGTACCTGAGTGTGTGCTTAAATGTGATTGTGAGAGTGCTGGTGAGTGGGAGTGTGCGGGTGTGTATATGGCTGTGCTATTGTTTGAGAGAGTGTGTGATGGTATGTGAGGATGGGTGTGAGTTTGTCTATGATTAGGTGTGAGAGTGTGTGTGAGTGTGTGTTAGTGTGTGATGCTGTGTGACATTATGTGTTTGTGTGAGTGTAGTTGTGTCAGAGAGGGTGTGCGAATATTCATTTTTGAATGTGTGAACGAGTGTGAGCCTTTGTGTGATGGTGTGTGTGAGTGAGTGTTTCTGTTTGCCATTATGTGTGTGATTGTGTGAATGAGTGTGACCAGTTAGAAATTTATCTGTGTGTGTACTTGTGTGAGTGTATATGACAGTGAGATTGTGAGCAGGTGTGAGTCTGTGAGTGTGTGTTTGTGTGTGTGAGAGTGTGTGTGATGGTGTGTTTGATGTGCGTCTGTGCATTTGTGTCTGCGTACATGTGAGTAATTTTGTGACAGTGTGTACAACTGTGTGTATTCTGGTGTGTGCCTGTGTGAGTGTGTGATTTTGTGTGGTTTTCAGTGAGTGAGCATGTGTTTGAGAGTGTCAGTGTGCAAGGGGCTGTGTCTGTTGTGTGAGAGTGTGAAAGGTGATAGTATGTGATTGTGTGTGAGTTAATATGAGCAGGTGTGTTTGAGTGTTTAAGTGAGTGTGTGTTTGTGATAAACTAGCATGAGTGGGTGTGTTACTCTGTGTGTATGAGTGACTGTGTGCTTCTGTTTACACGAGAGTGTGTGTGAGTGTGTGTGAGTGTTTGCAGGTGTGGAAGTGAGAGATAGACTGTGTGACTGTGTGAGTGTGTGTGATTGTGTGATTGTATGTGAATAGTTGTGAGGGTATGTATGTACGTGTTTGTGAATGTGAGTGTTTGAATGTGCACAAGTGTGTATGTGAGTGTGTTACTGTTCAGGTATGCATAAGGATGAATATATCAGTGAGTGTGAGTGTCAGTGGGACTTTGAGTGTGCGTGAGTGTGAGAGACATTATGTCTGAGCATGTGTGTGTAAGTGTGTGCAAATGTGTGTTCTAAAGACTGTTTTTGAATGTGTGTGCGTGTGTAAATTGTATGAATGTGTGAGAGTGACAGCACAAAAGACGAATGTCTGTGTGTGTGAACACTTGTGTGTATATGAGAGACTGTGTAAGTGCGTTTGCTGGAGTGCTAGTGTGTGTGTAGGTGTCTGAGTGTGAGAAAATGAGAGTTTGTGAGTGTGTATTCGAGAATGTTGCAGCTTTTGTGTGATTGTGTTATTTTGCTTGAATGCGTGTGTTTGAGTGTCTGTGTGGTTGCTTTCACATGTGTGATGTTTGCTTGTGTGTGTGAGTGTGTGGGTCTGTGTGTGCGTCTGCTTGTGTGTCAGTGTGAGAGTGTGAGGGGAATGGGGTGAATTATGATGCAAGGGTGCCTAACATGTTTGGAAGCGAAATGGGCATTCTCTGAGATAACGGAAAGCGACAGAACATGGTGGGAGACTATATATAGGAGTGCAATGTTGTCGAATGGTTTGGAAAGTGCTGCAATGTGACGCAGTAGATGGTTCCTGTGTGTTTTGGAAGAGAACGGATCCTTCTTTGATGGAAAGAAACGCAGTAGAATGTGGTGGATTGTTGTAGAATGCAGTGGAATGTTGTGTAATGGAGAGCATTGTGATGAAGTGGAGAGAAAGTGAGTGGTTTGGACACGAGAGTAGCCTTCTTTCATGGAATGGAATGCAATACATGTTGATGGATTTTTGGGTACGATAGTAGAAAATTGTGGAATGGAGTGAAATGTAGTGCAATAGACGGTTGAGGACCTTGTTTTATGCGAACGGTTGTATGTGTGTGTGACTGTGCAGCTGTGTGCGTTTGTGTGAGTGATTGTCATAGAGAGTGTGAGTGTGGAAGAGAGCGTGTGCATGATTGTGAGGGAGGTGTTGTGTGAGTGCACATGTGTGTGAAAGGCTGAGTGTGAGTGTGTTTATGGGAGTGTGTGTGAGCATGCTTATGTGAGAGTGAATATGAGGGATTACATGTGCGTTTGTGAGTGTATGAGAATGTGTGGGTGTGTGTGATACTGTGAGCCTGTGTGAGTACATGTATGAGTGTGAGAAAATGTGTGAGAATGTGAGTGAGTACATGTGAGTCTGAGTGAGGATATGTCAGTGTGACAGTGACTATGTCAGGTGTGTAGGTCTGCACATGTGTTTGGGTCTATGTACATGTGTGTGTTTGTGATAGTATGAGTGCATGTGAATATTTGTTAATATTTGAGTGTGCTTGTGTGTGTGTTTCAGTGGTCAGTAAGTATGTGTGTGTGTGTTTGTGAGTTTTTGTGAGTGTGTTTGTAGGTGTGGGAGTGTGGGAGAAGTGTTATTTTGTGACAGTGTGTGTTTGCTAATGTGTCTGAATGTCTGAATGATTGTGTGACTGTACGTGTTTGTGAGTGAGTGTGCGTGTGGTAGTGTGTGTGTACGAATGTGTGAGTGTGTCTGATTATGAGTATGAGTGTGTCAGAGTACCTGAGTGTGTGCTTAAATGTGATTGTGAGAGTGCTGGTGAGTGGGAGTGTGCGGGTGTGTATATGGCTGTGCTATTGTTTGAGAGAGTGTGTGATGGTATGTGAGGATGGGTGTGAGTTTGTCTATGATTAGGTGTGAGAGTGTGTGTGAGTGTGTGTTAGTGTGTGATGCTGTGTGACATTATGTGTTTGTGTGAGTGAAGTTGTGTCAGAGAGGGTGTGCGAATATTCATTTTTGAATGTGTGAACGAGTGTGAGCCTTTGTGTGATGGTGTGTGTGAGTGAGTGTTTCTGTTTGCCATTATGTGTGTGATTGTGTGAATGAGTGTGACCAGTTAGAAATTTATCTGCGTGTGTACTTGTGTGAGTGTATATGACAGTGAGATTGTGAGCAGGTGTGAGTCCGTGAGTGTGTGTTTGTGTGTGTGAGAGTGTGTGATGGTGTGTTTGATGTGCGTCTGTGCATTTGTGTCTGCGTACATGTGAGTAATTTTGTGACAGTGTGTACAACTGTGTGTATTCTGGTGTGTGCCTGTGTGAGTGTGTGATTTTGTGTGGTTTTCAGTGAGTGAGCATGTGTTTGAGAGAGTCAGTGTGCAAGGGGCTGTGTGTGTTGTGTGAGAGTGTGAAAGGTGATAGTATGTGATTGTGTGTGAGTTAATATGAGCAGGTGTGTTTGAGTGTTTAAGTGAGTGTGTGTTTGTGATAGACTAGCATGAGTGTGTGTGTTACTCTGTGTGTATGAGTGACTGTGTGCTTCTGTTTACACGAGAGTGTGTGTGAATATGTAATCGTGTTTGCAGGTGTGGTAGTGAGAGATAGACTGTGTGACTGTGTGAGTGTGTGTGATTGTGTGATTGTATGTGAATAGTTGTGAGGGTATGTATGCACGTGTGTGTGAATGTGAGTGTTTGAATGTGCACAAGTGCGTATGTGAGTGTGTTACTGTTCAGGTATGCATAAGGATGAATATATCAGTGAGTGTGAGTGTCAGTGGGACTTTGAGGGTGCGTGAGTGTGAGAGACAGTATGTCTGAGCATGTGTGTGTAAGTGTGTGTTCTAAAGACTGTTTTTGAATGTGTGTGCGTGTGTAAATTGTATGAATGTGTGAGAGTGACAGCACAAAAGACGAATGTCTGTGTGTGTGAACACTTGTGTGTATATGAGAGACTGTGTAAGTGCGTTTGCTGGTGTGCTAGTGTGTGTGTAGGTGTCTGAGTGTGAGAAAATGAGAGTTTGTGAGTGTGTATTCGAGAATGTTGCAGATTTTGTGTGATTGTGTTATTTTGCTTGAATGCGTGTGTTTGAGTGTCTGTGTGGTTGCTTTCACATGTGTGATGTTTGCTTGTGTGTGTGAGTGTGTGGGTCTGTGTGTGCGTCTGCTTGTGTGTCAGTGTGAGAGTGTGAGGGGAATGGGGTGAATTATGATGCAAGGGTGCCTAACATGTTTGGAAGCGAAATGGGCATTCTCTGAGATAACGGAAAGCGACAGAACATGGTGGGAGACTATATATAGGAGTGCAATGTTGTCGAATGGTTTGGAAAGTGCTGCAATGTGACGCAATAGATGGTTCCTGTGTGTTTTGGAAGAGAACGGATCCTTCTTTGATGGAAAGAAACGCAGTAGAACGTGGTGGATTGTTGTAGAATGCAGTGGAATGTTGTGTAATGGAGAGCATTGTGATGAAGTGGAGAGAAAGTGAGTGGTTTGGACACGAGAGTAGCCTTCTTTCATGGAATGGAATGCAATACATATTGATGGATTTTTGGGTACGATAGTAGAAAATTGTGGAATGGAGTGAAATGTAGTGCAATAGACGGTTGAGGACCTTGTTTTATGCGAACGGTTGTATGTGTGTGTGACTGTGCAGCTGTGTGCGTTTGTGTGAGTGATTGTCATAGAGAGTGTGAGTGTGGAAGAGAGCGTGTGCATGATTGTGAGGGAGGTGTTGTGTGAGTGCACATGTGTGTGAAAGGCTGAGTGTGAGTGTGTTTATGGGAGTGTGTGTGAGCATGCTTATGTGAGAGTGAATATGAGGGATTACATGTGCGTTTGTGAGTGTATGAGAATGTGTGGGTGTGTGTGATACTGTGAGCCTGTGTGAGTACATGTATGAGTGTGAGAAAATGTGTGAGAATGTGAGTGAGTACATGTGAGTCTGAGTGAGGATATGTCAGTGTGACAGTGACTATGTCAGGTGTGTAGGTCTGCACATGTGTTTGGGTCTATGTACATGTGTGTGTTTGTTAGTTTGTGAGACTATAGGTGTCTGTGAGTGTGCGATTGTTGATATGTGATTGTGTGAGTCTGTGTGTGTCGGGCAGTGGGTGAGTTTGTGATAGTGTGAGAGGATTGCTTACTTTATTGTGTGTGCTTTGGTGAGCATATGTTTGTTGGTGTTTCTGTGAGCGTGTTTGTGAGAGCGGAGGTATGTGAGTGGAAGTGTGACTCTGAATGTGTGACTGTGTGTTTGTGATAGTATGAGTGCATGTGAATATTTGTTAATATTTGAGTGTGCTTGTGTGTGTGTTTCAGTGGTCAGTAAGTATGTGTGTGTGTGTTTGTGAGTTTTTGTGAGTGTGTTTGTAGGTGTGGGAGTGTGGGAGAAGTGTTATTTTGTGACAGTGTGTGTTTGCTAATGTGTCTGAATGTCTGAATGATTGTGTGACTACGTGTTTGTGAGTGAGTGTGCGTGTGGTAGTGTGTGTGTACGAATGTGTGAGTGTGTCTGATTATGAGTATGAGTGTGTCAGAGTACCTGAGTGTGTGCTTAAATGTGATTGTGAGAGTGCTGGTGAGTGGGAGTGTGCGGGTGTGTATATGGCTGTGCTATTGTTTGAGAGAGTGTGTGATGGTATGTGAGGATGGGTGTGAGTTTGTCTATGATTAAGTGTGAGAGTGTGTGTGAGTGTGTGTTAGTGTGTGATGCTGTGTGACATTATGTGTTTGTGTGAGTGTAGTTGTGTCAGAGAGGGTGTGCGAATATTCATTTTTGAATGTGTGAACGAGTGTGAGCCTTTGTGTGATGGTGTGTGTGAGTGAGTGTTTCTGTTTGCCATTATGTGTGTGATTGTGTGAATGAGTGTGACCAGTTAGAAATTTATCTGCGTGTGTACTTGTGTGAGTGTATATGACAGTGAGATTGTGAGCAGGTGTGAGTCTGTGAGTGTGTGTTTGTGTGTGTGAGAGTGTGTGTGATGGTGTGTTTGATGTGCGTCTGTGCATTTGTGTCTGCGTACATGTGAGTAATTTTGTGACAGTGTGTACAACTGTGTGTATTCTGGTGTGTGCCTGTGTGAGTGTGTGATTTTGTGTGGTTTTCAGTGAGTGAGCATGTGTTTGAGAGAGTCAGTGTGCAAGGGGCTGTGTGTGTTGTGTGAGAGTGTGAAAGGTGATAGTATGTGATTGTGTGTGAGTTAATATGAGCAGGTGTGTTTGAGTGTTTAAGTGAGTGTGTGTTTGTGATAGACTAGCATGAGTGTGTGTGTTACTCTGTGTGTATGAGTGACTGTGTGCTTCTGTTTACACGAGAGTGTGTGTGAATATGTATTCGTGTTTGCAGGTGTGGTAGTGAGAGATAGACTGTGTGACTGTGTGAGTGTGTGTGATTGTGTGATTGTATGTGAATAGTTGTGAGGGTATGTATGCACGTGTGTGTGAATGTGAGTGTTTGAATGTGCACAAGTGCGTATGTGAGTGTGTTACTGTTCAGGTATGCATAAGGATGAATATATCAGTGAGTGTGAGTGTCAGTGGGACTTTGAGGGTGCGTGAGTGTGAGAGACAGTATGTCTGAGCATGTGTGTGTAAGTGTGTGTTCTAAAGACTGTTTTTGAATGTGTGTGCGTGTGTAAATTGTATGAATGTGTGAGAGTGACAGCACAAAAGACGAATGTCTGTGTGTGTGAACACTTGTGTGTATATGAGAGACTGTGTAAGTGCGTTTGCTGGTGTGCTAGTGTGTGTGTAGGTGTCTGAGTGTGAGAAAATGAGAGTTTGTGAGTGTGTATTCGAGAATGTTGCAGATTTTGTGTGATTGTGTTATTTTGCTTGAATGCGTGTGTTTGAGTGTCTGTGTGGTTGCTTTCACATGTGTGATGTTTGCTTGTGTGTGTGAGTGTGTGGGTCTGTGTGTGCGTCTGCTTGTGTGTCAGTGTGAGAGTGTGAGGGGAATGGGGTGAATTATGATGCAAGGGTGCCTAACATGTTTGGAAGCGAAATGGGCATTCTCTGAGATAACGGAAAGCGACAGAACATGGTGGGAGACTATATATAGGAGTGCAATGTTGTCGAATGGTTTGGAAAGTGCTGCAATGTGACGCAATAGATGGTTCCTGTGTGTTTTGGAAGAGAACGGATCCTTCTTTGATGGAAAGAAACGCAGTAGAACGTGGTGGATTGTTGTAGAATGCAGTGGGATGTTGTGTAATGGAGAGCATTGTGATGAAGTGGAGAGAAAGTGAGTGGTTTGGACACGAGAGTAGCCTTCTTTCATGGAATGGAATGCAATACATATTGATGGATTTTTGGGTACGATAGTAGAAAATTGTGGAATGGAGTGAAATGTAGTGCAATAGACGGTTGAGGACCTTGTTTTATGCGAACGGTTGTATGTGTGTGTGACTGTGCAGCTGTGTGCGTTTGTGTGAGTGATTGTCATAGAGAGTGTGAGTGTGGAAGAGAGCGTGTGCATGATTGTGAGGGAGGTGTTGTGTGAGTGCACATGTGTGTGAAAGGCTGAGTGTGAGTGTGTTTATGGGAGTGTGTGTGAGCATGCTTATGTGAGAGTGAATATGAGGGATTACATGTGCGTTTGTGAGTGTATGAGAATGTGTGGGTGTGTGTGATACTGTGAGCCTGTGTGAGTACATGTATGAGTGTGAGAAAATGTGTGAGAATGTGAGTGAGTACATGTGAGTCTGAGTGAGGATATGTCAGTGTGACAGTGACTATGTCAGGTGTGTAGGTCTGCACATGTGTTTGGGTCTATGTACATGTGTGTGTTTGTTAGTTTGTGAGACTATAGGTGTCTGTGAGTGTGCGATTGTTGATATGTGATTGTGTGAGTCTGTGTGTGTCGGGCAGTGGGTGAGTTTGTGATAGTGTGAGAGGATTGCTTACTTTATTGTGTGTGCTTTGGTGAGCATATGTTTGTTGGTGTTTCTGTGAGCGTGTTTGTGAGAGCGGAGGTATGTGAGTGGAAGTGTGACTCTGAATGTGTGACTGTGTGTTTGTGATAGTATGAGTGCATGTGAATATTTGTTAATATTTGAGTGTGCTTGTGTGTGTGTTTCAGTGGTCAGTAAGTATGTGTGTGTGTGTTTGTGAGTTTTTGTGAGTGTGTTTGTAGGTGTGGGAGTGTGGGAGAAGTGTTATTTTGTGACAGTGTGTGTTTGCTAATGTGTCTGAATGTCTGAATGATTGTGTGACTGTACGTGTTTGTGAGTGAGTGTGCGTGTGGTAGTGTGTGTGTACGAATGTGTGAGTGTGTCTGATTATGAGTATGAGTGTGTCAGAGTACCTGAGTGTGTGCTTAAATGTGATTGTGAGAGTGCTGGTGAGTGGGAGTGTGCGGGTGTGTATATGGCTGTGCTATTGTTTGAGAGAGTGTGTGATGGTATGTGAGGATGGGTGTGAGTTTGTCTATGATTAGGTGTGAGAGTGTGTGTGAGTGTGTGTTAGTGTGTGATGCTGTGTGACATTATGTGTTTGTGTGAGTGTAGTTGTGTCAGAGAGGGTGTGCGAATATTCATTTTTGAATGTGTGAACGAGTGTGAGCCTTTGTGTGATGGTGTGTGTGAGTGAGTGTTTCTGTTTGCCATTATGTGTGTGATTGTGTGAATGAGTGTGACCAGTTAGAAATTTATCTGCGTGTGTACTTGTGTGAGTGTATATGACAGTGAGATTGTGAGCAGGTGTGAGTCTGTGAGTGTGTGTTTGTGTGTGTGAGAGTGTGGGATGGTGTGTTTGATGTGCGTCTGTGCATTTGTGTCTGCGTACATGTGAGTAATTTTGTGAGAGTGTGTACAACTGTGTGTATTCTGGAGTGTGCCAGTGTGAGTGTGTGATTTTGTGTGGTTTTCAGTGAGTGAGCATGTGTTTGAGAGGGTCAGTGTGCAAGGGGCTGTGTGTGTTGTGTGAGAGTGTGAAAGGTGATAGTATGTGATTGTGTGTGAGTTAATATGAGCAGGTGTGTTTGAGTGTTTAAGTCAGTGTGTTTTTGTGATAGAGTAGCTTGAGTGTGTGTGTTACACTGTGTGTATGAGTGACTGTGTGCTTCTGTTTACACGAGAGTGTGTGTGAATATGTATTCGTGTTTGCAGGTGTGGTAGTGAGAGATAGACTGTGTGACTGTGTGAGTGTGTGTGATTGTGTGATTTTATGTGAATAGTTGTGAGGGTATGTATGCACGTGTGTGTGAATGTGAGTGTATGAATGTGCACAAGTGCGTATGTGAGTGTGTTACTGTTCAGGTATGCATAAGGATGAATATATCAGTGATTGTGAGTGTCAGTGGGACTTTGAGGGTGCGTGAGTGTGAGAGACAGTATGTCTGAGCATGTGTGTGTAAGTGTGTGTTCTAAAGACTGTTTTTGAATGTGTGTGCGTGTGTAAATTGTATGAATGTGTGAGAGTGACAGCACAAAAGACGAATGTCTGTGTGTGTGAACACTTGTGTGTATATGAGAGACTGTGTAAGTGCGTTTTCTGGTGTGCTAGTGTGTGTGTAGGTGTCTGAGTGTGAGAAAATGAGAGTTTGTGAGTGTGTATTCGAGAATGTTGCAGCTTTTGTGTGATTGTGTTATTTTGCTTGAATGCGTGTGTTTGAGTGTCTGTGTGGTTGCTTTCACATGTGTGATGTTTGCTTGTGTGTGTGAGTGTGTGGGTCTGTGTGTGCGTCTGCTTGTGTGTCAGTGTGAGAGTGTGAGGGGAATGGGGTGAATTATGATGCAAGGGTGCCTAACATGTTTGGAAGCGAAATGGGCATTCTCTGAGATAACGGAAAGCGACAGAACATGGTGGAGACTATATATAGGAGTGCAATGTTGTCGAATGGTTTGGAAAGTGCTGCAATGTGACGCAATAGATGGTTCCTGTGTGTTTTGGAAGAGAACGGATCCTTCTTTGATGGAAAGAAACGCAGTAGAACGTGGTGGATTGTTGTAGAATGCAGTGGGATGTTGTGTAATGGAGAGCATTGTGATGAAGTGGAGAGAAAGTGAGTGGTTTGGACACGAGAGTAGCCTTCTTTCATGGAATGGAATGCAATACATATTGATGGATTTTTGGGTACGATAGTAGAAAATTGTGGAATGGAGTGAAATGTAGTGCAATAGACGGTTGAGGACCTTGTTTTATGCGAACGGTTGTATGTGTGTGTGACTGTGCAGCTGTGTGCGTTTGTGTGAGTGATTGTCATAGAGAGTGTGAGTGTGGAAGAGAGCGTGTGCATGATTGTGAGGGAGGTGTTGTGTGAGTGCACATGTGTGTGAAAGGCTGAGTGTGAGTGTGTTTATGGGAGTGTGTGTGAGCATGCTTATGTGAGAGTGAATATGAGGGATTACATGTGCGTTTGTGAGTGTATGAGAATGTGTGGGTGTGTGTGATACTGTGAGCCTGTGTGAGTACATGTATGAGTGTGAGAAAATGTGTGAGAATGTGAGTGAGTACATGTGAGTCTGAGTGAGGATATGTCAGTGTGACAGTGACTATGTCAGGTGTGTAGGTCTGCACATGTGTTTGGGTCTATGTACATGTGTGTGTTTGTTAGTTTGTGAGACTATAGGTGTCTGTGAGTGTGCGATTGTTGATATGTGATTGTGTGAGTCTGTGTGTGTCGGGCAGTGGGTGAGTTTGTGATAGTGTGAGAGGATTGCTTACTTTATTGTGTGTGCTTTGGTGAGCATATGTTTGTTGGTGTTTCTGTGAGCGTGTTTGTGAGAGCGGAGGTATGTGAGTGGAAGTGTGACTCTGAATGTGTGACTGTGTGTTTGTGATAGTATGAGTGCATGTGAATATTTGTTAATATTTGAGTGTGCTTGTGTGTGTGTTTCAGTGGTCAGTAAGTATGTGTGTGTGTGTTTGTGAGTTTTTGTGAGTGTGTTTGTAGGTGTGGGAGTGTGGGAGAAGTGTTATTTTGTGACAGTGTGTGTTTGCTAATGTGTCTGAATGTCTGAATGATTGTGTGACTACGTGTTTGTGAGTGAGTGTGCGTGTGGTAGTGTGTGTGTACGAATGTGTGAGTGTGTCTGATTATGAGTATGAGTGTGTCAGAGTACCTGAGTGTGTGCTTAAATGTGATTGTGAGAGTGCTGGTGAGTGGGAGTGTGCGGGTGTGTATATGGCTGTGCTATTGTTTGAGAGAGTGTGTGATGGTATGTGAGGATGGGTGTGAGTTTGTCTATGATTAGGTGTGAGAGTGTGTGTGAGTGTGTGTTAGTGTGTGATGCTGTGTGACATTATGTGTTTGTGTGAGTGTAGTTGTGTCAGAGAGGGTGTGCGAATATTCATTTTTGAATGTGTGAACGAGTGTGAGCCTTTGTGTGATGGTGTGTGTGAGTGAGTGTTTCTGTTTGCCATTATGTGTGTGATTGTGTGAATGAGTGTGACCAGTTAGAAATTTATCTGCGTGTGTACTTGTGTGAGTGTATATGACAGTGAGATTGTGAGCAGGTGTGAGTCTGTGAGTGTGTGTTTGTGTGTGTGAGAGTGTGTGTGATGGTGTGTTTGATGTGCGTCTGTGCATTTGTGTCTGCGTACATGTGAGTAATTTTGTGACAGTGTGTACAACTGTGTGTATTCTGGTGTGTGCCTGTGTGAGTGTGTGATTTTGTGTGGTTTTCAGTGAGTGAGCATGTGTTTGAGAGAGTCAGTGTGCAAGGGGCTGTGTGTGTTGTGTGAGAGTGTGAAAGGTGATAGTATGTGATTGTGTGTGAGTTAATATGAGCAGGTGTGTTTGAGTGTTTAAGTGAGTGTGTGTTTGTGATAGACTAGCATGAGTGTGTGTGTTACTCTGTGTGTATGAGTGACTGTGTGCTTCTGTTTACACGAGAGTGTGTGTGAATATGTATTCGTGTTTGCAGGTGTGGTAGTGAGAGATAGACTGTGTGACTGTGTGAGTGTGTGTGATTGTGTGATTGTATGTGAATAGTTGTGAGGGTATGTATGCACGTGTGTGTGAATGTGAGTGTTTGAATGTGCACAAGTGCGTATGTGAGTGTGTTACTGTTCAGGTATGCATAAGGATGAATATATCAGTGAGTGTGAGTGTCAGTGGGACTTTGAGGGTGCGTGAGTGTGAGAGACAGTATGTCTGAGCATGTGTGTGTAAGTGTGTGTTCTAAAGACTGTTTTTGAATGTGTGTGCGTGTGTAAATTGTATGAATGTGTGAGAGTGACAGCACAAAAGACGAATGTCTGTGTGTGTGAACACTTGTGTGTATATGAGAGACTGTGTAAGTGCGTTTGCTGGTGTGCTAGTGTGTGTGTAGGTGTCTGAGTGTGAGAAAATGAGAGTTTGTGAGTGTGTATTCGAGAATGTTGCAGATTTTGTGTGATTGTGTTATTTTGCTTGAATGCGTGTGTTTGAGTGTCTGTGTGGTTGCTTTCACATGTGTGATGTTTGCTTGTGTGTGTGAGTGTGTGGGTCTGTGTGTGCGTCTGCTTGTGTGTCAGTGTGAGAGTGTGAGGGGAATGGGGTGAATTATGATGCAAGGGTGCCTAACATGTTTGGAAGCGAAATGGGCATTCTCTGAGATAACGGAAAGCGACAGAACATGGTGGGAGACTATATATAGGAGTGCAATGTTGTCGAATGGTTTGGAAAGTGCTGCAATGTGACGCAATAGATGGTTCCTGTGTGTTTTGGAAGAGAACGGATCCTTCTTTGATGGAAAGAAACGCAGTAGAACGTGGTGGATTGTTGTAGAATGCAGTGGGATGTTGTGTAATGGAGAGCATTGTGATGAAGTGGAGAGAAAGTGAGTGGTTTGGACACGAGAGTAGCCTTCTTTCATGGAATGGAATGCAATACATATTGATGGATTTTTGGGTACGATAGTAGAAAATTGTGGAATGGAGTGAAATGTAGTGCAATAGACGGTTGAGGACCTTGTTTTATGCGAACGGTTGTATGTGTGTGTGACTGTGCAGCTGTGTGCGTTTGTGTGAGTGATTGTCATAGAGAGTGTGAGTGTGGAAGAGAGCGTGTGCATGATTGTGAGGGAGGTGTTGTGTGAGTGCACATGTGTGTGAAAGGCTGAGTGTGAGTGTGTTTATGGGAGTGTGTGTGAGCATGCTTATGTGAGAGTGAATATGAGGGATTACATGTGCGTTTGTGAGTGTATGAGAATGTGTGGGTGTGTGTGATACTGTGAGCCTGTGTGAGTACATGTATGAGTGTGAGAAAATGTGTGAGAATGTGAGTGAGTACATGTGAGTCTGAGTGAGGATATGTTAGTGTGACAGTGACTATGTCAGGTGTGTAGGTCTGCACATGTGTTTGGGTCTATGTACATGTGTGTGTTTGTTAGTTTGTGAGACTATAGGTGTCTGTGAGTGTGCGATTGTTGATATGTGATTGTGTGAGTCTGTGTGTGTCGGGCAGTGGGTGAGTTTGTGATAGTGTGAGAGGATTGCTTACTTTATTGTGTGTGCTTTGGTGAGCATATGTTTGTTGGTGTTTCTGTGAGCGTGTTTGTGAGAGCGGAGGTATGTGAGTGGAAGTGTGACTCTGAATGTGTGACTGTGTGTTTGTGATAGTATGAGTGCATGTGAATATTTGTTAATATTTGAGTGTGCTTGTGTGTGTGTTTCAGTGGTCAGTAAGTATGTGTGTGTGTGTTTGTGAGTTTTTGTGAGTGTGTTTGTAGGTGTGGGAGTGTGGGAGAAGTGTTATTTTGTGACAGTGTGTGTTTGCTAATGTGTCTGAATGTCTGAATGATTGTGTGACTGTACGTGTTTGTGAGTGAGTGTGCGTGTGGTAGTGTGTGTGTACGAATGTGTGAGTGTGTCTGATTATGAGTATGAGTGTGTCAGAGTACCTGAGTGTGTGCTTAAATGTGATTGTGAGAGTGCTGGTGAGTGGGAGTGTGCGGGTGTGTATATGGCTGTGCTATTGTTTGAGAGAGTGTGTGATGGTATGTGAGGATGGGTGTGAGTTTGTCTATGATTAGGTGTGAGAGTGTGTGTGAGTGTGTGTTAGTGTGTGATGCTGTGTGACATTATGTGTTTGTGTGAGTGTAGTTGTGTCAGAGAGGGTGTGCGAATATTCATTTTTGAATGTGTGAACGAGTGTGAGCCTTTGTGTGATGGTGTGTGTGAGTGAGTGTTTCTGTTTGCCATTATGTGTGTGATTGTGTGAATGAGTGTGACCAGTTAGAAATTTATCTGTGTGTGTACTTGTGTGAGTGTATATGACAGTGAGATTGTGAGCAGGTGTGAGTCTGTGAGTGTGTGTTTGTGTGTGTGAGAGTGTGTGTGATGGTGTGTTTGATGTGCGTCTGTGCATTTGTGTCTGCGTACATGTGAGTAATTTTGTGACAGTGTGTACAACTGTGTGTATTCTGGTGTGTGCCTGTGTGAGTGTGTGATTTTGTGTGGTTTTCAGTGAGTGAGCATGTGTTTGAGAGTGTCAGTGTGCAAGGGGCTGTGTCTGTTGTGTGAGAGTGTGAAAGGTGATAGTATGTGATTGTGTGTGAGTTAATATGAGCAGGTGTGTTTGAGTGTTTAAGTGAGTGTGTGTTTGTGATAAACTAGCATGAGTGGGTGTGTTACTCTGTGTGTATGAGTGACTGTGTGCTTCTGTTTACACGAGAGTGTGTGTGAGTGTGTGTGAGTGTTTGCAGGTGTGGAAGTGAGAGATAGACTGTGTGACTGTGTGAGTGTGTGTGATTGTGTGATTGTATGTGAATAGTTGTGAGGGTATGTATGTACGTGTTTGTGAATGTGAGTGTTTGAATGTGCACAAGTGTGTATGTGAGTGTGTTACTGTTCAGGTATGCATAAGGATGAATATATCAGTGAGTGTGAGTGTCAGTGGGACTTTGAGGGTGCGTGAGTGTGAGAGACAGTATGTCTGAGCATGTGTGTGTAAGTGTGTGCAAATGTGTGTTCTAAAGACTGTTTTTGAATGTGTGTGCGTGTGTAAATTGTATGAATGTGTGAGAGTGACAGCACAAAAGACGAATGTCTGTGTGTGTGAACACTTGTGTGTATATGAGAGACTGTGTAAGTGCGTTTGCTGGAGTGCTAGTGTGTGTGTAGGTGTCTGAGTGTGAGAAAATGAGAGTTTGTGAGTGTGTATTCGAGAATGTTGCAGCTTTTGTGTGATTGTGTTATTTTGCTTGAATGCGTGTGTTTGAGTGTCTGTGTGGTTGCTTTCACATGTGTGATGTTTGCTTGTGTGTGTGAGTGTGTGGGTCTGTGTGTGCGTCTGCTTGTGTGTCAGTGTGAGAGTGTGAGGGGAATGGGGTGAATTATGATGCAAGGGTGCCTAACATGTTTGGAAGCGAAATGGGCATTCTCTGAGATAACGGAAAGCGACAGAACATGGTGGGAGACTATATATAGGAGTGCAATGTTGTCGAATGGTTTGGAAAGTGCTGCAATGTGACGCAGTAGATGGTTCCTGTGTGTTTTGGAAGAGAACGGATCCTTCTTTGATGGAAGGAAACGCAGTAGAATGTGGTGGATTGTTGTAGAATGCAGTGGAATGTTGTGTAATGGAGAGCATTGTGATGAAGTGGAGAGAAAGTGAGTGGTTTGGACACGAGAGTAGCCTTCTTTCATGGAATGGAATGCAATACATGTTGATGGATTTTTGGGTACGATAGTAGAAAATTGTGGAATGGAGTGAAATGTAGTGCAATAGACGGTTGAGGACCTTGTTTTATGCGAACGGTTGTATGTGTGTGTGACTGTGCAGCTGTGTGCGTTTGTGTGAGTGATTGTCATAGAGAGTGTGAGTGTGGAAGAGAGCGTGTGCATGATTGTGAGGGAGGTGTTGTGTGAGTGCACATGTGTGTGAAAGGCTGAGTGTGAGTGTGTTTATGGGAGTGTGTGTGAGCATGCTTATGTGAGAGTGAATATGAGGGATTACATGTGCGTTTGTGAGTGTATGAGAATGTGTGGGTGTGTGTGATACTGTGAGCCTGTGTGAGTACATGTATGAGTGTGAGAAAATGTGTGAGAATGTGAGTGAGTACATGTGAGTCTGAGTGAGGATATGTCAGTGTGACAGTGACTATGTCAGGTGTGTAGGTCTGCACATGTGTTTGGGTCTATGTACATGTGTGTGTTTGTTAGTTTGTGAGACTATAGGTGTCTGTGAGTGTGCGATTGTTGATATGTGATTGTGTGAGTCTGTGTGTGTCGGGCAGTGGGTGAGTTTGTGATAGTGTGAGAGGATTGCTTACTTTATTGTGTGTGCTTTGGTGAGCATATGTTTGTTGGTGTTTCTGTGAGCGTGTTTGTGAGAGCGGAGGTATGTGAGTGGAAGTGTGACTCTGAATGTGTGACTGTGTGTTTGTGATAGTATGAGTGCATGTGAATATTTGTTAATATTTGAGTGTGCTTGTGTGTGTGTTTCAGTGGTCAGTAAGTATGTGTGTGTGTGTTTGTGAGTTTTTGTGAGTGTGTTTGTAGGTGTGGGAGTGTGGGAGAAGTGTTATTTTGTGACAGTGTGTGTTTGCTAATGTGTCTGAATGTCTGAATGATTGTGTGACTGTACGTGTTTGTGAGTGAGTGTGCGTGTGGTAGTGTGTGTGTACGAATGTGTGAGTGTGTCTGATTATGAGTATGAGTGTGTCAGAGTACCTGAGTGTGTGCTTAAATGTGATTGTGAGAGTGCTGGTGAGTGGGAGTGTGCGGGTGTGTATATGGCTGTGCTATTGTTTGAGAGAGTGTGTGATGGTATGTGAGGATGGGTGTGAGTTTGTCTATGATTAGGTGTGAGAGTGTGTGTGAGTGTGTGTTAGTGTGTGATGCTGTGTGACATTATGTGTTTGTGTGAGTGAAGTTGTGTCAGAGAGGGTGTGCGAATATTCATTTTTGAATGTGTGAACGAGTGTGAGCCTTTGTGTGATGGTGTGTGTGAGTGAGTGTTTCTGTTTGCCATTATGTGTGTGATTGTGTGAATGAGTGTGACCAGTTAGAAATTTATCTGCGTGTGTACTTGTGTGAGTGTATATGACAGTGAGATTGTGAGCAGGTGTGAGTCCGTGAGTGTGTGTTTGTGTGTGTGAGAGTGTGTGATGGTGTGTTTGATGTGCGTCTGTGCATTTGTGTCTGCGTACATGTGAGTAATTTTGTGACAGTGTGTACAACTGTGTGTATTCTGGTGTGTGCCTGTGTGAGTGTGTGATTTTGTGTGGTTTTCAGTGAGTGAGCATGTGTTTGAGAGAGTCAGTGTGCAAGGGGCTGTGTGTGTTGTGTGAGAGTGTGAAAGGTGATAGTATGTGATTGTGTGTGAGTTAATATGAGCAGGTGTGTTTGAGTGTTTAAGTGAGTGTGTGTTTGTGATAGACTAGCATGAGTGTGTGTGTTACTCTGTGTGTATGAGTGACTGTGTGCTTCTGTTTACACGAGAGTGTGTGTGAATATGTAATCGTGTTTGCAGGTGTGGTAGTGAGAGATAGACTGTGTGACTGTGTGAGTGTGTGTGATTGTGTGATTGTATGTGAATAGTTGTGAGGGTATGTATGCACGTGTGTGTGAATGTGAGTGTTTGAATGTGCACAAGTGCGTATGTGAGTGTGTTACTGTTCAGGTATGCATAAGGATGAATATATCAGTGAGTGTGAGTGTCAGTGGGACTTTGAGGGTGCGTGAGTGTGAGAGACAGTATGTCTGAGCATGTGTGTGTAAGTGTGTGTTCTAAAGACTGTTTTTGAATGTGTGTGCGTGTGTAAATTGTATGAATGTGTGAGAGTGACAGCACAAAAGACGAATGTCTGTGTGTGTGAACACTTGTGTGTATATGAGAGACTGTGTAAGTGCGTTTTCTGGTGTGCTAGTGTGTGTGTAGGTGTCTGAGTGTGAGAAAATGAGAGTTTGTGAGTGTGTATTCGAGAATGTTGCAGATTTTGTGTGATTGTGTTATTTTGCTTGAATGCGTGTGTTTGAGTGTCTGTGTGGTTGCTTTCACATGTGTGATGTTTGCTTGTGTGTGTGAGTGTGTGGGTCTGTGTGTGCGTCTGCTTGTGTGTCAGTGTGAGAGTGTGAGGGGAATGGGGTGAATTATGATGCAAGGGTGCCTAACATGTTTGGAAGCGAAATGGGCATTCTCTGAGATAACGGAAAGCGACAGAACATGGTGGGAGACTATATATAGGAGTGCAATGTTGTCGAATGGTTTGGAAAGTGCTGCAATGTGACGCAATAGATGGTTCCTGTGTGTTTTGGAAGAGAACGGATCCTTCTTTGATGGAAAGAAACGCAGTAGAACGTGGTGGATTGTTGTAGAATGCAGTGGGATGTTGTGTAATGGAGAGCATTGTGATGAAGTGGAGAGAAAGTGAGTGGTTTGGACACGAGAGTAGCCTTCTTTCATGGAATGGAATGCAATACATATTGATGGATTTTTGGGTACGATAGTAGAAAATTGTGGAATGGAGTGAAATGTAGTGCAATAGACGGTTGAGGACCTTGTTTTATGCGAACGGTTGTATGTGTGTGTGACTGTGCAGCTGTGTGCGTTTGTGTGAGTGATTGTCATAGAGAGTGTGAGTGTGGAAGAGAGCGTGTGCATGATTGTGAGGGAGGTGTTGTGTGAGTGCACATGTGTGTGAAAGGCTGAGTGTGAGTGTGTTTATGGGAGTGTGTGTGAGCATGCTTATGTGAGAGTGAATATGAGGGATTACATGTGCGTTTGTGAGTGTATGAGAATGTGTGGGTGTGTGTGATACTGTGAGCCTGTGTGAGTACATGTATGAGTGTGAGAAAATGTGTGAGAATGTGAGTGAGTACATGTGAGTCTGAGTGAGGATATGTCAGTGTGACAGTGACTATGTCAGGTGTGTAGGTCTGCACATGTGTTTGGGTCTATGTACATGTGTGTGTTTGTTAGTTTGTGAGACTATAGGTGTCTGTGAGTGTGCGATTGTTGATATGTGATTGTGTGAGTCTGTGTGTGTCGGGCAGTGGGTGAGTTTGTGATAGTGTGAGAGGATTGCTTACTTTATTGTGTGTGCTTTGGTGAGCATATGTTTGTTGGTGTTTCTGTGAGCGTGTTTGTGAGAGCGGAGGTATGTGAGTGGAAGTGTGACTCTGAATGTGTGACTGTGTGTTTGTGATAGTATGAGTGCATGTGAATATTTGTTAATATTTGAGTGTGCTTGTGTGTGTGTTTCAGTGGTCAGTAAGTATGTGTGTGTGTGTTTGTGAGTTTTTGTGAGTGTGTTTGTAGGTGTGGGAGTGTGGGAGAAGTGTTATTTTGTGACAGTGTGTGTTTGCTAATGTGTCTGAATGTCTGAATGATTGTGTGACTACGTGTTTGTGAGTGAGTGTGCGTGTGGTAGTGTGTGTGTACGAATGTGTGAGTGTGTCTGATTATGAGTATGAGTGTGTCAGAGTACCTGAGTGTGTGCTTAAATGTGATTGTGAGAGTGCTGGTGAGTGGGAGTGTGCGGGTGTGTATATGGCTGTGCTATTGTTTGAGAGAGTGTGTGATGGTATGTGAGGATGGGTGTGAGTTTGTCTATGATTAGGTGTGAGAGTGTGTGTGAGTGTGTGTTAGTGTGTGATGCTGTGTGACATTATGTGTTTGTGTGAGTGTAGTTGTGTCAGAGAGGGTGTGCGAATATTCTTTTTTGAATGTGTGAACGAGTGTGAGCCTTTGTGTGATGGTGTGTGTGAGTGAGTGTTTCTGTTTGCCATTATGTGTGTGATTGTGTGAATGAGTGTGACCAGTTAGAAATTTATCTGCGTGTGTACTTGTGTGAGTGTATATGACAGTGAGATTGTGAGCAGGTGTGAGTCTGTGAGTGTGTGTTTGTGTGTGTGAGAGTGTGTGTGATGGTGTGTTTGATGTGCGTCTGTGCATTTGTGTCTGCGTACATGTGAGTAATTTTGTGACAGTGTGTACAACTGTGTGTATTCTGGTGTGTGCCTGTGTGAGTGTGTGATTTTGTGTGGTTTTCAGTGAGTGAGCATGTGTTTGAGAGAGTCAGTGTGCAAGGGGCTGTGTGTGTTGTGTGAGAGTGTGAAAGGTGATAGTATGTGATTGTGTGTGAGTTAATATGAGCAGGTGTGTTTGAGTGTTTAAGTGAGTGTGTGTTTGTGATAGACTAGCATGAGTGTGTGTGTTACTCTGTGTGTATGAGTGACTGTGTGCTTCTGTTTACACGAGAGTGTGTGTGAATATGTATTCGTGTTTGCAGGTGTGGTAGTGAGAGATAGACTGTGTGACTGTGTGAGTGTGTGTGATTGTGTGATTGTATGTGAATAGTTGTGAGGGTATGTATGCACGTGTGTGTGAATGTGAGTGTTTGAATGTGCACAAGTGCGTATGTGAGTGTGTTACTGTTCAGGTATGCATAAGGATGAATATATCAGTGAGTGTGAGTGTCAGTGGGACTTTGAGGGTGCGTGAGTGTGAGAGACAGTATGTCTGAGCATGTGTGTGTAAGTGTGTGTTCTAAAGACTGTTTTTGAATGTGTGTGCGTGTGTAAATTGTATGAATGTGTGAGAGTGACAGCACAAAAGACGAATGTCTGTGTGTGTGAACACTTGTGTGTATATGAGAGACTGTGTAATTGCGTTTGCTGGTGTGCTAGTGTGTGTGTAGGTGTCTGAGTGTGAGAAAATGAGAGTTTGTGAGTGTGTATTCGAGAATGTTGCAGATTTTGTGTGATTGTGTTATTTTGCTTGAATGCGTGTGTTTGAGTGTCTGTGTGGTTGCTTTCACATGTGTGATGTTTGCTTGTGTGTGTGAGTGTGTGGGTCTGTGTGTGCGTCTGCTTGTGTGTCAGTGTGAGAGTGTGAGGGGAATGGGGTGAATTATGATGCAAGGGTGCCTAACATGTTTGGAAGCGAAATGGGCATTCTCTGAGATAACGGAAAGCGACAGAACATGGTGGGAGACTATATATAGGAGTGCAATGTTGTCGAATGGTTTGGAAAGTGCTGCAATGTGACGCAATAGATGGTTCCTGTGTGTTTTGGAAGAGAACGGATCCTTCTTTGATGGAAAGAAACGCAGTAGAACGTGGTGGATTGTTGTAGAATGCAGTGGGATGTTGTGTAATGGAGAGCATTGTGATGAAGTGGAGAGAAAGTGAGTGGTTTGGACACGAGAGTAGCCTTCTTTCATGGAATGGAATGCAATACATATTGATGGATTTTTGGGTACGATAGTAGAAAATTGTGGAATGGAGTGAAATGTAGTGCAATAGACGGTTGAGGACCTTGTTTTATGCGAACGGTTGTATGTGTGTGTGACTGTGCAGCTGTGTGCGTTTGTGTGAGTGATTGTCATAGAGAGTGTGAGTGTGGAAGAGAGCGTGTGCATGATTGTGAGGGAGGTGTTGTGTGAGTGCACATGTGTGTGAAAGGCTGAGTGTGAGTGTGTTTATGGGAGTGTGTGTGAGCATGCTTATGTGAGAGTGAATATGAGGGATTACATGTGCGTTTGTGAGTGTATGAGAATGTGTGGGTGTGTGTGATACTGTGAGCCTGTGTGAGTACATGTATGAGTGTGAGAAAATGTGTGAGAATGTGAGTGAGTACATGTGAGTCTGAGTGAGGATATGTCAGTGTGACAGTGACTATGTCAGGTGTGTAGGTCTGCACATGTGTTTGGGTCTATGTACATGTGTGTGTTTGTTAGTTTGTGAGACTATAGGTGTCTGTGAGTGTGCGATTGTTGATATGTGATTGTGTGAGTCTGTGTGTGTCGGGCAGTGGGTGAGTTTGTGATAGTGTGAGAGGATTGCTTACTTTATTGTGTGTGCTTTGGTGAGCATATGTTTGTTGGTGTTTCTGTGAGCGTGTTTGTGAGAGCGGAGGTATGTGAGTGGAAGTGTGACTCTGAATGTGTGACTGTGTGTGTTTGTGATAGTATGAGTGCATGTGAATATTTGTTAATATTTGAGTGTGCTTGTGTGTGTGTTTCAGTGGTCAGTAAGTATGTGTGTGTGTGTTTGTGAGTTTTTGTGAGTGTGTTTGTAGGTGTGGGAGTGTGGGAGAAGTGTTATTTTGTGACAGTGTGTGTTTGCTAATGTGTCTGAATGTCTGAATGATTGTGTGACTACGTGTTTGTGAGTGAGTGTGCGTGTGGTAGTGTGTGTGTACGAATGTGTGAGTGTGTCTGATTATGAGTATGAGTGTGTCAGAGTACCTGAGTGTGTGCTTAAATGTGATTGTGAGAGTGCTGGTGAGTGGGAGTGTGCGGGTGTGTATATGGCTGTGCTATTGTTTGAGAGAGTGTGTGATGGTATGTGAGGATGGGTGTGAGTTTGTCTATGATTAGGTGTGAGAGTGTGTGTGAGTGTGTGTTAGTGTGTGATGCTGTGTGACATTATGTGTTTGTGTGAGTGTAGTTGTGTCAGAGAGGGTGTGCGAATATTCATTTTTGAATGTGTGAACGAGTGTGAGCCTTTGTGTGATGGTGTGTGTGAGTGAGTGTTTCTGTTTGCCATTATGTGTGTGATTGTGTGAATGAGTGTGACCAGTTAGAAATTTATCTGCGTGTGTACTTGTGTGAGTGTATATGACAGTGAGATTGTGAGCAGGTGTGAGTCTGTGAGTGTGTGTTTGTGTGTGTGAGAGTGTGTGTGATGGTGTGTTTGATGTGCGTCTGTGCATTTGTGTCTGCGTACATGTGAGTAATTTTGTGACAGTGTGTACAACTGTGTGTATTCTGGTGTGTGCCTGTGTGAGTGTGTGATTTTGTGTGGTTTTCAGTGAGTGAGCATGTGTTTGAGAGAGTCAGTGTGCAAGGGGCTGTGTGTGTTGTGTGAGAGTGTGAAAGGTGATAGTATGTGATTGTGTGTGAGTTAATATGAGCAGGTGTGTTTGAGTGTTTAAGTGAGTGTGTGTTTGTGATAGACTAGCATGAGTGTGTGTGTTACTCTGTGTGTATGAGTGACTGTGTGCTTCTGTTTACACGAGAGTGTGTGTGAATATGTATTCGTGTTTGCAGGTGTGGTAGTGAGAGATAGACTGTGTGACTGTGTGAGTGTGTGTGATTGTGTGATTGTATGTGAATAGTTGTGAGGGTATGTATGCACGTGTGTGTGAATGTGAGTGTTTGAATGTGCACAAGTGCGTATGTGAGTGTGTTACTGTTCAGGTATGCATAAGGATGAATATATCAGTGAGTGTGAGTGTCAGTGGGACTTTGAGGGTGCGTGAGTGTGAGAGACAGTATGTCTGAGCATGTGTGTGTAAGTGTGTGTTCTAAAGACTGTTTTTGAATGTGTGTGCGTGTGTAAATTGTATGAATGTGTGAGAGTGACAGCACAAAAGACGAATGTCTGTGTGTGTGAACACTTGTGTGTATATGAGAGACTGTGTAAGTGCGTTTGCTGGTGTGCTAGTGTGTGTGTAGGTGTCTGAGTGTGAGAAAATGAGAGTTTGTGAGTGTGTATTCGAGAATGTTGCAGATTTTGTGTGATTGTGTTATTTTGCTTGAATGCGTGTGTTTGAGTGTCTGTGTGGTTGCTTTCACATGTGTGATGTTTGCTTGTGTGTGTGAGTGTGTGGGTCTGTGTGTGCGTCTGCTTGTGTGTCAGTGTGAGAGTGTGAGGGGAATGGGGTGAATTATGATGCAAGGGTGCCTAACATGTTTGGAAGCGAAATGGGCATTCTCTGAGATAACGGAAAGCGACAGAACATGGTGGGAGACTATATATAGGAGTGCAATGTTGTCGAATGGTTTGGAAAGTGCTGCAATGTGACGCAATAGATGGTTCCTGTGTGTTTTGGAAGAGAACGGATCCTTCTTTGATGGAAAGAAACGCAGTAGAACGTGGTGGATTGTTGTAGAATGCAGTGGGATGTTGTGTAATGGAGAGCATTGTGATGAAGTGGAGAGAAAGTGAGTGGTTTGGACACGAGAGTAGCCTTCTTTCATGGAATGGAATGCAATACATATTGATGGATTTTTGGGTACGATAGTAGAAAATTGTGGAATGGAGTGAAATGTAGTGCAATAGACGGTTGAGGACCTTGTTTTATGCGAACGGTTGTATGTGTGTGTGACTGTGCAGCTGTGTGCGTTTGTGTGAGTGATTGTCATAGAGAGTGTGAGTGTGGAAGAGAGCGTGTGCATGATTGTGAGGGAGGTGTTGTGTGAGTGCACATGTGTGTGAAAGGCTGAGTGTGAGTGTGTTTATGGGAGTGTGTGTGAGCATGCTTATGTGAGAGTGAATATGAGGGATTACATGTGCGTTTGTGAGTGTATGAGAATGTGTGGGTGTGTGTGATACTGTGAGCCTGTGTGAGTACATGTATGAGTGTGAGAAAATGTGTGAGAATGTGAGTGAGTACATGTGAGTCTGAGTGAGGATATGTCAGTGTGACAGTGACTATGTCAGGTGTGTAGGTCTGCACATGTGTTTGGGTCTATGTACATGTGTGTGTTTGTTAGTTTGTGAGACTATAGGTGTCTGTGAGTGTGCGATTGTTGATATGTGATTGTGTGAGTCTGTGTGTGTCGGGCAGTGGGTGAGTTTGTGATAGTGTGAGAGGATTGCTTACTTTATTGTGTGTGCTTTGGTGAGCATATGTTTGTTGGTGTTTCTGTGAGCGTGTTTGTGAGAGCGGAGGTATGTGAGTGGAAGTGTGACTCTGAATGTGTGACTGTGTGTTTGTGATAGTATGAGTGCATGTGAATATTTGTTAATATTTGAGTGTGCTTGTGTGTGTGTTTCAGTGGTCAGTAAGTATGTGTGTGTGTGTTTGTGAGTTTTTGTGAGTGTGTTTGTAGGTGTGGGAGTGTGGGAGAAGTGTTATTTTGTGACAGTGTGTGTTTGCTAATGTGTCTGAATGTCTGAATGATTGTGTGACTGTACGTGTTTGTGAGTGAGTGTGCGTGTGGTAGTGTGTGTGTACGAATGTGTGAGTGTGTCTGATTATGAGTATGAGTGTGTCAGAGTACCTGAGTGTGTGCTTAAATGTGATTGTGAGAGTGCTGGTGAGTGGGAGTGTGCGGGTGTGTATATGGCTGTGCTATTGTTTGAGAGAGTGTGTGATGGTATGTGAGGATGGGTGTGAGTTTGTCTATGATTAGGTGTGAGAGTGTGTGTGAGTGTGTGTTAGTGTGTGATGCTGTGTGACATTATGTGTTTGTGTGAGTGTAGTTGTGTCAGAGAGGGTGTGCGAATATTCATTTTTGAATGTGTGAACGAGTGTGAGCCTTTGTGTGATGGTGTGTGTGAGTGAGTGTTTCTGTTTGCCATTATGTGTGTGATTGTGTGAATGAGTGTGACCAGTTAGAAATTTATCTGTGTGTGTACTTGTGTGAGTGTATATGACAGTGAGATTGTGAGCAGGTGTGAGTCTGTGAGTGTGTGTTTGTGTGTGTGAGAGTGTGTGTGATGGTGTGTTTGATGTGCGTCTGTGCATTTGTGTCTGCGTACATGTGAGTAATTTTGTGACAGTGTGTACAACTGTGTGTATTCTGGTGTGTGCCTGTGTGAGTGTGTGATTTTGTGTGGTTTTCAGTGAGTGAGCATGTGTTTGAGAGTGTCAGTGTGCAAGGGGCTGTGTCTGTTGTGTGAGAGTGTGAAAGGTGATAGTATGTGATTGTGTGTGAGTTAATATGAGCAGGTGTGTTTGAGTGTTTAAGTGAGTGTGTGTTTGTGATAAACTAGCATGAGTGGGTGTGTTACTCTGTGTGTATGAGTGACTGTGTGCTTCTGTTTACACGAGAGTGTGTGTGAGTGTGTGTGAGTGTTTGCAGGTGTGGAAGTGAGAGATAGACTGTGTGACTGTGTGAGTGTGTGTGATTGTGTGATTGTATGTGAATAGTTGTGAGGGTATGTATGTACGTGTTTGTGAATGTGAGTGTTTGAATGTGCACAAGTGTGTATGTGAGTGTGTTACTGTTCAGGTATGCATAAGGATGAATATATCAGTGAGTGTGAGTGTCAGTGGGACTTTGAGGGTGCGTGAGTGTGAGAGACAGTATGTCTGAGCATGTGTGTGTAAGTGTGTGCAAATGTGTGTTCTAAAGACTGTTTTTGAATGTGTGTGCGTGTGTAAATTGTATGAATGTGTGAGAGTGACAGCACAAAAGACGAATGTCTGTGTGTGTGAACACTTGTGTGTATATGAGAGACTGTGTAAGTGCGTTTGCTGGAGTGCTAGTGTGTGTGTAGGTGTCTGAGTGTGAGAAAATGAGAGTTTGTGAGTGTGTATTCGAGAATGTTGCAGCTTTTGTGTGATTGTGTTATTTTGCTTGAATGCGTGTGTTTGAGTGTCTGTGTGGTTGCTTTCACATGTGTGATGTTTGCTTGTGTGTGTGAGTGTGTGGGTCTGTGTGTGCGTCTGCTTGTGTGTCAGTGTGAGAGTGTGAGGGGAATGGGGTGAATTATGATGCAAGGGTGCCTAACATGTTTGGAAGCGAAATGGGCATTCTCTGAGATAACGGAAAGCGACAGAACATGGTGGGAGACTATATATAGGAGTGCAATGTTGTCGAATGGTTTGGAAAGTGCTGCAATGTGACGCAGTAGATGGTTCCTGTGTGTTTTGGAAGAGAACGGATCCTTCTTTGATGGAAAGAAACGCAGTAGAATGTGGTGGATTGTTGTAGAATGCAGTGGAATGTTGTGTAATGGAGAGCATTGTGATGAAGTGGAGAGAAAGTGAGTGGTTTGGACACGAGAGTAGCCTTCTTTCATGGAATGGAATGCAATACATGTTGATGGATTTTTGGGTACGATAGTAGAAAATTGTGGAATGGAGTGAAATGTAGTGCAATAGACGGTTGAGGACCTTGTTTTATGCGAACGGTTGTATGTGTGTGTGACTGTGCAGCTGTGTGCGTTTGTGTGAGTGATTGTCATAGAGAGTGTGAGTGTGGAAGAGAGCGTGTGCATGATTGTGAGGGAGGTGTTGTGTGAGTGCACATGTGTGTGAAAGGCTGAGTGTGAGTGTGTTTATGGGAGTGTGTGTGAGCATGCTTATGTGAGAGTGAATATGAGGGATTACATGTGCGTTTGTGAGTGTATGAGAATGTGTGGGTGTGTGTGATACTGTGAGCCTGTGTGAGTACATGTATGAGTGTGAGAAAATGTGTGAGAATGTGAGTGAGTACATGTGAGTCTGAGTGAGGATATGTCAGTGTGACAGTGACTATGTCAGGTGTGTAGGTCTGCACATGTGTTTGGGTCTATGTACATGTGTGTGTTTGTTAGTTTGTGAGACTATAGGTGTCTGTGAGTGTGCGATTGTTGATATGTGATTGTGTGAGTCTGTGTGTGTCGGGCAGTGGGTGAGTTTGTGATAGTGTGAGAGGATTGCTTACTTTATTGTGTGTGCTTTGGTGAGCATATGTTTGTTGGTGTTTCTGTGAGCGTGTTTGTGAGAGCGGAGGTATGTGAGTGGAAGTGTGACTCTGAATGTGTGACTGTGTGTTTGTGATAGTATGAGTGCATGTGAATATTTGTTAATATTTGAGTGTGCTTGTGTGTGTGTTTCAGTGGTCAGTAAGTATGTGTGTGTGTGTTTGTGAGTTTTTGTGAGTGTGTTTGTAGGTGTGGGAGTGTGGGAGAAGTGTTATTTTGTGACAGTGTGTGTTTGCTAATGTGTCTGAATGTCTGAATGATTGTGTGACTGTACGTGTTTGTGAGTGAGTGTGCGTGTGGTAGTGTGTGTGTACGAATGTGTGAGTGTGTCTGATTATGAGTATGAGTGTGTCAGAGTACCTGAGTGTGTGTTTAAATGTGATTGTGAGAGTGCTGGTGAGTGGGAGTGTGCGGGTGTGTATATGGCTGTGCTATTGTTTGAGAGAGTGTGTGATGGTATGTGAGGATGGGTGTGAGTTTGTCTATGATTAGGTGTGAGAGTGTGTGTGAGTGTGTGTTAGTGTGTGATGCTGTGTGACATTATGTGTTTGTGTGAGTGTAGTTGTGTCAGAGAGGGTGTGCGAATATTCATTTTTGAATGTGTGAACGAGTGTGAGCCTTTGTGTGATGGTGTGTGTGAGTGTTTCTGTTTGCCATTATGTGTGTGATTGTGTGAATGAGTGTGACCAGTTAGAAATTTATCTGCGTGTGTACTTGTGTGAGTGTATATGACAGTGAGATTGTGAGCAGGTGTGAGTCTGTGAGTGTGTGTTTGTGTGTGTGAGAGTGTGTGTGATGGTGTGTTTGATGTGCGTCTGTGCATTTGTGTCTGCGTACATGTGAGTAATTTTGTGACAGTGTGTACAACTGTGTGTATTCTGGTGTGTGCCTGTGTGAGTGTGTGATTTTGTGTGGTTTTCAGTGAGTGAGCATGTGTTTGAGAGAGTCAGTGTGCAAGGGGCTGTGTGTGTTGTGTGAGAGTGTGAAAGGTGATAGTATGTGATTGTGTGTGAGTTAATATGAGCAGGTGTGTTTGAGTGTTTAAGTGAGTGTGTTTTTGTGATAGAGTAGCTTGAGTGTGTGTGTTACACTGTGTGTATGAGTGACTGTGTGCTTCTGTTTACACGAGAGTGTGTGTGAATATGTATTCGTGTTTGCAGGTGTGGTAGTGAGAGATAGACTGTGTGACTGTGTGAGTGTGTGTGATTGTGTGATTGTATGTGAATAGTTGTGAGGGTATGTATGCACGTGTGTGTGAATGTGAGTGTTTGAATGTGCACAAGTGCGTATGTGAGTGTGTTACTGTTCAGGTATGCATAAGGATGAATATATCAGTGATTGTGAGTGTCAGTGGGACTTTGAGGGTGCGTGAGTGTGAGAGACAGTATGTCTGAGCATGTGTGTGTAAGTGTGTGTTCTAAAGACTGTTTTTGAATGTGTGTGCGTGTGTAAATTGTATGAATGTGTGAGAGTGACTGCACAAAAGACGAATGTCTGTGTGTGTGAACACTTGTGTGTTAATGAGAGACTGTGTAAGTGCGTTTGCTGGTGTGCTAGTGTGTGTGTAGGTGTCTGAGTGTGAGAAAATGAGAGTTTGTGAGTGTGTATTCGAGAATGTTGCAGCTTTTGTGTGATTGTGTTATTTTGCTTGAATGCGTGTGTTTGAGTGTCTGTGTTTTTGCTTTCACATGTGTGATGTTTGCTTGTGTGTGTGAGTGTGTGGGTCTGTGTGTGCGTCTGCTTGTGTGTCAGTGTGAGAGTGTGAGGGGAATGGGGTGAATTATGATGCAAGGGTGCCTAACATGTTTGGAAGCGAAATGGGCATTCTCTGAGATAACGGAAAGCGACAGAACATGGTGGGAGACTATATATAGGAGTGCAATGTTGTCGAATGGTTTGGAAAGTGCTGCAATGTGACGCAATAGATGGTTCCTGTGTGTTTTGGAAGAGAACGGATCCTTCTTTGATGGAAAGAAACGCAGTAGAACGTGGTGGATTGTTGTAGAATGCAGTGGGATGTTGTGTAATGGAGAGCATTGTGATGAAGTGGAGAGAAAGTGAGTGGTTTGGACACGAGAGTAGCCTTCTTTCATGGAATGGAATGCAATACATATTGATGGATTTTTGGGTACGATAGTAGAAAATTGTGGAATGGAGTGAAATGTAGTGCAATAGACGGTTGAGGACCTTGTTTTATGCGAACGGTTGTATGTGTGTGTGACTGTGCAGCTGTGTGCGTTTGTGTGAGTGATTGTCATAGAGAGTGTGAGTGTGGAAGAGAGCGTGTGCATGATTGTGAGGGAGGTGTTGTGTGAGTGCACATGTGTGTGAAAGGCTGAGTGTGAGTGTGTTTATGGGAGTGTGTGTGAGCATGCTTATGTGAGAGTGAATATGAGGGATTACATGTGCGTTTGTGAGTGTATGAGAATGTGTGGGTGTGTGTGATACTGTGAGCCTGTGTGAGTACATGTATGAGTGTGAGAAAATGTGTGAGAATGTGAGTGAGTACATGTGAGTCTGAGTGAGGATATGTCAGTGTGACAGTGACTATGTCAGGTGTGTAGGTCTGCACATGTGTTTGGGTCTATGTACATGTGTGTGTTTGTTAGTTTGTGAGACTATAGGTGTCTGTGAGTGTGCGATTGTTGATATGTGATTGTGTGAGTCTGTGTGTGTCGGGCAGTGGGTGAGTTTGTGATAGTGTGAGAGGATTGCTTACTTTATTGTGTGTGCTTTGGTGAGCATATGTTTGTTGGTGTTTCTGTGAGCGTGTTTGTGAGAGCGGAGGTATGTGAGTGGAAGTGTGACTCTGAATGTGTGACTGTGTGTTTGTGATAGTATGAGTGCATGTGAATATTTGTTAATATTTGAGTGTGCTTGTGTGTGTGTTTCAGTGGTCAGTAAGTATGTGTGTGTGTGTTTGTGAGTTTTTGTGAGTGTGTTTGTAGGTGTGGGAGTGTGGGAGAAGTGTTATTTTGTGACAGTGTGTGTTTGCTAATGTGTCTGAATGTCTGAATGATTGTGTGACTGTACGTGTTTGTGAGTGAGTGTGCGTGTGGTAGTGTGTGTGTACGAATGTGTGAGTGTGTCTGATTATGAGTATGAGTGTGTCAGAGTACCTGAGTGTGTGTTTAAATGTGATTGTGAGAGTGCTGGTGAGTGGGAGTGTGCGGGTGTGTATATGGCTGTGCTATTGTTTGAGAGAGTGTGTGATGGTATGTGAGGATGGGTGTGAGTTTGTCTATGATTAGGTGTGAGAGTGTGTGTGAGTGTGTGTTAGTGTGTGATGCTGTGTGACATTATGTGTTTGTGTGAGTGTAGTTGTGTCAGAGAGGGTGTGCGAATATTCATTTTTGAATGTGTGAACGAGTGTGAGCCTTTGTGTGATGGTGTGTGTGAGTGTTTCTGTTTGCCATTATGTGTGTGATTGTGTGAATGAGTGTGACCAGTTAGAAATTTATCTGCGTGTGTACTTGTGTGAGTGTATATGACAGTGAGATTGTGAGCAGGTGTGAGACTGTGAGTGTGTGTTTGTGTGTGTGAGAGTGTGTGTGATGGTGTGTTTGATGTGCGTCTGTGCATTTGTGTCTGCGTACATGTGAGTAATTTTGTGACAGTGTGTACAACTGTGTGTATTCTGGTGTGTGCCTGTGTGAGTGTGTGATTTTGTGTGGTTTTCAGTGAGTGAGCATGTGTTTGAGAGAGTCAGTGTGCAAGGGGCTGTGTGTGTTGTGTGAGAGTGTGAAAGGTGATAGTATGTGATTGTGTGTGAGTTAATATGAGCAGGTGTGTTTGAGTGTTTAAGTGAGTGTGTTTTTGTGATAGAGTAGCTTGAGTGTGTGTGTTACACTGTGTGTATGAGTGACTGTGTGCTTCTGTTTACACGAGAGTGTGTGTGAATATGTATTCGTGTTTGCAGGTGTGGTAGTGAGAGATAGACTGTGTGACTGTGTGAGTGTGTGTGATTGTGTGATTGTATGTGAATAGTTGTGAGGGTATGTATGCACGTGTGTGTGAATGTGAGTGTTTGAATGTGCACAAGTGCGTATGTGAGTGTGTTACTGTTCAGGTATGCATAAGGATGAATATATCAGTGATTGTGAGTGTCAGTGGGACTTTGAGGGTGCGTGAGTGTGAGAGACAGTATGTCTGAGCATGTGTGTGTAAGTGTGTGTTCTAAAGACTGTTTTTGAATGTGTGTGCGTGTGTAAATTGTATGAATGTGTGAGAGTGACTGCACAAAAGACGAATGTCTGTGTGTGTGAACACTTGTGTGTTAATGAGAGACTGTGTAAGTGCGTTTGCTGGTGTGCTAGTGTGTGTGTAGGTGTCTGAGTGTGAGAAAATGAGAGTTTGTGAGTGTGTATTCGAGAATGTTGCAGCTTTTGTGTGATTGTGTTATTTTGCTTGAATGCGTGTGTTTGAGTGTCTGTGTTTTTGCTTTCACATGTGTGATGTTTGCTTGTGTGTGTGAGTGTGTGGGTCTGTGTGTGCGTCTGCTTGTGTGTCAGTGTGAGAGTGTGAGGGGAATGGGGTGAATTATGATGCAAGGGTGCCTAACATGTTTGGAAGCGAAATGGGCATTCTCTGAGATAACGGAAAGCGACAGAACATGGTGGGAGACTATATATAGGAGTGCAATGTTGTCGAATGGTTTGGAAAGTGCTGCAATGTGACGCAATAGATGGTTCCTGTGTGTTTTGGAAGAGAACGGATCCTTCTTTGATGGAAAGAAACGCAGTAGAACGTGGTGGATTGTTGTAGAATGCAGTGGGATGTTGTGTAATGGAGAGCATTGTGATGAAGTGGAGAGAAAGTGAGTGGTTTGGACACGAGAGTAGCCTTCTTTCATGGAATGGAATGCAATACATATTGATGGATTTTTGGGTACGATAGTAGAAAATTGTGGAATGGAGTGAAATGTAGTGCAATAGACGGTTGAGGACCTTGTTTTATGCGAACGGTTGTATGTGTGTGTGACTGTGCAGCTGTGTGCGTTTGTGTGAGTGATTGTCATAGAGAGTGTGAGTGTGGAAGAGAGCGTGTGCATGATTGTGAGGGAGGTGTTGTGTGAGTGCACATGTGTGTGAAAGGCTGAGTGTGAGTGTGTTTATGGGAGTGTGTGTGAGCATGCTTATGTGAGAGTGAATATGAGGGATTACATGTGCGTTTGTGAGTGTATGAGAATGTGTGGGTGTGTGTGATACTGTGAGCCTGTGTGAGTACATGTATGAGTGTGAGAAAATGTGTGAGAATGTGAGTGAGTACATGTGAGTCTGAGTGAGGATATGTCAGTGTGACAGTGACTATGTCAGGTGTGTAGGTCTGCACATGTGTTTGGGTCTATGTACATGTGTGTGTTTGTTAGTTTGTGAGACTATAGGTGTCTGTGAGTGTGCGATTGTTGATATGTGATTGTGTGAGTCTGTGTGTGTCGGGCAGTGGGTGAGTTTGTGATAGTGTGAGAGGATTGCTTACTTTATTGTGTGTGCTTTGGTGAGCATATGTTTGTTGGTGTTTCTGTGAGCGTGTTTGTGAGAGCGGAGGTATGTGAGTGGAAGTGTGACTCTGAATGTGTGACTGTGTGTTTGTGATAGTATGAGTGCATGTGAATATTTGTTAATATTTGAGTGTGCTTGTGTGTGTGTTTCAGTGGTCAGTAAGTATGTGTGTGTGTGTTTGTGAGTTTTTGTGAGTGTGTTTGTAGGTGTGGGAGTGTGGGAGAAGTGTTATTTTGTGACAGTGTGTGTTTGCTAATGTGTCTGAATGTCTGAATGATTGTGTGACTGTACGTGTTTGTGAGTGAGTGTGCGTGTGGTAGTGTGTGTGTACGAATGTGTGAGTGTGTCTGATTATGAGTATGAGTGTGTCAGAGTACCTGAGTGTGTGTTTAAATGTGATTGTGAGAGTGCTGGTGAGTGGGAGTGTGCGGGTGTGTATATGGCTGTGCTATTGTTTGAGAGAGTGTGTGATGGTATGTGAGGATGGGTGTGAGTTTGTCTATGATTAGGTGTGAGAGTGTGTGTGAGTGTGTGTTAGTGTGTGATGCTGTGTGACATTATGTGTTTGTGTGAGTGTAGTTGTGTCAGAGAGGGTGTGCGAATATTCATTTTTGAATGTGTGAACGAGTGTGAGCCTTTGTGTGATGGTGTGTGTGAGTGTTTCTGTTTGCCATTATGTGTGTGATTGTGTGAATGAGTGTGACCAGTTAGAAATTTATCTGCGTGTGTACTTGTGTGAGTGTATATGACAGTGAGATTGTGAGCAGGTGTGAATCTGTGAGTGTGTGTTTGTGTGTGTGAGAGTGTGTGTGATGGTGTGTTTGATGTGCGTCTGTGCATTTGTGTCTGCGTACATGTGAGTAATTTTGTGACAGTGTGTACAACTGTGTGTATTCTGGTGTGTGCCTGTGTGAGTGTGTGATTTTGTGTGGTTTTCAGTGAGTGAGCATGTGTTTGAGAGAGTCAGTGTGCAAGGGGCTGTGTGTGTTGTGTGAGAGTGTGAAAGGTGATAGTATGTGATTGTGTGTGAGTTAATATGAGCAGGTGTGTTTGAGTGTTTAAGTGAGTGTGTGTTTGTGATAGACTAGCATGAGTGTGTGTGTTACTCTGTGTGTATGAGTGACTGTGTGCTTCTGTTTACACGAGAGTGTGTGTGAATATGTAATCGTGTTTGCAGGTGTGGTAGTGAGAGATAGACTGTGTGACTGTGTGAGTGTGTGTGATTGTGTGATTGTATGTGAATAGTTGTGAGGGTATGTATGCACGTGTGTGTGAATGTGAGTGTTTGAATGTGCACAAGTGCGTATGTGAGTGTGTTACTGTTCAGGTATGCATAAGGATGAATATATCAGTGAGTGTGAGTGTCAGTGGGACTTTGAGGGTGCGTGAGTGTGAGAGACAGTATGTCTGAGCATGTGTGTGTAAGTGTGTGTTCTAAAGACTGTTTTTGAATGTGTGTGCGTGTGTAAATTGTATGAATGTGTGAGAGTGACAGCACAAAAGACGAATGTCTGTGTGTGTGAACACTTGTGTGTATATGAGAGACTGTGTAATTGCGTTTGCTGGTGTGCTAGTGTGTGTGTAGGTGTCTGAGTGTGAGAAAATGAGAGTTTGTGAGTGTGTATTCGAGAATGTTGCAGATTTTGTGTGATTGTGTTATTTTGCTTGAATGCGTGTGTTTGAGTGTCTGTGTGGTTGCTTTCACATGTGTGATGTTTGCTTGTGTGTGTGAGTGTGTGGGTCTGTGTGTGCGTCTGCTTGTGTGTCAGTGTGAGAGTGTGAGGGGAATGGGGTGAATTATGATGCAAGGGTGCCTAACATGTTTGGAAGCGAAATGGGCATTCTCTGAGATAACGGAAAGCGACAGAACATGGTGGGAGACTATATATAGGAGTGCAATGTTGTCGAATGGTTTGGAAAGTGCTGCAATGTGACGCAATAGATGGTTCCTGTGTGTTTTGGAAGAGAACGGATCCTTCTTTGATGGAAAGAAACGCAGTAGAACGTGGTGGATTGTTGTAGAATGCAGTGGGATGTTGTGTAATGGAGAGCATTGTGATGAAGTGGAGAGAAAGTGAGTGGTTTGGACACGAGAGTAGCCTTCTTTCATGGAATGGAATGCAATACATATTGATGGATTTTTGGGTACGATAGTAGAAAATTGTGGAATGGAGTGAAATGTAGTGCAATAGACGGTTGAGGACCTTGTTTTATGCGAACGGTTGTATGTGTGTGTGACTGTGCAGCTGTGTGCGTTTGTGTGAGTGATTGTCATAGAGAGTGTGAGTGTGGAAGAGAGCGTGTGCATGATTGTGAGGGAGGTGTTGTGTGAGTGCACATGTGTGTGAAAGGCTGAGTGTGAGTGTGTTTATGGGAGTGTGTGTGAGCATGCTTATGTGAGAGTGAATATGAGGGATTACATGTGCGTTTGTGAGTGTATGAGAATGTGTGGGTGTGTGTGATACTGTGAGCCTGTGTGAGTACATGTATGAGTGTGAGAAAATGTGTGAGAATGTGAGTGAGTACATGTGAGTCTGAGTGAGGATATGTCAGTGTGACAGTGACTATGTCAGGTGTGTAGGTCTGCACATGTGTTTGGGTCTATGTACATGTGTGTGTTTGTTAGTTTGTGAGACTATAGGTGTCTGTGAGTGTGCGATTGTTGATATGTGATTGTGTGAGTCTGTGTGTGTCGGGCAGTGGGTGAGTTTGTGATAGTGTGAGAGGATTGCTTACTTTATTGTGTGTGCTTTGGTGAGCATATGTTTGTTGGTGTTTCTGTGAGCGTGTTTGTGAGAGCGGAGGTATGTGAGTGGAAGTGTGACTCTGAATGTGTGACTGTGTGTTTGTGATAGTATGAGTGCATGTGAATATTTGTTAATATTTGAGTGTGCTTGTGTGTGTGTTTCAGTGGTCAGTAAGTATGTGTGTGTGTGTTTGTGAGTTTTTGTGAGTGTGTTTGTAGGTGTGGGAGTGTGGGAGAAGTGTTATTTTGTGACAGTGTGTGTTTGCTAATGTGTCTGAATGTCTGAATGATTGTGTGACTGTACGTGTTTGTGAGTGAGTGTGCGTGTGGTAGTGTGTGTGTACGAATGTGTGAGTGTGTCTGATTATGAGTATGAGTGTGTCAGAGTACCTGAGTGTGTGCTTAAATGTGATTGTGAGAGTGCTGGTGAGTGGGAGTGTGCGGGTGTGTATATGGCTGTGCTATTGTTTGAGAGAGTGTGTGATGGTATGTGAGGATGGGTGTGAGTTTGTCTATGATTAGGTGTGAGAGTGTGTGTGAGTGTGTGTTAGTGTGTGATGCTGTGTGACATTATGTGTTTGTGTGAGTGTAGTTGTGTCAGAGAGGGTGTGCGAATATTCATTTTTGAATGTGTGAACGAGTGTGAGCCTTTGTGTGATGGTGTGTGTGAGTGAGTGTTTCTGTTTGCCATTATGTGTGTGATTGTGTGAATGAGTGTGACCAGTTAGAAATTTATCTGCGTGTGTACTTGTGTGAGTGTATATGACAGTGAGATTGTGAGCAGGTGTGAGTCTGTGAGTGTGTGTTTGTGTGTGTGAGAGTGTGTGTGATGGTGTGTTTGATGTGCGTCTGTGCATTTGTGTCTGCGTACATGTGAGTAATTTTGTGACAGTGTGTACAACTGTGTGTATTCTGGTGTGTGCCTGTGTGAGTGTGTGATTTTGTGTGGTTTTCAGTGAGTGAGCATGTGTTTGAGAGTGTCAGTGTGCAAGGGGCTGTGTGTGTTGTGTGAGAGTGTGAAAGGTGATAGTATGTGATTGTGTGTGAGTTAATATGAGCAGGTGTGTTTGAGTGTTTAAGTGAGTGTGTGTTTGTGATAGACTAGCATGAGTGGGTGTGTTACTCTGTGTGTATGAGTGACTGTGTGCTTCTGTTTACACGAGAGTGTGTGTGAGTGTGTGTTCGTGTTTGCAGGTGTGGAAGTGAGAGATAGACTGTGTGACTGCGTGAGTGTGTGTGATTGTGTGATTGTATGTGAATAGTTGTGAGGGTATGTATGCACGTGTGTGTGAATGTGAGTGTTTGAATGTGCACAAGTGTGTATGTGAGTGTGTTACTGTTCAGGTATGCATAAGGATGAATATATCAGTGAGTGTGAGTGTCAGTGGGACTTTGAGGGTGCGTGAGTGTGAGAGACAGTATGTCTGAGCATGTGTGTGTAAGTGTGTGCAAATGTGTGTTCTAAAGACTGTTTTTGAATGTGTGTGCGTGTGTAAATTGTATGAATGTGTGAGAGTGACAGCACAAAAGACGAATGTCTGTGTGTGTGAACACTTGTGTGTATATGAGAGACTGTGTAAGTGCGTTTGCTGGTGTGCTAGTGTGTGTGTAGGTGTCTGAGTGTGAGAAAATGAGAGTTTGTGAGTGTGTATTCGAGAATGTTGCAGCTTTTGTGTGATTGTGTTATTTTGCTTGAATTCGTGTGTTTGAGTGTCTGTGTGGTTGCTTTCACATGTGTGATGTTTGCTTGTGTGTGTGAGTGTGTGGGTCTGTGTGTGCGTCTGCTTGTGTGTCAGTGTGAGAGTGTGAGGGGAATGGGGTGAATTATGATGCAAGGGTGCCTAACATGTTTGGAAGCGAAATGGGCATTCTCTGAGATAACGGAAAGCGACAGAACATGGTGGGAGACTATATATAGGAGTGCAATGTTGTCGAATGGTTTGGAAAGTGCTGCAATGTGACGCAGTAGATGGTTCCTGTGTGTTTTGGAAGAGAACGGATCCTTCTTTGATGGAAAGAAACGCAGTAGAATGTGGTGGATTGTTGTAGAATGCAGTGGAATGTTGTGTAATGGAGAGCATTGTGATGAAGTGGAGAGAAAGTGAGTGGTTTGGACACGAGAGTAGCCTTCTTTCATGGAATGGAATGCAATACATGTTGATGGATTTTTGGGTACGATAGTAGAAAATTGTGGAATGGAGTGAAATGTAGTGCAATAGACGGTTGAGGACCTTGTTTTATGCGAACGGTTGTATGTGTGTGTGACTGTGCAGCTGTGTGCGTTTGTGTGAGTGATTGTCATAGAGAGTGTGAGTGTGGAAGAGAGCGTGTGCATGATTGTGAGGGAGGTGTTGTGTGAGTGCACATGTGTGTGAAAGGCTGAGTGTGAGTGTGTTTATGGGAGTGTGTGTGAGCATGCTTATGTGAGAGTGAATATGAGGGATTACATGTGCGTTTGTGAGTGTATGAGAATGTGTGGGTGTGTGTGATACTGTGAGCCTGTGTGAGTACATGTATGAGTGTGAGAAAATGTGTGAGAATGTGAGTGAGTACATGTGAGTCTGAGTGAGGATATGTCAGTGTGACAGTGACTATGTCAGGTGTGTAGGTCTGCACATGTGTTTGGGTCTATGTACATGTGTGTGTTTGTTAGTTTGTGAGACTATAGGTGTCTGTGAGTGTGCGATTGTTGATATGTGATTGTGTGAGTCTGTGTGTGTCGGGCAGTGGGTGAGTTTGTGATAGTGTGAGAGGATTGCTTACTTTATTGTGTGTGCTTTGGTGAGCATATGTTTGTTGGTGTTTCTGTGAGCGTGTTTGTGAGAGCGGAGGTATGTGAGTGGAAGTGTGACTCTGAATGTGTGACTGTGTGTGTTTGTGATAGTATGAGTGCATGTGAATATTTGTTAATATTTGAGTGTGCTTGTGTGTGTGTTTCAGTGGTCAGTAAGTATGTGTGTGTGTGTTTGTGAGTTTTTGTGAGTGTGTTTGTAGGTGTGGGAGTGTGGGAGAAGTGTTATTTTGTGACAGTGTGTGTTTGCTAATGTGTCTGAATGTCTGAATGATTGTGTGACTGTACGTGTTTGTGAGTGAGTGTGCGTGTGGTAGTGTGTGTGTACGAATGTGTGAGTGTGTCTGATTATGAGTATGAGTGTGTCAGAGTACCTGAGTGTGTGTTTAAATGTGATTGTGAGAGTGCTGGTGAGTGGGAGTGTGCGGGTGTGTATATGGCTGTGCTATTGTTTGAGAGAGTGTGTGATGGTATGTGAGGATGGGTGTGAGTTTGTCTATGTTTAGGTGTGAGAGTGTGTGTGAGTGTGTGTTAGTGTGTGATGCTGTGTGACATTATGTGTTTGTGTGAGTGTAGTTGTGTCAGAGAGGGTGTGCGAATATTCATTTTTGAATGTGTGAACGAGTGTGAGCCTTTGTGTGATGGTGTGTGTGAGTGAGTGTTTCTGTTTGCCATTATGTGTGTGATTGTGTGAATGAGTGTGACCAGTTAGAAATTTATCTGTGTGTGTACTTGTGTGAGTGTATATGACAGTGAGATTGTGAGCAGGTGTGAGTCTGTGAGTGTGTGTTTGTGTGTGTGAGAGTGTGTGTGATGGTGTGTTTGATGTGCGTCTGTGCATTTGTGTCTGCGTACATGTGAGTAATTTTGTGACAGTGTGTACAACTGTGTGTATTCTGGTGTGTGCCTGTGTGAGTGTGTGATTTTGTGTGGTTTTCAGTGAGTGAGCATGTGTTTGAGAGAGTCAGTGTGCAAGGGGCTGTGTGTGTTGTGTGAGAGTGTGAAAGGTGATAGTATGTGATTGTGTGTGAGTTAATATGAGCAGGTGTGTTTGAGTGTTTAAGTGAGTGTGTTTTTGTGATAGACTAGCATGAGTGTGTGTGTTACTCTGTGTGTATGAGTGACTGTGTGCTTCAGTTTACACGAGAGTGTGTGTGAATATGTATTCGTGTTTGCAGGTGTGGTAGTGAGAGATAGACTGTGTGACTGTGTGAGTGTGTGTGATTGTGTGATTGTATGTGAATAGTTGTGAGGGTATGTATGCACGTGTGTGTGAATGTGAGTGTTTGAATGTGCACAAGTGCGTATGTGAGTGTGTTACTGTTCAGGTATGCATAAGGATGAATATATCAGTGAGTGTGAGTGTCAGTGGGACTTTGAGGGTGCGTGAGTGTGAGAGACAGTATGTCTGAGCATGTGTGTGTAAGTGTGTGTTCTAAAGACTGTTTTTGAATGTGTGTGCGTGTGTAAATTGTATGAATGTGTGAGAGTGACAGCACAAAAGACGAATGTCTGTGTGTGTGAACACTTGTGTGTATATGAGAGAATGTGTAAGTGCGTTTGCTGGTGTGCTAGTGTCTGTGTAGGTGTCTGAGTGTGAGAAAATGAGAGTTTGTGAGTGTGTATTCGAGAATGTTGCAGCTTTTGTGTGATTGTGTTATTTTGCTTGAATGCGTGTGTTTGAGTGTCTGTGTGGTTGCTTTCACATGTGTGATGTTTGCTTGTGTGTGTGAGTGTGTGGGTCTGTGTGTGCGTCTGCTTGTGTGTCAGTGTGAGAGTGTGAGGGGAATGGGGTGAATTATGATGCAAGGGTGCCTAACATGTTTGGAAGCGAAATGGGCATTCTCTGAGATAACGGAAAGCGACAGAACATGGTGGGAGACTATATATAGGAGTGCAATGTTGTCGAATGGTTTGGAAAGTGCTGCAATGTGACGCAATAGATGGTTCCTGTGTGTTTTGGAAGAGAACGGATCCTTCTTTGATGGAAAGAAACGCAGTAGAACGTGGTGGATTGTTGTAGAATGCAGTGGGATGTTGTGTAATGGAGAGCATTGTGATGAAGTGGAGAGAAAGTGAGTGGTTTGGACACGAGAGTAGCCTTCTTTCATGGAATGGAATGCAATACATATTGATGGATTTTTGGGTACGATAGTAGAAAATTGTGGAATGGAGTGAAATGTAGTGCAGTAGACGGTTGAGGACCTTGTTTTATGCGAACGGTTGTATGTGTGTGTGACTGTGCAGCTGTGTGCGTTTGTGTGAGTGATTGTCATAGAGAGTGTGAGTGTGGAAGAGAGCGTGTGCATGATTGTGAGGGAGGTGTTGTGTGAGTGCACATGTGTGTGAAAGGCTGAGTGTGAGTGTGTTTATGGGAGTGTGTGTGAGCATGCTTATGTGAGAGTGAATATGAGGGATTACATGTGCGTTTGTGAGTGTATGAGAATGTGTGGGTGTGTGTGATACTGTGAGCCTGTGTGAGTACATGTATGAGTGTGAGAAAATGTGTGAGAATGTGAGTGAGTACATGTGAGTCTGAGTGAGGATATGTCAGTGTGACAGTGACTATGTCAGGTGTGTAGGTCTGCACATGTGTTTGGGTCTATGTACATGTGTGTGTTTGTTAGTTTGTGAGACTATAGGTGTCTGTGAGTGTGCGATTGTTGATATGTGATTGTGTGAGTCTGTGTGTGTCGGGCAGTGGGTGAGTTTGTGATAGTGTGAGAGGATTGCTTACTTTATTGTGTGTGCTTTGGTGAGCATATGTTTGTTGGTGTTTCTGTGAGCGTGTTTGTGAGAGCGGAGGTATGTGAGTGGAAGTGTGACTCTGAATGTGTGACTGTGTGTTTGTGATAGTATGAGTGCATGTGAATATTTGTTAATATTTGAGTGTGCTTGTGTGTGTGTTTCAGTGGTCAGTAAGTATGTGTGTGTGTGTTTGTGAGTTTTTGTGAGTGTGTTTGTAGGTGTGGGAGTGTGGGGGAAGTGTTATTTTGTGACAGTGTGTGTTTGCTAATGTGTCTGAATGTCTGAATGATTGTGTGACTGTACGTGTTTGTGAGTGAGTGTGCGTGTGGTAGTGTGTGTGTACGAATGTGTGAGTGTGTCTGATTATGAGTATGAGTGTGTCAGAGTACCTGAGTGTGTGTTTAAATGTGATTGTGAGAGTGCTGGTGAGTGGGAGTGTGCGGGTGTGTATATGGCTGTGCTATTGTTTGAGAGAGTGTGTGATGGTATGTGAGGATGGGTGTGAGTTTGTCTATGTTTAGGTGTGAGAGTGTGTGTGAGTGTGTGTTAGTGTGTGATGCTGTGTGACATTATGTGTTTGTGTGAGTGTAGTTGTGTCAGAGAGGGTGTGCGAATATTCACTTTTGAATGTGTGAACGAGTGTGAGCCTTTGTGTGATGGTGTGTGTGAGTGAGTGTTTCTGTTTGCCATTATGTGTGTGATTGTGTGAATGAGTGTGACCAGTTATAAATTTATCTGTGTGTGTACTTGTGTGAGTGTATATGACAGTGAGATTGTGAGCAGGTGTGAGTCTGTGAGTGTGTGTTTGTGTGTGTGAGAGTGTGTGTGATGGTGTGTTTGATGTGCGTCTGTGCATTTGTGTCTGCGTACATGTGAGTAATTTTGTGACAGTGTGTACAACTGTGTGTATTCTGGTGTGTGCCTGTGTGAGTGTGTGATTTTGTGTGGTTTTCAGTGAGTGAGCATGTGTTTGAGAGTGTCAGTGTGCAAGGGGCTGTGTGTGTTGTGTGAGAGTGTGAAAGGTGATAGTATGTGATTGTGTGTGAGTTAATATGAGCAGGTGTGTTTGAGTGTTTAAGTGAGTGTGTGTTTGTGATAGACTAGCATGAGTGGGTGTGTTACTCTGTGTGTATGAGTGACTGTGTGCTTCTGTTTACACGAGAGTGTGTGTGAGTGTGTGTTCGTGTTTGCAGGTGTGGAAGTGAGAGATAGACTGTGTGACTGTGTGAGTGTGTGTGATTGTGTGATTGTATGTGAATAGTTGTGAGGGTATGTATGCACGTGTGTGTGAATGTGAGTGTTTGAATGTGCACAAGTGTGTATGTGAGTGTGTTACTGTTCAGGTATGCATAAGGATGAATATATCAGTGAGTGTGAGTGTCAGTGGGACTTTGAGGGTGCGTGAGTGTGAGAGACAGTATGTCTGAGCATGTGTGTGTAAGTGTGTGTTCTAAAGACTGTTTTTGAATGTGTGTGCGTGTGTAAATTGTATGAATGTGTGAGAGTGACAGCACAAAAGACGAATGTCTGTGTGTGTGAACACTTGTGTGTATATGAGAGAATGTGTAAGTGCGTTTGCTGGTGTGCTAGTGTCTGTGTAGGTGTCTGAGTGTGAGAAAATGAGAGTTTGTGAGTGTGTATTCGAGAATGTTGCAGATTTTGTGTGATTGTGTTATTTTGCTTGAATGCGTGTGTTTGAGTGTCTGTGTGGTTGCTTTCACATGTGTGATGTTTGCTTGTGTGTGTGAGTGTGTGGGTCTGTGTGTGCGTCTGCTTGTGTGTCAGTGTGAGAGTGTGAGGGGAATGGGGTGAATTATGATGCAAGGGTGCCTAACATGTTTGGAAGCGAAATGGGCATTCTCTGAGATAACGGAAAGCGACAGAACATGGTGGGAGACTATATATAGGAGTGCAATGTTGTCGAATGGTTTGGAAAGTGCTGCAATGTGACGCAATAGATGGTTCCTGTGTGTTTTGGAAGAGAACGGATCCTTCTTTGATGGAAAGAAACGCAGTAGAACGTGGTGGATTGTTGTAGAATGCAGTGGGATGTTGTGTAATGGAGAGCATTGTGATGAAGTGGAGAGAAAGTGAGTGGTTTGGACACGAGAGTAGCCTTCTTTCATGGAATGGAATGCAATACATATTGATGGATTTTTGGGTACGATAGTAGAAAATTGTGGAATGGAGTGAAATGTAGTGCAGTAGACGGTTGAGGACCTTGTTTTATGCGAACGGTTGTATGTGTGTGTGACTGTGCAGCTGTGTGCGTTTGTGTGAGTGATTGTCATAGAGAGTGTGAGTGTGGAAGAGAGCGTGTGCATGATTGTGAGGGAGGTGTTGTGTGAGTGCACATGTGTGTGAAAGGCTGAGTGTGAGTGTGTTTATGGGAGTGTGTGTGAGCATGCTTATGTGAGAGTGAATATGAGGGATTACATGTGCGTTTGTGAGTGTATGAGAATGTGTGGGTGTGTGTGATACTGTGAGCCTGTGTGAGTACATGTATGAGTGTGAGAAAATGTGTGAGAATGTGAGTGAGTACATGTGAGTCTGAGTGAGGATATGTCAGTGTGACAGTGACTATGTCAGGTGTGTAGGTCTGCACATGTGTTTGGGTCTATGTACATGTGTGTGTTTGTTAGTTTGTGAGACTATAGGTGTCTGTGAGTGTGCGATTGTTGATATGTGATTGTGTGAGTCTGTGTGTGTCGGGCAGTGGGTGAGTTTGTGATAGTGTGAGAGGATTGCTTACTTTATTGTGTGTGCTTTGGTGAGCATATGTTTGTTGGTGTTTCTGTGAGCGTGTTTGTGAGAGCGGAGGTATGTGAGTGGAAGTGTGACTCTGAATGTGTGACTGTGTGTTTGTGATAGTATGAGTGCATGTGAATATTTGTTAATATTTGAGTGTGCTTGTGTGTGTGTTTCAGTGGTCAGTAAGTATGTGTGTGTGTGTTTGTGAGTTTTTGTGAGTGTGTTTGTAGGTGTGGGAGTGTGGGAGAAGTGTTATTTTGTGACAGTGTGTGTTTGCTAATGTGTCTGAATGTCTGAATGATTGTGTGACTGTACGTGTTTGTGAGTGAGTGTGCGTGTGGTAGTGTGTGTGTACGAATGTGTGAGTGTGTCTGATTATGAGTATGAGTGTGTCAGAGTACCTGAGTGTGTGTTTAAATGTGATTGTGAGAGTGCTGGTGAGTGGGAGTGTGCGGGTGTGTATATGGCTGTGCTATTGTTTGAGAGAGTGTGTGATGGTATGTGAGGATGGGTGTGAGTTTGTCTATGTTTAGGTGTGAGAGTGTGTGTGAGTGTGTGTTAGTGTGTGATGCTGTGTGACATTATGTGTTTGTGTGAGTGTAGTTGTGTCAGAGAGGGTGTGCGAATATTCATTTTTGAATGTGTGAACGAGTGTGAGCCTTTGTGTGATGGTGTGTGTGTGTGTTTCTGTTTGCCATTATGTGTGTGATTGTGTGAATGAGTGTGACCAGTTAGAAATTTATCTGTGTGCGTACTTGTGTGAGTGTATATGACAGTGAGATTGTGAGCAGGTGTGAGTCTGTGAGTGTGTGTTTGTGTGTGTGAGAGTGTGTGTGATGGTGTGTTTGATGTGCGTCTGTGCATTTGTGTCTGCGTACATGTGAGTAATTTTGTGACAGTCTGTACAACTGTGTGTATTCTGGTGTGTGCCTGTGTGAGTGTGTGATTTTGTGTGGTTTTCAGTGAGTGAGCATGTGTTTGAGAGTGTCAGTGTGCAAGGGGCTGTGTCTGTTGTGTGAGAGTGTGAAAGGTGATAGTATGTGATTGTGTGTGAGTTAATATGAGCAGGTGTGTTTGAGTGTTTAAGTGAGTGTGTGTTTGTGATAGACTAGCATGAGTGGGTGTGTTACTCTGTGTGTATGAGTGACTGTGTGCTTCTGTTTACACGAGAGTGTGTGTGAGTGTGTGTTCGTGTTTGCAGGTGTGGAAGTGAGAGATAGACTGTGTGACTGTGTGAGTGTGTGTGATTGTGTGATTGTATGTGAATAGTTGTGAGGGTATGTATGCACGTGTGTGTGAATGTGAGTGTTTGAATGTGCACAAGTGTGTATGTGAGTGTGTTACTGTTCAGGTATGCATAAGGATGAATATATCAGTGAGTGTGAGTGTCAGTGGGACTTTGAGGGTGCGTGAGTGTGAGAGACAGTATGTCTGAGCATGTGTGTGTAAGTGTGTGCAAATGTGTGTTCTAAAGACTGTTTTTGAATGTGTGTGCGTGTGTAAATTGTATGAATGTGTGAGAGTGACAGCACAAAAGACGAATGTCTGTGTGTGTGAACACTTGTGTGTATATGAGAGACTGTGTAATTGCGTTTGCTGGTGTGCTAGTGTGTGTGTAGGTGTCTGAGTGTGAGAAAATGAGAGTTTGTGAGTGTGTATTCGAGAATGTTGCAGATTTTGTGTGATTGTGTTATTTTGCTTGAATGCGTGTGTTTGAGTGTCTGTGTGGTTGCTTTCACATGTGTGATGTTTGCTTGTGTGTGTGAGTGTGTGGGTCTGTGTGTGCGTCTGCTTGTGTGTCAGTGTGAGAGTGTGAGGGGAATGGGGTGAATTATGATGCAAGGGTGCCTAACATGTTTGGAAGCGAAATGGGCATTCTCTGAGATAACGGAAAGCGACAGAACATGGTGGGAGACTATATATAGGAGTGCAATGTTGTCGAATGGTTTGGAAAGTGCTGCAATGTGACGCAATAGATGGTTCCTGTGTGTTTTGGAAGAGAACGGATCCTTCTTTGATGGAAAGAAACGCAGTAGAACGTGGTGGATTGTTGTAGAATGCAGTGGGATGTTGTGTAATGGAGAGCATTGTGATGAAGTGGAGAGAAAGTGAGTGGTTTGGACACGAGAGTAGCCTTCTTTCATGGAATGGAATGCAATACATATTGATGGATTTTTGGGTACGATAGTAGAAAATTGTGGAATGGAGTGAAATGTAGTGCAATAGACGGTTGAGGACCTTGTTTTATGCGAACGGTTGTATGTGTGTGTGACTGTGCAGCTGTGTGCGTTTGTGTGAGTGATTGTCATAGAGAGTGTGAGTGTGGAAGAGAGCGTGTGCATGATTGTGAGGGAGGTGTTGTGTGAGTGCACATGTGTGTGAAAGGCTGAGTGTGAGTGTGTTTATGGGAGTGTGTGTGAGCATGCTTATGTGAGAGTGAATATGAGGGATTACATGTGCGTTTGTGAGTGTATGAGAATGTGTGGGTGTGTGTGATACTGTGAGCCTGTGTGAGTACATGTATGAGTGTGAGAAAATGTGTGAGAATGTGAGTGAGTACATGTGAGTCTGAGTGAGGATATGTCAGTGTGACAGTGACTATGTCAGGTGTGTAGGTCTGCACATGTGTTTGGGTCTATGTACATGTGTGTGTTTGTTAGTTTGTGAGACTATAGGTGTCTGTGAGTGTGCGATTGTTGATATGTGATTGTGTGAGTCTGTGTGTGTCGGGCAGTGGGTGAGTTTGTGATAGTGTGAGAGGATTGCTTACTTTATTGTGTGTGCTTTGGTGAGCATATGTTTGTTGGTGTTTCTGTGAGCGTGTTTGTGAGAGCGGAGGTATGTGAGTGGAAGTGTGACTCTGAATGTGTGACTGTGTGTTTGTGATAGTATGAGTGCATGTGAATATTTGTTAATATTTGAGTGTGCTTGTGTGTGTGTTTCAGTGGTCAGTAAGTATGTGTGTGTGTGTTTGTGAGTTTTTGTGAGTGTGTTTGTAGGTGTGGGAGTGTGGGAGAAGTGTTATTTTGTGACAGTGTGTGTTTGCTAATGTGTCTGAATGTCTGAATGATTGTGTGACTGTACGTGTTTGTGAGTGAGTGTGCGTGTGGTAGTGTGTGTGTACGAATGTGTGAGTGTGTCTGATTATGAGTATGAGTGTGTCAGAGTACCTGAGTGTGTGCTTAAATGTGATTGTGAGAGTGCTGGTGAGTGGGAGTGTGCGGGTGTGTATATGGCTGTGCTATTGTTTGAGAGAGTGTGTGATGGTATGTGAGGATGGGTGTGAGTTTGTCTATGATTAGGTGTGAGAGTGTGTGTGAGTGTGTGTTAGTGTGTGATGCTGTGTGACATTATGTGTTTGTGTGAGTGTAGTTGTGTCAGAGAGGGTGTGCGAATATTCATTTTTGAATGTGTGAACGAGTGTGAGCCTTTGTGTGATGGTGTGTGTGAGTGAGTGTTTCTGTTTGCCATTATGTGTGTGATTGTGTGAATGAGTGTGACCAGTTAGAAATTTATCTGCGTGTGTACTTGTGTGAGTGTATATGACAGTGAGATTGTGAGCAGGTGTGAGTCTGTGAGTGTGTGTTTGTGTGTGTGAGAGTGTGTGTGATGGTGTGTTTGATGTGCGTCTGTGCATTTGTGTCTGCGTACATGTGAGTAATTTTGTGACAGTGTGTACAACTGTGTGTATTCTGGTGTGTGCCTGTGTGAGTGTGTGATTTTGTGTGGTTTTCAGTGAGTGAGCATGTGTTTGAGAGTGTCAGTGTGCAAGGGGCTGTGTGTGTTGTGTGAGAGTGTGAAAGGTGATAGTATGTGATTGTGTGTGAGTTAATATGAGCAGGTGTGTTTGAGTGTTTAAGTGAGTGTGTGTTTGTGATAGACTAGCATGAGTGGGTGTGTTACTCTGTGTGTATGAGTGACTGTGTGCTTCTGTTTACACGAGAGTGTGTGTGAGTGTGTGTTCGTGTTTGCAGGTGTGGAAGTGAGAGATAGACTGTGTGACTGCGTGAGTGTGTGTGATTGTGTGATTGTATGTGAATAGTTGTGAGGGTATGTATGCACGTGTGTGTGAATGTGAGTGTTTGAATGTGCACAAGTGTGTATGTGAGTGTGTTACTGTTCAGGTATGCATAAGGATGAATATATCAGTGAGTGTGAGTGTCAGTGGGACTTTGAGGGTGCGTGAGTGTGAGAGACAGTATGTCTGAGCATGTGTGTGTAAGTGTGTGCAAATGTGTGTTCTAAAGACTGTTTTTGAATGTGTGTGCGTGTGTAAATTGTATGAATGTGTGAGAGTGACAGCACAAAAGACGAATGTCTGTGTGTGTGAACACTTGTGTGTATATGAGAGACTGTGTAAGTGCGTTTGCTGGTGTGCTAGTGTGTGTGTAGGTGTCTGAGTGTGAGAAAATGAGAGTTTGTGAGTGTGTATTCGAGAATGTTGCAGCTTTTGTGTGATTGTGTTATTTTGCTTGAATTCGTGTGTTTGAGTGTCTGTGTGGTTGCTTTCACATGTGTGATGTTTGCTTGTGTGTGTGAGTGTGTGGGTCTGTGTGTGCGTCTGCTTGTGTGTCAGTGTGAGAGTGTGAGGGGAATGGGGTGAATTATGATGCAAGGGTGCCTAACATGTTTGGAAGCGAAATGGGCATTCTCTGAGATAACGGAAAGCGACAGAACATGGTGGGAGACTATATATAGGAGTGCAATGTTGTCGAATGGTTTGGAAAGTGCTGCAATGTGACGCAGTAGATGGTTCCTGTGTGTTTTGGAAGAGAACGGATCCTTCTTTGATGGAAAGAAACGCAGTAGAATGTGGTGGATTGTTGTAGAATGCAGTGGAATGTTGTGTAATGGAGAGCATTGTGATGAAGTGGAGAGAAAGTGAGTGGTTTGGACACGAGAGTAGCCTTCTTTCATGGAATGGAATGCAATACATGTTGATGGATTTTTGGGTACGATAGTAGAAAATTGTGGAATGGAGTGAAATGTAGTGCAATAGACGGTTGAGGACCTTGTTTTATGCGAACGGTTGTATGTGTGTGTGACTGTGCAGCTGTGTGCGTTTGTGTGAGTGATTGTCATAGAGAGTGTGAGTGTGGAAGAGAGCGTGTGCATGATTGTGAGGGAGGTGTTGTGTGAGTGCACATGTGTGTGAAAGGCTGAGTGTGAGTGTGTTTATGGGAGTGTGTGTGAGCATGCTTATGTGAGAGTGAATATGAGGGATTACATGTGCGTTTGTGAGTGTATGAGAATGTGTGGGTGTGTGTGATACTGTGAGCCTGTGTGAGTACATGTATGAGTGTGAGAAAATGTGTGAGAATGTGAGTGAGTACATGTGAGTCTGAGTGAGGATATGTCAGTGTGACAGTGACTATGTCAGGTGTGTAGGTCTGCACATGTGTTTGGGTCTATGTACATGTGTGTGTTTGTTAGTTTGTGAGACTATAGGTGTCTGTGAGTGTGCGATTGTTGATATGTGATTGTGTGAGTCTGTGTGTGTCGGGCAGTGGGTGAGTTTGTGATAGTGTGAGAGGATTGCTTACTTTATTGTGTGTGCTTTGGTGAGCATATGTTTGTTGGTGTTTCTGTGAGCGTGTTTGTGAGAGCGGAGGTATGTGAGTGGAAGTGTGACTCTGAATGTGTGACTGTGTGTGTTTGTGATAGTATGAGTGCATGTGAATATTTGTTAATATTTGAGTGTGCTTGTGTGTGTGTTTCAGTGGTCAGTAAGTATGTGTGTGTGTGTTTGTGAGTTTTTGTGAGTGTGTTTGTAGGTGTGGGAGTGTGGGAGAAGTGTTATTTTGTGACAGTGTGTGTTTGCTAATGTGTCTGAATGTCTGAATGATTGTGTGACTGTACGTGTTTGTGAGTGAGTGTGCGTGTGGTAGTGTGTGTGTACGAATGTGTGAGTGTGTCTGATTATGAGTATGAGTGTGTCAGAGTACCTGAGTGTGTGTTTAAATGTGATTGTGAGAGTGCTGGTGAGTGGGAGTGTGCGGGTGTGTATATGGCTGTGCTATTGTTTGAGAGAGTGTGTGATGGTATGTGAGGATGGGTGTGAGTTTGTCTATGTTTAGGTGTGAGAGTGTGTGTGAGTGTGTGTTAGTGTGTGATGCTGTGTGACATTATGTGTTTGTGTGAGTGTAGTTGTGTCAGAGAGGGTGTGCGAATATTCATTTTTGAATGTGTGAACGAGTGTGAGCCTTTGTGTGATGGTGTGTGTGAGTGAGTGTTTCTGTTTGCCATTATGTGTGTGATTGTGTGAATGAGTGTGACCAGTTAGAAATTTATCTGTGTGTGTACTTGTGTGAGTGTATATGACAGTGAGATTGTGAGCAGGTGTGAGTCTGTGAGTGTGTGTTTGTGTGTGTGAGAGTGTGTGTGATGGTGTGTTTGATGTGCGTCTGTGCATTTGTGTCTGCGTACATGTGAGTAATTTTGTGACAGTGTGTACAACTGTGTGTATTCTGGTGTGTGCCTGTGTGAGTGTGTGATTTTGTGTGGTTTTCAGTGAGTGAGCATGTGTTTGAGAGAGTCAGTGTGCAAGGGGCTGTGTGTGTTGTGTGAGAGTGTGAAAGGTGATAGTATGTGATTGTGTGTGAGTTAATATGAGCAGGTGTGTTTGAGTGTTTAAGTGAGTGTGTTTTTGTGATAGACTAGCATGAGTGTGTGTGTTACTCTGTGTGTATGAGTGACTGTGTGCTTCAGTTTACACGAGAGTGTGTGTGAATATGTATTCGTGTTTGCAGGTGTGGTAGTGAGAGATAGACTGTGTGACTGTGTGAGTGTGTGTGATTGTGTGATTGTATGTGAATAGTTGTGAGGGTATGTATGCACGTGTGTGTGAATGTGAGTGTTTGAATGTGCACAAGTGCGTATGTGAGTGTGTTACTGTTCAGGTATGCATAAGGATGAATATATCAGTGAGTGTGAGTGTCAGTGGGACTTTGAGGGTGCGTGAGTGTGAGAGACAGTATGTCTGAGCATGTGTGTGTAAGTGTGTGTTCTAAAGACTGTTTTTGAATGTGTGTGCGTGTGTAAATTGTATGAATGTGTGAGAGTGACAGCACAAAAGACGAATGTCTGTGTGTGTGAACACTTGTGTGTATATGAGAGAATGTGTAAGTGCGTTTGCTGGTGTGCTAGTGTCTGTGTAGGTGTCTGAGTGTGAGAAAATGAGAGTTTGTGAGTGTGTATTCGAGAATGTTGCAGCTTTTGTGTGATTGTGTTATTTTGCTTGAATGCGTGTGTTTGAGTGTCTGTGTGGTTGCTTTCACATGTGTGATGTTTGCTTGTGTGTGTGAGTGTGTGGGTCTGTGTGTGCGTCTGCTTGTGTGTCAGTGTGAGAGTGTGAGGGGAATGGGGTGAATTATGATGCAAGGGTGCCTAACATGTTTGGAAGCGAAATGGGCATTCTCTGAGATAACGGAAAGCGACAGAACATGGTGGGAGACTATATATAGGAGTGCAATGTTGTCGAATGGTTTGGAAAGTGCTGCAATGTGACGCAATAGATGGTTCCTGTGTGTTTTGGAAGAGAACGGATCCTTCTTTGATGGAAAGAAACGCAGTAGAACGTGGTGGATTGTTGTAGAATGCAGTGGGATGTTGTGTAATGGAGAGCATTGTGATGAAGTGGAGAGAAAGTGAGTGGTTTGGACACGAGAGTAGCCTTCTTTCATGGAATGGAATGCAATACATATTGATGGATTTTTGGGTACGATAGTAGAAAATTGTGGAATGGAGTGAAATGTAGTGCAGTAGACGGTTGAGGACCTTGTTTTATGCGAACGGTTGTATGTGTGTGTGACTGTGCAGCTGTGTGCGTTTGTGTGAGTGATTGTCATAGAGAGTGTGAGTGTGGAAGAGAGCGTGTGCATGATTGTGAGGGAGGTGTTGTGTGAGTGCACATGTGTGTGAAAGGCTGAGTGTGAGTGTGTTTATGGGAGTGTGTGTGAGCATGCTTATGTGAGAGTGAATATGAGGGATTACATGTGCGTTTGTGAGTGTATGAGAATGTGTGGGTGTGTGTGATACTGTGAGCCTGTGTGAGTACATGTATGAGTGTGAGAAAATGTGTGAGAATGTGAGTGAGTACATGTGAGTCTGAGTGAGGATATGTCAGTGTGACAGTGACTATGTCAGGTGTGTAGGTCTGCACATGTGTTTGGGTCTATGTACATGTGTGTGTTTGTTAGTTTGTGAGACTATAGGTGTCTGTGAGTGTGCGATTGTTGATATGTGATTGTGTGAGTCTGTGTGTGTCGGGCAGTGGGTGAGTTTGTGATAGTGTGAGAGGATTGCTTACTTTATTGTGTGTGCTTTGGTGAGCATATGTTTGTTGGTGTTTCTGTGAGCGTGTTTGTGAGAGCGGAGGTATGTGAGTGGAAGTGTGACTCTGAATGTGTGACTGTGTGTTTGTGATAGTATGAGTGCATGTGAATATTTGTTAATATTTGAGTGTGCTTGTGTGTGTGTTTCAGTGGTCAGTAAGTATGTGTGTGTGTGTTTGTGAGTTTTTGTGAGTGTGTTTGTAGGTGTGGGAGTGTGGGGGAAGTGTTATTTTGTGACAGTGTGTGTTTGCTAATGTGTCTGAATGTCTGAATGATTGTGTGACTGTACGTGTTTGTGAGTGAGTGTGCGTGTGGTAGTGTGTGTGTACGAATGTGTGAGTGTGTCTGATTATGAGTATGAGTGTGTCAGAGTACCTGAGTGTGTGTTTAAATGTGATTGTGAGAGTGCTGGTGAGTGGGAGTGTGCGGGTGTGTATATGGCTGTGCTATTGTTTGAGAGAGTGTGTGATGGTATGTGAGGATGGGTGTGAGTTTGTCTATGTTTAGGTGTGAGAGTGTGTGTGAGTGTGTGTTAGTGTGTGATGCTGTGTGACATTATGTGTTTGTGTGAGTGTAGTTGTGTCAGAGAGGGTGTGCGAATATTCACTTTTGAATGTGTGAACGAGTGTGAGCCTTTGTGTGATGGTGTGTGTGAGTGAGTGTTTCTGTTTGCCATTATGTGTGTGATTGTGTGAATGAGTGTGACCAGTTATAAATTTATCTGTGTGTGTACTTGTGTGAGTGTATATGACAGTGAGATTGTGAGCAGGTGTGAGTCTGTGAGTGTGTGTTTGTGTGTGTGAGAGTGTGTGTGATGGTGTGTTTGATGTGCGTCTGTGCATTTGTGTCTGCGTACATGTGAGTAATTTTGTGACAGTGTGTACAACTGTGTGTATTCTGGTGTGTGCCTGTGTGAGTGTGTGATTTTGTGTGGTTTTCAGTGAGTGAGCATGTGTTTGAGAGTGTCAGTGTGCAAGGGGCTGTGTGTGTTGTGTGAGAGTGTGAAAGGTGATAGTATGTGATTGTGTGTGAGTTAATATGAGCAGGTGTGTTTGAGTGTTTAAGTGAGTGTGTGTTTGTGATAGACTAGCATGAGTGGGTGTGTTACTCTGTGTGTATGAGTGACTGTGTGCTTCTGTTTACACGAGAGTGTGTGTGAGTGTGTGTTCGTGTTTGCAGGTGTGGAAGTGAGAGATAGACTGTGTGACTGTGTGAGTGTGTGTGATTGTGTGATTGTATGTGAATAGTTGTGAGGGTATGTATGCACGTGTGTGTGAATGTGAGTGTTTGAATGTGCACAAGTGTGTATGTGAGTGTGTTACTGTTCAGGTATGCATAAGGATGAATATATCAGTGAGTGTGAGTGTCAGTGGGACTTTGAGGGTGCGTGAGTGTGAGAGACAGTATGTCTGAGCATGTGTGTGTAAGTGTGTGTTCTAAAGACTGTTTTTGAATGTGTGTGCGTGTGTAAATTGTATGAATGTGTGAGAGTGACAGCACAAAAGACGAATGTCTGTGTGTGTGAACACTTGTGTGTATATGAGAGAATGTGTAAGTGCGTTTGCTGGTGTGCTAGTGTCTGTGTAGGTGTCTGAGTGTGAGAAAATGAGAGTTTGTGAGTGTGTATTCGAGAATGTTGCAGATTTTGTGTGATTGTGTTATTTTGCTTGAATGCGTGTGTTTGAGTGTCTGTGTGGTTGCTTTCACATGTGTGATGTTTGCTTGTGTGTGTGAGTGTGTGGGTCTGTGTGTGCGTCTGCTTGTGTGTCAGTGTGAGAGTGTGAGGGGAATGGGGTGAATTATGATGCAAGGGTGCCTAACATGTTTGGAAGCGAAATGGGCATTCTCTGAGATAACGGAAAGCGACAGAACATGGTGGGAGACTATATATAGGAGTGCAATGTTGTCGAATGGTTTGGAAAGTGCTGCAATGTGACGCAATAGATGGTTCCTGTGTGTTTTGGAAGAGAACGGATCCTTCTTTGATGGAAAGAAACGCAGTAGAACGTGGTGGATTGTTGTAGAATGCAGTGGGATGTTGTGTAATGGAGAGCATTGTGATGAAGTGGAGAGAAAGTGAGTGGTTTGGACACGAGAGTAGCCTTCTTTCATGGAATGGAATGCAATACATATTGATGGATTTTTGGGTACGATAGTAGAAAATTGTGGAATGGAGTGAAATGTAGTGCAGTAGACGGTTGAGGACCTTGTTTTATGCGAACGGTTGTATGTGTGTGTGACTGTGCAGCTGTGTGCGTTTGTGTGAGTGATTGTCATAGAGAGTGTGAGTGTGGAAGAGAGCGTGTGCATGATTGTGAGGGAGGTGTTGTGTGAGTGCACATGTGTGTGAAAGGCTGAGTGTGAGTGTGTTTATGGGAGTGTGTGTGAGCATGCTTATGTGAGAGTGAATATGAGGGATTACATGTGCGTTTGTGAGTGTATGAGAATGTGTGGGTGTGTGTGATACTGTGAGCCTGTGTGAGTACATGTATGAGTGTGAGAAAATGTGTGAGAATGTGAGTGAGTACATGTGAGTCTGAGTGAGGATATGTCAGTGTGACAGTGACTATGTCAGGTGTGTAGGTCTGCACATGTGTTTGGGTCTATGTACATGTGTGTGTTTGTTAGTTTGTGAGACTATAGGTGTCTGTGAGTGTGCGATTGTTGATATGTGATTGTGTGAGTCTGTGTGTGTCGGGCAGTGGGTGAGTTTGTGATAGTGTGAGAGGATTGCTTACTTTATTGTGTGTGCTTTGGTGAGCATATGTTTGTTGGTGTTTCTGTGAGCGTGTTTGTGAGAGCGGAGGTATGTGAGTGGAAGTGTGACTCTGAATGTGTGACTGTGTGTTTGTGATAGTATGAGTGCATGTGAATATTTGTTAATATTTGAGTGTGCTTGTGTGTGTGTTTCAGTGGTCAGTAAGTATGTGTGTGTGTGTTTGTGAGTTTTTGTGAGTGTGTTTGTAGGTGTGGGAGTGTGGGAGAAGTGTTATTTTGTGACAGTGTGTGTTTGCTAATGTGTCTGAATGTCTGAATGATTGTGTGACTGTACGTGTTTGTGAGTGAGTGTGCGTGTGGTAGTGTGTGTGTACGAATGTGTGAGTGTGTCTGATTATGAGTATGAGTGTGTCAGAGTACCTGAGTGTGTGTTTAAATGTGATTGTGAGAGTGCTGGTGAGTGGGAGTGTGCGGGTGTGTATATGGCTGTGCTATTGTTTGAGAGAGTGTGTGATGGTATGTGAGGATGGGTGTGAGTTTGTCTATGTTTAGGTGTGAGAGTGTGTGTGAGTGTGTGTTAGTGTGTGATGCTGTGTGACATTATGTGTTTGTGTGAGTGTAGTTGTGTCAGAGAGGGTGTGCGAATATTCATTTTTGAATGTGTGAACGAGTGTGAGCCTTTGTGTGATGGTGTGTGTGTGTGTTTCTGTTTGCCATTATGTGTGTGATTGTGTGAATGAGTGTGACCAGTTAGAAATTTATCTGTGTGCGTACTTGTGTGAGTGTATATGACAGTGAGATTGTGAGCAGGTGTGAGTCTGTGAGTGTGTGTTTGTGTGTGTGAGAGTGTGTGTGATGGTGTGTTTGATGTGCGTCTGTGCATTTGTGTCTGCGTACATGTGAGTAATTTTGTGACAGTCTGTACAACTGTGTGTATTCTGGTGTGTGCCTGTGTGAGTGTGTGATTTTGTGTGGTTTTCAGTGAGTGAGCATGTGTTTGAGAGTGTCAGTGTGCAAGGGGCTGTGTCTGTTGTGTGAGAGTGTGAAAGGTGATAGTATGTGATTGTGTGTGAGTTAATATGAGCAGGTGTGTTTGAGTGTTTAAGTGAGTGTGTGTTTGTGATAGACTAGCATGAGTGGGTGTGTTACTCTGTGTGTATGAGTGACTGTGTGCTTCTGTTTACACGAGAGTGTGTGTGAGTGTGTGTTCGTGTTTGCAGGTGTGGAAGTGAGAGATAGACTGTGTGACTGTGTGAGTGTGTGTGATTGTGTGATTGTATGTGAATAGTTGTGAGGGTATGTATGCACGTGTGTGTGAATGTGAGTGTTTGAATGTGCACAAGTGTGTATGTGAGTGTGTTACTGTTCAGGTATGCATAAGGATGAATATATCAGTGAGTGTGAGTGTCAGTGGGACTTTGAGGGTGCGTGAGTGTGAGAGACAGTATGTCTGAGCATGTGTGTGTAAGTGTGTGCAAATGTGTGTTCTAAAGACTGTTTTTGAATGTGTGTGCGTGTGTAAATTGTATGAATGTGTGAGAGTGACAGCACAAAAGACGAATGTCTGTGTGTGTGAACACTTGTGTGTATATGAGAGACTGTGTAAGTGCGTTTGCTGGTGTGCTAGTGTGTGTGTAGGTGTCTGAGTGTGAGAAAATGAGAGTTTGTGAGTGTGTATTCGAGAATGTTGCAGCTTTTGTGTGATTGTGTTATTTTGCTTGAATGCGTGTGTTTGAGTGTCTGTGTGGTTGCTTTCACATGTGTGATGTTTGCTTGTGTGTGTGAGTGTGTGGGTCTGTGTGTGCGTCTGCTTGTGTGTCAGTGTGAGAGTGTGAGGGGAATGGGGTGAATTATGATGCAAGGGTGCCTAACATGTTTGGAAGCGAAATGGGCATTCTCTGAGATAACGGAAAGCGACAGAACATGGTGGGAGACTATATATAGGAGTGCAATGTTGTCGAATGGTTTGGAAAGTGCTGCAATGTAACGCAGTAGATGGTTCCTGTGTGTTTTGGAAGAGAACGGATCCTTCTTTGATGGAAAGAAACGCAGTAGAACGTGGTGGATTGTTGTAGAATGCAGTGGAATGTTGTGTAATGGAGAGCATTGTGATGAAGTGGAGAGAAAGTGAGTGGTTTGGACACGAGAGTAGCCTTCTTTCATGGAATGGAATGCAATACATGTTGATGGATTTTTGGGTACGATAGTAGAAAATTGTGGAATGGAGTGAAATGTAGTGCAATAGACGGTTGAGGACCTTGTTTTATGCGAACGGTTGTATGTGTGTGTGACTGTGCAGCTGTGTGCGTTTGTGTGAGTGATTGTCATAGAGAGTGTGAGTGTGGAAGAGAGCGTGTGCATGATTGTGAGGGAGGTGTTGTGTGAGTGCACATGTGTGTGAAAGGCTGAGTGTGAGTGTGTTTATGGGAGTGTGTGTGAGCATGCTTATGTGAGAGTGAATATGAGGGATTACATGTGCGTTTGTGAGTGTATGAGAATGTGTGGGTGTGTGTGATACTGTGAGCCTGTGTGAGTACATGTATGAGTGTGAGAAAATGTGTGAGAATGTGAGTGAGTACATGTGAGTCTGAGTGAGGATATGTCAGTGTGACAGTGACTATGTCAGGTGTGTAGGTCTGCACATGTGTTTGGGTCTATGTACATGTGTGTGTTTGTTAGTTTGTGAGACTATATGTGTCTGAGTGTGCGATTGTTGATATGTGATTGTGTGAGTCTGTGTGTGTCGGGCAGTGGGTGAGTTTGTGATAGTGTGAGAGGATTGCTTACTTTATTGTGTGTGCTTTGGTGAGCATATGTTTGTTGGTGTTTCTGTGAGCGTGTTTGTGAGAGCGGAGGTATGTGAGTGGAAGTGTGACTCTGAATGTGTGACTGTGTGTGTTTGTGATAGTATGAGTGCATGTGAATATTTGTTAATATTTGAGTGTGCTTGTGTGTGTGTTTCAGTGGTCAGTAAGTATGTGTGTGTGTGTTTGTGAGTTTTTGTGAGTGTGTTTGTAGGTGTGGGAGTGTGGGAGAAGGTTTTATTTTGTGACAGTGTGTGTTTGCTAATGTGTCTGAATGTCTGAATGATTGTGTGACTGTACGTGTTTGTGAGTGAGTGTGCGTGTGGTAGTGTGTGTGTACGAATGTGTGAGTGTGTCTGATTATGAGTATGAGTGTGTCAGAGTACCTGAGTGTGTGTTTAAATGAGATTGTGAGAGTGCTGGTGAGTGGGAGTGTGCGGGTGTGTATATGGCTGTGCTATTGTTTGAGAGAGTGTGTGATGGTATGTGAGGATGGGTGTGAGTTTGTCTATGTTTAGGTGTGAGAGTGTGTGTGAGTGTGTGTTAGTGTGTGATGCTGTGTGACATTATGTGTTTGTGTGAGTGTAGTTGTGTCAGAGAGGGCTTGCGAATATTCACTTTTGAATGTGTGAACGAGTGTGAGCCTTTGTGTGATGGTGTGTGTGAGTGAGTGTTTCTGTTTGCCATTATGTGTGTGATTGTGTGAATGAGTGTGACCAGTTAGTAATTTCTCTGTGTGCGTACTTGTGTGAGTGTATATGACAGTGAGATTGTGAGCAGGTGTGAGTCTGTGAGTGTGTGTTTGTGTGTGTGAGAGTGTGTGTGATGGTGTGTTTGATGTGCGTCTGTGCATTTGTGTCTGCGTACATGTGAGTAATTTTGTGACAGTGTGTACAACTGTGTGTATTCTGGTGTGTGCCTGTGTGAGTGTGTGATTTTGTGTGGTTTTCAGTGAGTGAGCATGTGTTTGAGAGTGTCAGTGTGCAAGGGGCTGTGTCTGTTGTGTGAGAGTGTGAAAGGTGATAGTATGTGATTGTGTGTGAGTTAATATGAGCAGGTGTGTTTGAGTGTTTAAGTGAGTGTGTGTTTGTGATAGACTAGCATGAGTGGGTGTGTTACTCTGTGTGTATGAGTGACTGTGTGCTTCTGTTTACACGAGAGTGTGTGTGAGTGTGTGTTCGTGTTTGCAGGTGTGGAAGTGAGAGATAGACTGTGTGACTGTGTGAGTGTGTGTGATTGTGTGATTGTATGTGAATAGTTGTGAGGGTATGTATGCACGTGTGTGTGAATGTGAGTGTTTGAATGTGCACAAGTGTGTATGTGAGTGTGTTACTGTTCAGGTATGCATAAGGATGAATATATCAGTGAGTGTGAGTGTCAGTGGGACTTTGAGGGTGCGTGAGTGTGAGAGACAGTATGTCTGAGCATGTGTGTGAAAGTGTGTGCAAATGTGTGTTCTAAAGACTGTTTTTGAATGTGTGTGCGTGTGTAAATTGTATGAATCTGTGAGAGTGACAGCACAAAAGACGAATGTCTGTGTGTGTGAACATTTGTGTGTATATGAGAGTCTGTGTAAGTGCGTTTGCTGGTGTGCTAGTGTGTGTGTAGGTGTCTGAGTGTGAGAAAATGAGAGTTTGTGAGTGTGTATTCGAGAATGTTGCAGATTTTGTGTGATTGTGTTATTTTGCTTGAATGCGTGTGTTTGAGTGTCTGTGTGGTTGCTTTCACATGTGTGATGTTTGCTTGTGTGTGTGAGTGTGTGGGTCTGTGTGTGCATCTGCTTGTGTGTCAGTGTGAGAGTGTGAGGGGAATGGGTTGAATTATGATGCAAGGGTGCCTAACATGTTTGGAAGCGAAATGGGCATTCTCTGAGATAACGGAAAGCGACAGTACATGGTGGGAGACTATATATAGGAGTGCAATGTTGTCGAATGGTTTGGAAAGTGCTGCAATGTGACGCAATAGATGGTTCCTGTGTGTTTTGGAAGAGAACGGATCCTTCTTTGATGGAAAGAAACGCAGTAGAACGTGGTGGATTGTTGTAGAATGCAGTGGAATGTTGTGTAATGGAGAGCATTGTGATGAAGTGGAGAGAAAGTGAGTGGTTTGGACACGAGAGTAGCCTTCTTTCATGGAATGGAATGCAATACATGTTGATGGATTTTTGGGTACGATAGTAGAAAATTGTGGAATGGAGTGAAATGTAGTGCAATAGACGGTTGAGGACCTTGTTTTATGCGAACGGTTGTATGTGTGTGTGACTGTGCAGCTGTGTGCGTTTGTGTGAGTGATTGTCATAGAGAGTGTGAGTGTGGAAGAGAGCGTGTGCATGATTGTGAGGGAGGTGTTGTGTGAGTGCACATGTGTGTGAAAGGCTGAGTGTGAGTGTGTTTATGGGAGTGTGTGTGAGCATGCTTATGTGAGAGTGAATATGAGGGATTACATGTGCGTTTGTGAGTGTATGAGAATGTGTGGGTGTGTGTGATACTGTGAGCCTGTGTGAGTACATGTATGAGTGTGAGAAAATGTGTGAGAATGTGAGTGAGTACATGTGAGTCTGAGTGAGGATATGTCAGTGTGACAGTGACTATGTCAGGTGTGTAGGTCTGCACATGTGTTTGGGTCTATGTACATGTGTGTGTTTGTTAGTTTGTGAGACTATAGGTGTCTGTGAGTGTGCGATTGTTGATATGTGATTGTGTGAGTCTGTGTGTGTCGGGCAGTGGGTGAGTTTGTGATAGTGTGAGAGGATTGCTTACTTTATTGTGTGTGCTTTGGTGAGCATATGTTTGTTGGTGTTTCTGTGAGCGTGTTTGTGAGAGCGGAGGTATGTGAGTGGAAGTGTGACTCTGAATGTGTGACTGTGTGTGTTTGTGATAGTATGAGTGCATGTGAATATTTGTTAATATTTGAGTGTGCTTGTGTGTGTGTTTCAGTGGTCAGTAAGTATGTGTGTGTGTGTTTGTGAGTTTTTGTGAGTGTGTTTGTAGGTGTGGGAGTGTGGGAGAAGGTTTTATTTTGTGACAGTGTGTGTTTGCTAATGTGTCTGAATGTCTGAATGATTGTGTGACTGTACGTGTTTGTGAGTGAGTGTGCGTGTGGTAGTGTGTGTGTACGAATGTGTGAGTGTGTCTGATTATGAGTATGAGTGTGTCAGAGTACCTGAGTGTGTGTTTAAATGAGATTGTGAGAGTGCTGGTGAGTGGGAGTGTGCGGGTGTGTATATGGCTGTGCTATTGTTTGAGAGAGTGTGTGATGGTATGTGAGGATGGGTGTGAGTTTGTCTATGTTTAGGTGTGAGAGTGTGTGTGAGTGTGTGTTAGTGTGTGATGCTGTGTGACATTATGTGTTTGTGTGAGTGTAGTTGTGTCAGAGAGGGCTTGCGAATATTCACTTTTGAATGTGTGAACGAGTGTGAGCCTTTGTGTGATGGTGTGTGTGAGTGAGTGTTTCTGTTTGCCATTATGTGTGTGATTGTGTGAATGAGTGTGACCAGTTAGAAATTTATCTGTGTGTGTACTTGTGTGAGTGTATATGACAGTGAGATTGTGAGCAGGTGTGAGTCTGTGAGTGTGTGTTTGTGTGTGTGAGAGTGTGTGTGATGGTGTGTTTGATGTGCGTCTGTGCATTTGTGTCTGCGTACATGTGAGTAATTTTGTGACAGTGTGTACAACTGTGTGTATTCTGGTGTGTGCCTGTGTGAGTGTGTGATTTTGTGTGGTTTTCAGTGAGTGAGCATGTGTTTGAGAGTGTCAGTGTGCAAGGGGCTGTGTGTGTTGTGTGAGAGTGTGAAAGGTGATAGTATGTGATTGTGTGTGAGTTAATATGAGCAGGTGTGTTTGAGTGTTTAAGTGAGTGTGTGTTTGTGATAGACTAGCATGAGTGTGTGTGTTACTCTGTGTGTATGAGTGACTGTGTGCTTCTGTTTACACGAGAGTGTGTGTGAGTGTGTGTTCGTGTTTGCAGGTGTGGAAGTGAGAGATAGACTGTGTGACTGTGTGAGTGTGTGTGATTGTGTGATTGTATGTGAATAGTTGTGAGGGTATGTATGCACGTGTGTGTGAATGTGAGTGTTTGAATGTGCACAAGTGTGTATGTGAGTGTGTTACTGTTCAGGTATGCATAAGGATGAATATATCAGTGAGTGTGAGTGTCAGTGGGACTTTGAGGGTGCGTGAGTGTGAGAGACAGTATGTCTGAGCATGTGTGTGTAAGTGTGTGCAAATGTGTGTTCTAAAGACTGTTTTTGAATGTGTGTGCGTGTGTAAATTGTATGAATGTGTGAGAGTGACAGCACAAAAGACGAATGTCTGTGTGTGTGAACACTTGTGTGTATATGAGAGACTGTGTAAGTGCGTTTGCTGGTGTGCTAGTGTGTGTGTAGGTGTCTGAGTGTGAGAAAATGAGAGTTTGTGAGTGTGTATTCGAGAATGTTGCAGCTTTTGTGTGATTGTGTTATTTTGCTTGAATGCGTGTGTTTGAGTGTCTGTGTGGTTGCTTTCACATGTGTGATGTTTGCTTGTGTGTGTGAGTGTGTGGGTCTGTGTGTGCGTCTGCTTGTGTGTCAGTGTGAGAGTGTGAGGGGAATGGGGTGAATTATGATGCAAGGGTGCCTAACATGTTTGGAAGCGAAATGGGCATTCTCTGAGATAACGGAAAGCGACAGAACATGGTGGGAGACTATATATAGGAGTGCAATGTTGTCGAATGGTTTGGAAAGTGCTGCAATGTGACGCAGTAGATGGTTCCTGTGTGTTTTGGAAGAGAACGGATCCTTCTTTGATGGAAAGAAACGCAGTAGAACGTGGTGGATTGTTGTAGAATGCAGTGGAATGTTGTGTAATGGAGAGCATTGTGATGAAGTGGAGAGAAAGTGAGTGGTTTGGACACGAGAGTAGCCTTCTTTCATGGAATGGAATGCAATACATGTTGATGGATTTTTGGGTACGATAGTAGAAAATTGTGGAATGGAGTGAAATGTAGTGCAATAGACGGTTGAGGACCTTGTTTTATGCGAACGGTTGTATGTGTGTGTGACTGTGCAGCTGTGTGCGTTTGTGTGAGTGATTGTCATAGAGAGTGTGAGTGTGGAAGAGAGCGTGTGCATGATTGTGAGGGAGGTGTTGTGTGAGTGCACATGTGTGTGAAAGGCTGAGTGTGAGTGTGTTTATGGGAGTGTGTGTGAGCATGCTTATGTGAGAGTGAATATGAGGGATTACATGTGCGTTTGTGAGTGTATGAGAATGTGTGGGTGTGTGTGATACTGTGAGCCTGTGTGAGTACATGTATGAGTGTGAGAAAATGTGTGAGAATGTGAGTGAGTACATGTGAGTCTGAGTGAGGATATGTCAGTGTGACAGTGACTATGTCAGGTGTGTAGGTCTGCACATGTGTTTGGGTCTATGTACATGTGTGTGTTTGTTAGTTTGTGAGACTATAGGTGTCTGAGTGTGCGATTGTTGATATGTGATTGTGTGAGTCTGTGTGTGTCGGGCAGTGGGTGAGTTTGTGATAGTGTGAGAGGATTGCTTACTTTATTGTGTGTGCTTTGGTGAGCATATGTTTGTTGGTGTTTCTGTGAGCGTGTTTGTGAGAGCGGAGGTATGTGAGTGGAAGTGTGACTCTGAATGTGTGACTGTGTGTGTTTGTGATAGTATGAGTGCATGTGAATATTTGTTAATATTTGAGTGTGCTTGTGTGTGTGTTTCAGTGGTCAGTAAGTATGTGTGTGTGTGTTTGTGAGTTTTTGTGAGTGTGTTTGTAGGTGTGGGAGTGTGGGAGAAGGTTTTATTTTGTGACAGTGTGTGTTTGCTAATGTGTCTGAATGTCTGAATGATTGTGTGACTGTACGTGTTTGTGAGTGAGTGTGCGTGTGGTAGTGTGTGTGTACGAATGTGTGAGTGTGTCTGATTATGAGTATGAGTGTGTCAGAGTACCTGAGTGTGTGTTTAAATGAGATTGTGAGAGTGCTGGTGAGTGGGAGTGTGCGGGTGTGTATATGGCTGTGCTATTGTTTGAGAGAGTGTGTGATGGTATGTGAGGATGGGTGTGAGTTTGTCTATGTTTAGGTGTGAGAGTGTGTGTGAGTGTGTGTTAGTGTGTGATGCTGTGTGACATTATGTGTTTGTGTGAGTGTAGTTGTGTCAGAGAGGGCTTGCGAATATTCACTTTTGAATGTGTGAACGAGTGTGAGCCTTTGTGTGATGGTGTGTGTGAGTGAGTGTTTCTGTTTGCCATTATGTGTGTGATTGTGTGAATGAGTGTGATCAGTTAGTAATTTCTCTGTGTGCGTACTTGTGTGAGTGTATATGACAGTGAGATTGTGAGCAGGTGTGAGTCTGTGAGTGTGTGTTTGTGTGTGTGAGAGTGTGTGTGATGGTGTGTTTGATGTGCGTCTGTGCATTTGTGTCTGCGTACATGTGAGTAATTTTGTGACAGTGTGTACAACTGTGTGTATTCTGGTGTGTGCCTGTGTGAGTGTGTGATTTTGTGTGGTTTTCAGTGAGTGAGCATGTGTTTGAGAGTGTCAGTGTGCAAGGGGCTGTGTCTGTTGTGTGAGAGTGTGAAAGGTGATAGTATGTGATTGTGTGTGAGTTAATATGAGCAGGTGTGTTTGAGTGTTTAAGTGAGTGTGTGTTTGTGATAGACTAGCATGAGTGGGTGTGTTACTCTGTATGTATGAGTGACTGTGTGCTTCTGTTTACACGAGAGTGTGTGTGAGTGTGTGTTCGTGTTTGCAGGTGTGGAAGTGAGAGATAGACTGTGTGACTGTGTGAGTGTGTGTGATTGTGTGATTGTATGTGAATAGTTGTGAGGGTATGTATGCACGTGTGTGTGAATGTGAGTGTTTGAATGTGCACAAGTGTGTATGTGAGTGTGTTACTGTTCAGGTATGCATAAGGATGAATATATCAGTGAGTGTGAGTGTCAGTGGGACTTTGAGGGTGCGTGAGTGTGAGAGACAGTATGTCTGAGCATGTGTGTGAAAGTGTGTGCAAATGTGTGTTCTAAAGACTGTTTTTGAATGTGTGTGCGTGTGTAAATTGTATGAATGTGTGAGAGTGACAGCACAAAAGACGAATGTCTGTGTGTGTGAACATTTGTGTGTATATGAGAGTCTGTGTAAGTGCGTTTGCTGGTGTGCTAGTGTGTGTGTAGGTGTCTGAGTGTGAGAAAATGAGAGTTTGTGAGTGTGTATTCGAGAATGTTGCAGATTTTGTGTGATTGTGTTATTTTGCTTGAATGCGTGTGTTTGAGTGTCTGTGTGGTTGCTTTCACATGTGTGATGTTTGCTTGTGTGTGTGAGTGTGTGGGTCTGTGTGTGCATCTGCTTGTGTGTCAGTGTGAGAGTGTGAGGGGAATGGGTTGAATTATGATGCAAGGGTGCCTAACATGTTTGGAAGCGAAATGGGCATTCTCTGAGATAACGGAAAGCGACAGTACATGGTGGGAGACTATATATAGGAGTGCAATGTTGTCGAATGGTTTGGAAAGTGCTGCAATGTGACGCAATAGATGGTTCCTGTGTGTTTTGGAAGAGAACGGATCCTTCTTTGATGGAAAGAAACGCAGTAGAACGTGGTGGATTGTTGTAGAATGCAGTGGAATGTTGTGTAATGGAGAGCATTGTGATGAAGTGGAGAGAAAGTGAGTGGTTTGGACACGAGAGTAGCCTTCTTTCATGGAATGGAATGCAATACATGTTGATGGATTTTTGGGTACGATAGTAGAAAATTGTGGAATGGAGTGAAATGTAGTGCAATAGACGGTTGAGGACCTTGTTTTATGCGAACGGTTGTATGTGTGTGTGACTGTGCAGCTGTGTGCGTTTGTGTGAGTGATTGTCATAGAGAGTGTGAGTGTGGAAGAGAGCGTGTGCATGATTGTGAGGGAGGTGTTGTGTGAGTGCACATGTGTGTGAAAGGCTGAGTGTGAGTGTGTTTATGGGAGTGTGTGTGAGCATGCTTATGTGAGAGTGAATATGAGGGATTACATGTGCGTTTGTGAGTGTATGAGAATGTGTGGGTGTGTGTGATACTGTGAGCCTGTGTGAGTACATGTATGAGTGTGAGAAAATGTGTGAGAATGTGAGTGAGTACATGTGAGTCTGAGTGAGGATATGTCAGTGTGACAGTGACTATGTCAGGTGTGTAGGTCTGCACATGTGTTTGGGTCTATGTACATGTGTGTGTTTGTTAGTTTGTGAGACTATAGGTGTCTGTGAGTGTGCGATTGTTGATATGTGATTGTGTGAGTCTGTGTGTGTCGGGCAGTGGGTGAGTTTGTGATAGTGTGAGAGGATTGCTTACTTTATTGTGTGTGCTTTGGTGAGCATATGTTTGTTGGTGTTTCTGTGAGCGTGTTTGTGAGAGCGGAGGTATGTGAGTGGAAGTGTGACTCTGAATGTGTGACTGTGTGTGTTTGTGATAGTATGAGTGCATGTGAATATTTGTTAATATTTGAGTGTGCTTGTGTGTGTGTTTCAGTGGTCAGTATGTGTGTGTGTGTTTGTGAGTTTTTGTGAGTGTGTTTGTAGGTGTGGGAGTGTGGGAGAAGGTTTTATTTTGTGACAGTGTGTGTTTGCTAATGTGTCTGAATGTCTGAATGATTGTGTGACTGTACGTGTTTGTGAGTGAGTGTGCGTGTGGTAGTGTGTGTGTACGAATGTGTGAGTGTGTCTGATTATGAGTATGAGTGTGTCAGAGTACCTGAGTGTGTGTTTAAATGAGATTGTGAGAGTGCTGGTGAGTGGGAGTGTGCGGGTGTGTATATGGCTGTGCTATTGTTTGAGAGAGTGTGTGATGGTATGTGAGGATGGGTGTGAGTTTGTCTATGTTTAGGTGTGAGAGTGTGTGTGAGTGTGTGTTAGTGTGTGATGCTGTGTGACATTATGTGTTTGTGTGAGTGTAGTTGTGTCAGAGAGGGCTTGCGAATATTCACTTTTGAATGTGTGAACGAGTGTGAGCCTTTGTGTGATGGTGTGTGTGAGTGAGTGTTTCTGTTTGCCATTATGTGTGTGATTGTGTGAATGAGTGTGACCAGTTAGAAATTTATCTGTGTGCGTACTTGTGTGAGTGTATATGACAGTGAGATTGTGAGCAGGTGTGAGTCTGTGAGTGTGTGTTTGTGTGTGTGAGAGTGTGTGTGATGGTGTGTTTGATGTGCGTCTGTGCATTTGTGTCTGCGTACATGTGAGTAATTTTGTGACAGTGTGTACAACTGTGTGTATTCTGGTGTGTGCCTGTGTGAGTGTGTGATTTTGTGTGGTTTTCAGTGAGTGAGCATGTGTTTGAGAGTGTCAGTGTGCAAGGGGCTGTGTGTGTTGTGTGAGAGTGTGAAAGGTGATAGTATGTGATTGTGTGTGAGTTAATATGAGCAGGTGTGTTTGAGTGTTTAAGTGAGTGTGTGTTTGTGATAGACTAGCATGAGTGTGTGTGTTACTCTGTGTGTATGAGTGACTGTGTGCTTCTGTTTACACGAGAGTGTGTGTGAGTGTGTGTTCGTGTTTGCAGGTGTGGAAGTGAGAGATAGACTGTGTGACTGTGTGAGTGTGTGTGATTGTGTGATTGTATGTGAATAGTTGTGAGGGTATGTATGCACGTGTGTGTGAATGTGAGTGTTTGAATGTGCACAAGTGTGTATGTGAGTGTGTTACTGTTCAGGTATGCATAAGGATGAATATATCAGTGAGTGTGAGTGTCAGTGGGACTTTGAGGGTGCGTGAGTGTGAGAGACAGTATGTCTGAGCATGTGTGTGTAAGTGTGTGTTCTAAAGACTGTTTTTGAATGTGTGTGCGTGTGTAAATTGTATGAATGTGTGAGAGTGACAGCACAAAAGACGAATGTCTGTGTGTGTGAACACTTGTGTGTATATGAGAGACTGTGTAAGTGCGTTTGCTGGTGTGCTAGTGTGTGTGTAGGTGTCTGAGTGTGAGAAAATGAGAGTTTGTGAGTGTGTATTCGAGAATGTTGCAGATTTTGTGTGATTGTGTTATTTTGCTTGAATGCGTGTGTTTGAGTGTCTGTGTGGTTGCTTTCACATGTGTGATGTTTGCTTGTGTGTGTGAGTGTGTGGGTCTGTGTGTGCGTCTGCTTGTGTGTCAGTGTGAGAGTGTGAGGGGAATGGGGTGAATTATGATGCAAGGGTGCCTAACATGTTTGGAAGCGAAATGGGCATTCTCTGAGATAACGGAAAGCGACAGAACATGGTGGGAGACTATATATAGGAGTGCAATGTTGTCGAATGGTTTGGAAAGTGCTGCAATGTGACGCAATAGATGGTTCCTGTGTGTTTTGGAAGAGAACGGATCCTTCTTTGATGGAAAGAAACGCAGTAGAACGTGGTGGATTGTTGTAGAATGCAGTGGGATGTTGTGTAATGGAGAGCATTGTGATGAAGTGGAGAGAAAGTGAGTGGTTTGGACACGAGAGTAGCCTTCTTTCATGGAATGGAATGCAATACATATTGATGGATTTTGGGGTACGATAGTAGAAAATTGTGGAATGGAGTGAAATGTAGTGCAATAGACGGTTGAGGACCTTGTTTTATGCGAACGGTTGTATGTGTGTGTGACTGTGCAGCTGTGTGCGTTTGTGTGAGTGATTGTCATAGAGAGTGTGAGTGTGGAAGAGAGCGTGTGCATGATTGTGAGGGAGGTGTTGTGTGAGTGCACATGTGTGTGAAAGGCTGAGTGTGAGTGTGTTTATGGGAGTGTGTGTGAGCATGCTTATGTGAGAGTGAATATGAGGGATTACATGTGCGTTTGTGAGTGTATGAGAATGTGTGGGTGTGTGTGATACTGTGAGCCTGTGTGAGTACATGTATGAGTGTGAGAAAATGTGTGAGAATGTGAGTGAGTACATGTGAGTCTGAGTGAGGATATGTCAGTGTGACAGTGACTATGTCAGGTGTGTAGGTCTGCACATGTGTTTGGGTCTATGTACATGTGTGTGTTTGTTAGTTTGTGAGACTATAGGTGTCTGTGAGTGTGCGATTGTTGATATGTGATTGTGTGAGTCTGTGTGTGTCGGGCAGTGGGTGAGTTTGTGATAGTGTGAGAGGATTGCTTACTTTATTGTGTGTGCTTTGGTGAGCATATGTTTGTTGGTGTTTCTGTGAGCGTGTTTGTGAGAGCGGAGGTATGTGAGTGGAAGTGTGACTCTGAATGTGTGACTGTGTGTTTGTGATAGTATGAGTGCATGTGAATATTTGTTAATATTTGAGTGTGCTTGTGTGTGTGTTTCAGTGGTCAGTAAGTATGTGTGTGTGTGTTTGTGAGTTTTTGTGAGTGTGTTTGTAGGTGTGGGAGTGTGGGAGAAGTGTTATTTTGTGACAGTGTGTGTTTGCTAATGTGTCTGAATGTCTGAATGATTGTGTGACTGTACGTGTTTGTGAGTGAGTGTGCGTGTGGTAGTGTGTGTGTACGAATGTGTGAGTGTGTCTGATTATGAGTATGAGTGTGTCAGAGTACCTGAGTGTGTGCTTAAATGTGATTGTGAGAGTGCTGGTGAGTGGGAGTGTGCGGGTGTGTATATGGCTGTGCTATTGTTTGAGAGAGTGTGTGATGGTATGTGAGGATGGGTGTGAGTTTGTCTATGATTAGGTGTGAGAGTGTGTGTGAGTGTGTGTTAGTGTGTGATGCTGTGTGACATTATGTGTTTGTGTGAGTGTAGTTGTGTCAGAGAGGGTGTGCGAATATTCATTTTTGAATGTGTGAACGAGTGTGAGCCTTTGTGTGATGGTGTGTGTGAGTGAGTGTTTCTGTTTGCCATTATGTGTGTGATTGTGTGAATGAGTGTGACCAGTTAGAAATTTATCTGTGTGTGTACTTGTGTGAGTGTATATGACAGTGAGATTGTGAGCAGGTGTGAGTCTGTGAGTGTGTGTTTGTGTGTGTGAGAGTGTGTGTGATGGTGTGTTTGATGTGCGTCTGTGCATTTGTGTCTGCGTACATGTGAGTAATTTTGTGACAGTGTGTACAACTGTGTGTATTCTGGTGTGTGCCTGTGTGAGTGTGTGATTTTGTGTGGTTTTCAGTGAGTGAGCATGTGTTTGAGAGTGTCAGTGTGCAAGGGGCTGTGTCTGTTGTGTGAGAGTGTGAAAGGTGATAGTATGTGATTGTGTGTGAGTTAATATGAGCAGGTGTGTTTGAGTGTTTAAGTGAGTGTGTGTTTGTGATAAACTAGCATGAGTGGGTGTGTTACTCTGTGTGTATGAGTGACTGTGTGCTTCTGTTTACACGAGAGTGTGTGTGAGTGTGTGTGAGTGTTTGCAGGTGTGGAAGTGAGAGATAGACTGTGTGACTGTGTGAGTGTGTGTGATTGTGTGATTGTATGTGAATAGTTGTGAGGGTATGTATGTACGTGTTTGTGAATGTGAGTGTTTGAATGTGCACAAGTGTGTATGTGAGTGTGTTACTGTTCAGGTATGCATAAGGATGAATATATCAGTGAGTGTGAGTGTCAGTGGGACTTTGAGGGTGCGTGAGTGTGAGAGACAGTATGTCTGAGCATGTGTGTGTAAGTGTGTGCAAATGTGTGTTCTAAAGACTGTTTTTGAATGTGTGTGCGTGTGTAAATTGTATGAATGTGTGAGAGTGACAGCACAAAAGACGAATGTCTGTGTGTGTGAACACTTGTGTGTATATGAGAGACTGTGTAAGTGCGTTTGCTGGAGTGCTAGTGTGTGTGTAGGTGTCTGAGTGTGAGAAAATGAGAGTTTGTGAGTGTGTATTCGAGAATGTTGCAGCTTTTGTGTGATTGTGTTATTTTGCTTGAATGCGTGTGTTTGAGTGTCTGTGTGGTTGCTTTCACATGTGTGATGTTTGCTTGTGTGTGTGAGTGTGTGGGTCTGTGTGTGCGTCTGCTTGTGTGTCAGTGTGAGAGTGTGAGGGGAATGGGGTGAATTATGATGCAAGGGTGCCTAACATGTTTGGAAGCGAAATGGGCATTCTCTGAGATAACGGAAAGCGACAGAACATGGTGGGAGACTATATATAGGAGTGCAATGTTGTCGAATGGTTTGGAAAGTGCTGCAATGTGACGCAGTAGATGGTTCCTGTGTGTTTTGGAAGAGAACGGATCCTTCTTTGATGGAAAGAAACGCAGTAGAATGTGGTGGATTGTTGTAGAATGCAGTGGAATGTTGTGTAATGGAGAGCATTGTGATGAAGTGGAGAGAAAGTGAGTGGTTTGGACACGAGAGTAGCCTTCTTTCATGGAATGGAATGCAATACATGTTGATGGATTTTTGGGTACGATAGTAGAAAATTGTGGAATGGAGTGAAATGTAGTGCAATAGACGGTTGAGGACCTTGTTTTATGCGAACGGTTGTATGTGTGTGTGACTGTGCAGCTGTGTGCGTTTGTGTGAGTGATTGTCATAGAGAGTGTGAGTGTGGAAGAGAGCGTGTGCATGATTGTGAGGGAGGTGTTGTGTGAGTGCACATGTGTGTGAAAGGCTGAGTGTGAGTGTGTTTATGGGAGTGTGTGTGAGCATGCTTATGTGAGAGTGAATATGAGGGATTACATGTGCGTTTGTGAGTGTATGAGAATGTGTGGGTGTGTGTGATACTGTGAGCCTGTGTGAGTACATGTATGAGTGTGAGAAAATGTGTGAGAATGTGAGTGAGTACATGTGAGTCTGAGTGAGGATATGTCAGTGTGACAGTGACTATGTCAGGTGTGTAGGTCTGCACATGTGTTTGGGTCTATGTACATGTGTGTGTTTGTTAGTTTGTGAGACTATAGGTGTCTGTGAGTGTGCGATTGTTGATATGTGATTGTGTGAGTCTGTGTGTGTCGGGCAGTGGGTGAGTTTGTGATAGTGTGAGAGGATTGCTTACTTTATTGTGTGTGCTTTGGTGAGCATATGTTTGTTGGTGTTTCTGTGAGCGTGTTTGTGAGAGCGGAGGTATGTGAGTGGAAGTGTGACTCTGAATGTGTGACTGTGTGTTTGTGATAGTATGAGTGCATGTGAATATTTGTTAATATTTGAGTGTGCTTGTGTGTGTGTTTCAGTGGTCAGTAAGTATGTGTGTGTGTGTTTGTGAGTTTTTGTGAGTGTGTTTGTAGGTGTGGGAGTGTGGGAGAAGTGTTATTTTGTGACAGTGTGTGTTTGCTAATGTGTCTGAATGTCTGAATGATTGTGTGACTGTACGTGTTTGTGAGTGAGTGTGCGTGTGGTAGTGTGTGTGTACGAATGTGTGAGTGTGTCTGATTATGAGTATGAGTGTGTCAGAGTACCTGAGTGTGTGCTTAAATGTGATTGTGAGAGTGCTGGTGAGTGGGAGTGTGCGGGTGTGTATATGGCTGTGCTATTGTTTGAGAGAGTGTGTGATGGTATGTGAGGATGGGTGTGAGTTTGTCTATGATTAGGTGTGAGAGTGTGTGTGAGTGTGTGTTAGTGTGTGATGCTGTGTGACATTATGTGTTTGTGTGAGTGTAGTTGTGTCAGAGAGGGTGTGCGAATATTCATTTTTGAATGTGTGAACGAGTGTGAGCCTTTGTGTGATGGTGTGTGTGAGTGAGTGTTTCTGTTTGCCATTATGTGTGTGATTGTGTGAATGAGTGTGACCAGTTAGAAATTTATCTGCGTGTGTACTTGTGTGAGTGTATATGACAGTGAGATTGTGAGCAGGTGTGAGTCCGTGAGTGTGTGTTTGTGTGTGTGAGAGTGTGTGATGGTGTGTTTGATGTGCGTCTGTGCATTTGTGTCTGCGTACATGTGAGTAATTTTGTGACAGTGTGTACAACTGTGTGTATTCTGGTGTGTGCCTGTGTGAGTGTGTGATTTTGTGTGGTTTTCAGTGAGTGAGCATGTGTTTGAGAGAGTCAGTGTGCAAGGGGCTGTGTGTGTTGTGTGAGAGTGTGAAAGGTGATAGTATGTGATTGTGTGTGAGTTAATATGAGCAGGTGTGTTTGAGTGTTTAAGTGAGTGTGTGTTTGTGATAGACTAGCATGAGTGTGTGTGTTACTCTGTGTGTATGAGTGACTGTGTGCTTCTGTTTACACGAGAGTGTGTGTGAATATGTAATCGTGTTTGCAGGTGTGGTAGTGAGAGATAGACTGTGTGACTGTGTGAGTGTGTGTGATTGTGTGATTGTATGTGAATAGTTGTGAGGGTATGTATGCACGTGTGTGTGAATGTGAGTGTTTGAATGTGCACAAGTGCGTATGTGAGTGTGTTACTGTTCAGGTATGCATAAGGATGAATATATCAGTGAGTGTGTGTGTCAGTGGGACTTTGAGGGTGCGTGAGTGTGAGAGACAGTATGTCTGAGCATGTGTGTGTAAGTGTGTGTTCTAAAGACTGTTTTTGAATGTGTGTGCGTGTGTAAATTGTATGAATGTGTGAGAGTGACAGCACAAAAGACGAATGTCTGTGTGTGTGAACACTTGTGTGTATATGAGAGACTGTGTAATTGCGTTTGCTGGTGTGCTAGTGTGTGTGTAGGTGTCTGAGTGTGAGAAAATGAGAGTTTGTGAGTGTGTATTCGAGAATGTTGCAGATTTTGTGTGATTGTGTTATTTTGCTTGAATGCGTGTGTTTGAGTGTCTGTGTGGTTGCTTTCACATGTGTGATGTTTGCTTGTGTGTGTGAGTGTGTGGGTCTGTGTGTGCGTCTGCTTGTGTGTCAGTGTGAGAGTGTGAGGGGAATGGGGTGAATTATGATGCAAGGGTGCCTAACATGTTTGGAAGCGAAATGGGCATTCTCTGAGATAACGGAAAGCGACAGAACATGGTGGGAGACTATATATAGGAGTGCAATGTTGTCGAATGGTTTGGAAAGTGCTGCAATGTGACGCAATAGATGGTTCCTGTGTGTTTTGGAAGAGAACGGATCCTTCTTTGATGGAAAGAAACGCAGTAGAACGTGGTGGATTGTTGTAGAATGCAGTGGGATGTTGTGTAATGGAGAGCATTGTGATGAAGTGGAGAGAAAGTGAGTGGTTTGGACACGAGAGTAGCCTTCTTTCATGGAATGGAATGCAATACATATTGATGGATTTTTGGGTACGATAGTAGAAAATTGTGGAATGGAGTGAAATGTAGTGCAATAGACGGTTGAGGACCTTGTTTTATGCGAACGGTTGTATGTGTGTGTGACTGTGCAGCTGTGTGCGTTTGTGTGAGTGATTGTCATAGAGAGTGTGAGTGTGGAAGAGAGCGTGTGCATGATTGTGAGGGAGGTGTTGTGTGAGTGCACATGTGTGTGAAAGGCTGAGTGTGAGTGTGTTTATGGGAGTGTGTGTGAGCATGCTTATGTGAGAGTGAATATGAGGGATTACATGTGCGTTTGTGAGTGTATGAGAATGTGTGGGTGTGTGTGATACTGTGAGCCTGTGTGAGTACATGTATGAGTGTGAGAAAATGTGTGAGAATGTGAGTGAGTACATGTGAGTCTGAGTGAGGATATGTCAGTGTGACAGTGACTATGTCAGGTGTGTAGGTCTGCACATGTGTTTGGGTCTATGTACATGTGTGTGTTTGTTAGTTTGTGAGACTATAGGTGTCTGTGAGTGTGCGATTGTTGATATGTGATTGTGTGAGTCTGTGTGTGTCGGGCAGTGGGTGAGTTTGTGATAGTGTGAGAGGATTGCTTACTTTATTGTGTGTGCTTTGGTGAGCATATGTTTGTTGGTGTTTCTGTGAGCGTGTTTGTGAGAGCGGAGGTATGTGAGTGGAAGTGTGACTCTGAATGTGTGACTGTGTGTTTGTGATAGTATGAGTGCATGTGAATATTTGTTAATATTTGAGTGTGCTTGTGTGTGTGTTTCAGTGGTCAGTAAGTATGTGTGTGTGTTTGTGAGTTTTTGTGAGTGTGTTTGTAGGTGTGGGAGTGTGGGAGAAGTGTTATTTTGTGACAGTGTGTGTTTGCTAATGTGTCTGAATGTCTGAATGATTGTGTGACTACGTGTTTGTGAGTGAGTGTGCGTGTGGTAGTGTGTGTGTACGAATGTGTGAGTGTGTCTGATTATGAGTATGAGTGTGTCAGAGTACCTGAGTGTGTGCTTAAATGTGATTGTGAGAGTGCTGGTGAGTGGGAGTGTGCGGGTGTGTATATGGCTGTGCTATTGTTTGAGAGAGTGTGTGATGGTATGTGAGGATGGGTGTGAGTTTGTCTATGATTAGGTGTGAGAGTGTGTGTGAGTGTGTGTTAGTGTGTGATGCTGTGTGACATTATGTGTTTGTGTGAGTGTAGTTGTGTCAGAGAGGGTGTGCGAATATTCATTTTTGAATGTGTGAACGAGTGTGAGCCTTTGTGTGATGGTGTGTGTGAGTGAGTGTTTCTGTTTGCCATTATGTGTGTGATTGTGTGAATGAGTGTGACCAGTTAGAAATTTATCTGCGTGTGTACTTGTGTGAGTGTATATGACAGTGAGATTGTGAGCAGGTGTGAGTCTGTGAGTGTGTGTTTGTGTGTGTGAGAGTGTGTGTGATGGTGTGTTTGATGTGCGTCTGTGCATTTGTGTCTGCGTACATGTGAGTAATTTTGTGACAGTGTGTACAACTGTGTGTATTCTGGTGTGTGCCTGTGTGAGTGTGTGATTTTGTGTGGTTTTCAGTGAGTGAGCATGTGTTTGAGAGAGTCAGTGTGCAAGGGGCTGTGTGTGTTGTGTGAGAGTGTGAAAGGTGATAGTATGTGATTGTGTGTGAGTTAATATGAGCAGGTGTGTTTGAGTGTTTAAGTGAGTGTGTGTTTGTGATAGACTAGCATGAGTGTGTGTGTTACTCTGTGTGTATGAGTGACTGTGTGCTTCTGTTTACACGAGAGTGTGTGTGAATATGTATTCGTGTTTGCAGGTGTGGTAGTGAGAGATAGACTGTGTGACTGTGTGAGTGTGTGTGATTGTGTGATTGTATGTGAATAGTTGTGAGGGTATGTATGCACGTGTGTGTGAATGTGAGTGTTTGAATGTGCACAAGTGCGTATGTGAGTGTGTTACTGTTCAGGTATGCATAAGGATGAATATATCAGTGAGTGTGAGTGTCAGTGGGACTTTGAGGGTGCGTGAGTGTGAGAGACAGTATGTCTGAGCATGTGTGTGTAAGTGTGTGTTCTAAAGACTGTTTTTGAATGTGTGTGCGTGTGTAAATTGTATGAATGTGTGAGAGTGACAGCACAAAAGACGAATGTCTGTGTGTGTGAACACTTGTGTGTATATGAGAGACTGTGTAATTGCGTTTGCTGGTGTGCTAGTGTGTGTGTAGGTGTCTGAGTGTGAGAAAATGAGAGTTTGTGAGTGTGTATTCGAGAATGTTGCAGATTTTGTGTGATTGTGTTATTTTGCTTGAATGCGTGTGTTTGAGTGTCTGTGTGGTTGCTTTCACATGTGTGATGTTTGCTTGTGTGTGTGAGTGTGTGGGTCTGTGTGTGCGTCTGCTTGTGTGTCAGTGTGAGAGTGTGAGGGGAATGGGGTGAATTATGATGCAAGGGTGCCTAACATGTTTGGAAGCGAAATGGGCATTCTCTGAGATAACGGAAAGCGACAGAACATGGTGGGAGACTATATATAGGAGTGCAATGTTGTCGAATGGTTTGGAAAGTGCTGCAATGTGACGCAATAGATGGTTCCTGTGTGTTTTGGAAGAGAACGGATCCTTCTTTGATGGAAAGAAACGCAGTAGAACGTGGTGGATTGTTGTAGAATGCAGTGGGATGTTGTGTAATGGAGAGCATTGTGATGAAGTGGAGAGAAAGTGAGTGGTTTGGACACGAGAGTAGCCTTCTTTCATGGAATGGAATGCAATACATATTGATGGATTTTTGGGTACGATAGTAGAAAATTGTGGAATGGAGTGAAATGTAGTGCAATAGACGGTTGAGGACCTTGTTTTATGCGAACGGTTGTATGTGTGTGTGACTGTGCAGCTGTGTGCGTTTGTGTGAGTGATTGTCATAGAGAGTGTGAGTGTGGAAGAGAGCGTGTGCATGATTGTGAGGGAGGTGTTGTGTGAGTGCACATGTGTGTGAAAGGCTGAGTGTGAGTGTGTTTATGGGAGTGTGTGTGAGCATGCTTATGTGAGAGTGAATATGAGGGATTACATGTGCGTTTGTGAGTGTATGAGAATGTGTGGGTGTGTGTGATACTGTGAGCCTGTGTGAGTACATGTATGAGTGTGAGAAAATGTGTGAGAATGTGAGTGAGTACATGTGAGTCTGAGTGAGGATATGTCAGTGTGACAGTGACTATGTCAGGTGTGTAGGTCTGCACATGTGTTTGGGTCTATGTACATGTGTGTGTTTGTTAGTTTGTGAGACTATAGGTGTCTGTGAGTGTGCGATTGTTGATATGTGATTGTGTGAGTCTGTGTGTGTCGGGCAGTGGGTGAGTTTGTGATAGTGTGAGAGGATTGCTTACTTTATTGTGTGTGCTTTGGTGAGCATATGTTTGTTGGTGTTTCTGTGAGCGTGTTTGTGAGAGCGGAGGTATGTGAGTGGAAGTGTGACTCTGAATGTGTGACTGTGTGTTTGTGATAGTATGAGTGCATGTGAATATTTGTTAATATTTGAGTGTGCTTGTGTGTGTGTTTCAGTGGTCAGTAAGTATGTGTGTGTGTGTTTGTGAGTTTTTGTGAGTGTGTTTGTAGGTGTGGGAGTGTGGGAGAAGTGTTATTTTGTGACAGTGTGTGTTTGCTAATGTGTCTGAATGTCTGAATGATTGTGTGACTACGTGTTTGTGAGTGAGTGTGCGTGTGGTAGTGTGTGTGTACGAATGTGTGAGTGTGTCTGATTATGAGTATGAGTGTGTCAGAGTACCTGAGTGTGTGCTTAAATGTGATTGTGAGAGTGCTGGTGAGTGGGAGTGTGCGGGTGTGTATATGGCTGTGCTATTGTTTGAGAGAGTGTGTGATGGTATGTGAGGATGGGTGTGAGTTTGTCTATGATTAGGTGTGAGAGTGTGTGTGAGTGTGTGTTAGTGTGTGATGCTGTGTGACATTATGTGTTTGTGTGAGTGTAGTTGTGTCAGAGAGGGTGTGCGAATATTCATTTTTGAATGTGTGAACGAGTGTGAGCCTTTGTGTGATGGTGTGTGTGAGTGAGTGTTTCTGTTTGCCATTATGTGTGTGATTGTGTGAATGAGTGTGACCAGTTAGAAATTTATCTGCGTGTGTACTTGTGTGAGTGTATATGACAGTGAGATTGTGAGCAGGTGTGAGTCTGTGAGTGTGTGTTTGTGTGTGTGAGAGTGTGTGTGATGGTGTGTTTGATGTGCGTCTGTGCATTTGTGTCTGCGTACATGTGAGTAATTTTGTGACAGTGTGTACAACTGTGTGTATTCTGGTGTGTGCCTGTGTGAGTGTGTGATTTTGTGTGGTTTTCAGTGAGTGAGCATGTGTTTGAGAGAGTCAGTGTGCAAGGGGCTGTGTGTGTTGTGTGAGAGTGTGAAAGGTGATAGTATGTGATTGTGTGTGAGTTAATATGAGCAGGTGTGTTTGAGTGTTTAAGTGAGTGTGTGTTTGTGATAGACTAGCATGAGTGTGTGTGTTACTCTGTGTGTATGAGTGACTGTGTGCTTCTGTTTACACGAGAGTGTGTGTGAATATGTATTCGTGTTTGCAGGTGTGGTAGTGAGAGATAGACTGTGTGACTGTGTGAGTGTGTGTGATTGTGTGATTGTATGTGAATAGTTGTGAGGGTATGTATGCACGTGTGTGTGAATGTGAGTGTTTGAATGTGCACAAGTGCGTATGTGAGTGTGTTACTGTTCAGGTATGCATAAGGATGAATATATCAGTGAGTGTGAGTGTCAGTGGGACTTTGAGGGTGCGTGAGTGTGAGAGACAGTATGTCTGAGCATGTGTGTGTAAGTGTGTGTTCTAAAGACTGTTTTTGAATGTGTGTGCGTGTGTAAATTGTATGAATGTGTGAGAGTGACAGCACAAAAGACGAATGTCTGTGTGTGTGAACACTTGTGTGTATATGAGAGACTGTGTAAGTGCGTTTGCTGGTGTGCTAGTGTGTGTGTAGGTGTCTGAGTGTGAGAAAATGAGAGTTTGTGAGTGTGTATTCGAGAATGTTGCAGATTTTGTGTGATTGTGTTATTTTGCTTGAATGCGTGTGTTTGAGTGTCTGTGTGGTTGCTTTCACATGTGTGATGTTTGCTTGTGTGTGTGAGTGTGTGGGTCTGTGTGTGCGTCTGCTTGTGTGTCAGTGTGAGAGTGTGAGGGGAATGGGGTGAATTATGATGCAAGGGTGCCTAACATGTTTGGAAGCGAAATGGGCATTCTCTGAGATAACGGAAAGCGACAGAACATGGTGGGAGACTATATATAGGAGTGCAATGTTGTCGAATGGTTTGGAAAGTGCTGCAATGTGACGCAATAGATGGTTCCTGTGTGTTTTGGAAGAGAACGGATCCTTCTTTGATGGAAAGAAACGCAGTAGAACGTGGTGGATTGTTGTAGAATGCAGTGGGATGTTGTGTAATGGAGAGCATTGTGATGAAGTGGAGAGAAAGTGAGTGGTTTGGACACGAGAGTAGCCTTCTTTCATGGAATGGAATGCAATACATATTGATGGATTTTTGGGTACGATAGTAGAAAATTGTGGAATGGAGTGAAATGTAGTGCAATAGACGGTTGAGGACCTTGTTTTATGCGAACGGTTGTATGTGTGTGTGACTGTGCAGCTGTGTGCGTTTGTGTGAGTGATTGTCATAGAGAGTGTGAGTGTGGAAGAGAGCGTGTGCATGATTGTGAGGGAGGTGTTGTGTGAGTGCACATGTGTGTGAAAGGCTGAGTGTGAGTGTGTTTATGGGAGTGTGTGTGAGCATGCTTATGTGAGAGTGAATATGAGGGATTACATGTGCGTTTGTGAGTGTATGAGAATGTGTGGGTGTGTGTGATACTGTGAGCCTGTGTGAGTACATGTATGAGTGTGAGAAAATGTGTGAGAATGTGAGTGAGTACATGTGAGTCTGAGTGAGGATATGTCAGTGTGACAGTGACTATGTCAGGTGTGTAGGTCTGCACATGTGTTTGGGTCTATGTACATGTGTGTGTTTGTTAGTTTGTGAGACTATAGGTGTCTGTGAGTGTGCGATTGTTGATATGTGATTGTGTGAGTCTGTGTGTGTCGGGCAGTGGGTGAGTTTGTGATAGTGTGAGAGGATTGCTTACTTTATTGTGTGTGCTTTGGTGAGCATATGTTTGTTGGTGTTTCTGTGAGCGTGTTTGTGAGAGCGGAGGTATGTGAGTGGAAGTGTGACTCTGAATGTGTGACTGTGTGTTTGTGATAGTATGAGTGCATGTGAATATTTGTTAATATTTGAGTGTGCTTGTGTGTGTGTTTCAGTGGTCAGTAAGTATGTGTGTGTGTGTTTGTGAGTTTTTGTGAGTGTGTTTGTAGGTGTGGGAGTGTGGGAGAAGTGTTATTTTGTGACAGTGTGTGTTTGCTAATGTGTCTGAATGTCTGAATGATTGTGTGACTGTACGTGTTTGTGAGTGAGTGTGCGTGTGGTAGTGTGTGTGTACGAATGTGTGAGTGTGTCTGATTATGAGTATGAGTGTGTCAGAGTACCTGAGTGTGTGCTTAAATGTGATTGTGAGAGTGCTGGTGAGTGGGAGTGTGCGGGTGTGTATATGGCTGTGCTATTGTTTGAGAGAGTGTGTGATGGTATGTGAGGATGGGTGTGAGTTTGTCTATGATTAGGTGTGAGAGTGTGTGTGAGTGTGTGTTAGTGTGTGATGCTGTGTGACATTATGTGTTTGTGTGAGTGTAGTTGTGTCAGAGAGGGTGTGCGAATATTCATTTTTGAATGTGTGAACGAGTGTGAGCCTTTGTGTGATGGTGTGTGTGAGTGAGTGTTTCTGTTTGCCATTATGTGTGTGATTGTGTGAATGAGTGTGACCAGTTAGAAATTTATCTGTGTGTGTACTTGTGTGAGTGTATATGACAGTGAGATTGTGAGCAGGTGTGAGTCTGTGAGTGTGTGTTTGTGTGTGTGAGAGTGTGTGTGATGGTGTGTTTGATGTGCGTCTGTGCATTTGTGTCTGCGTACATGTGAGTAATTTTGTGACAGTGTGTACAACTGTGTGTATTCTGGTGTGTGCCTGTGTGAGTGTGTGATTTTGTGTGGTTTTCAGTGAGTGAGCATGTGTTTGAGAGTGTCAGTGTGCAAGGGGCTGTGTCTGTTGTGTGAGAGTGTGAAAGGTGATAGTATGTGATTGTGTGTGAGTTAATATGAGCAGGTGTGTTTGAGTGTTTAAGTGAGTGTGTGTTTGTGATAAACTAGCATGAGTGGGTGTGTTACTCTGTGTGTATGAGTGACTGTGTGCTTCTGTTTACACGAGAGTGTGTGTGAGTGTGTGTGAGTGTTTGCAGGTGTGGAAGTGAGAGATAGACTGTGTGACTGTGTGAGTGTGTGTGATTGTGTGATTGTATGTGAATAGTTGTGAGGGTATGTATGTACGTGTTTGTGAATGTGAGTGTTTGAATGTGCACAAGTGTGTATGTGAGTGTGTTACTGTTCAGGTATGCATAAGGATGAATATATCAGTGAGTGTGAGTGTCAGTGGGACTTTGAGGGTGCGTGAGTGTGAGAGACAGTATGTCTGAGCATGTGTGTGTAAGTGTGTGCAAATGTGTGTTCTAAAGACTGTTTTTGAATGTGTGTGCGTGTGTAAATTGTATGAATGTGTGAGAGTGACAGCACAAAAGACGAATGTCTGTGTGTGTGAACACTTGTGTGTATATGAGAGACTGTGTAAGTGCGTTTGCTGGAGTGCTAGTGTGTGTGTAGGTGTCTGAGTGTGAGAAAATGAGAGTTTGTGAGTGTGTATTCGAGAATGTTGCAGCTTTTGTGTGATTGTGTTATTTTGCTTGAATGCGTGTGTTTGAGTGTCTGTGTGGTTGCTTTCACATGTGTGATGTTTGCTTGTGTGTGTGAGTGTGTGGGTCTGTGTGTGCGTCTGCTTGTGTGTCAGTGTGAGAGTGTGAGGGGAATGGGGTGAATTATGATGCAAGGGTGCCTAACATGTTTGGAAGCGAAATGGGCATTCTCTGAGATAACGGAAAGCGACAGAACATGGTGGGAGACTATATATAGGAGTGCAATGTTGTCGAATGGTTTGGAAAGTGCTGCAATGTGACGCAGTAGATGGTTCCTGTGTGTTTTGGAAGAGAACGGATCCTTCTTTGATGGAAAGAAACGCAGTAGAATGTGGTGGATTGTTGTAGAATGCAGTGGAATGTTGTGTAATGGAGAGCATTGTGATGAAGTGGAGAGAAAGTGAGTGGTTTGGACACGAGAGTAGCCTTCTTTCATGGAATGGAATGCAATACATGTTGATGGATTTTTGGGTACGATAGTAGAAAATTGTGGAATGGAGTGAAATGTAGTGCAATAGACGGTTGAGGACCTTGTTTTATGCGAACGGTTGTATGTGTGTGTGACTGTGCAGCTGTGTGCGTTTGTGTGAGTGATTGTCATAGAGAGTGTGAGTGTGGAAGAGAGCGTGTGCATGATTGTGAGGGAGGTGTTGTGTGAGTGCACATGTGTGTGAAAGGCTGAGTGTGAGTGTGTTTATGGGAGTGTGTGTGAGCATGCTTATGTGAGAGTGAATATGAGGGATTACATGTGCGTTTGTGAGTGTATGAGAATGTGTGGGTGTGTGTGATACTGTGAGCCTGTGTGAGTACATGTATGAGTGTGAGAAAATGTGTGAGAATGTGAGTGAGTACATGTGAGTCTGAGTGAGGATATGTCAGTGTGACAGTGACTATGTCAGGTGTGTAGGTCTGCACATGTGTTTGGGTCTATGTACATGTGTGTGTTTGTTAGTTTGTGAGACTATAGGTGTCTGTGAGTGTGCGATTGTTGATATGTGATTGTGTGAGTCTGTGTGTGTCGGGCAGTGGGTGAGTTTGTGATAGTGTGAGAGGATTGCTTACTTTATTGTGTGTGCTTTGGTGAGCATATGTTTGTTGGTGTTTCTGTGAGCGTGTTTGTGAGAGCGGAGGTATGTGAGTGGAAGTGTGACTCTGAATGTGTGACTGTGTGTTTGTGATAGTATGAGTGCATGTGAATATTTGTTAATATTTGAGTGTGCTTGTGTGTGTGTTTCAGTGGTCAGTAAGTATGTGTGTGTGTGTTTGTGAGTTTTTGTGAGTGTGTTTGTAGGTGTGGGAGTGTGGGAGAAGTGTTATTTTGTGACAGTGTGTGTTTGCTAATGTGTCTGAATGTCTGAATGATTGTGTGACTGTACGTGTTTGTGAGTGAGTGTGCGTGTGGTAGTGTGTGTGTACGAATGTGTGAGTGTGTCTGATTATGAGTATGAGTGTGTCAGAGTACCTGAGTGTGTGCTTAAATGTGATTGTGAGAGTGCTGGTGAGTGGGAGTGTGCGGGTGTGTATATGGCTGTGCTATTGTTTGAGAGAGTGTGTGATGGTATGTGAGGATGGGTGTGAGTTTGTCTATGATTAGGTGTGAGAGTGTGTGTGAGTGTGTGTTAGTGTGTGATGCTGTGTGACATTATGTGTTTGTGTGAGTGTAGTTGTGTCAGAGAGGGTGAGCGAATATTCATTTTTGAATGTGTGAACGAGTGTGAGCCTTTGTGTGATGGTGTGTGTGAGTGAGTGTTTCTGTTTGCCATTATGTGTGTGATTGTGTGAATGAGTGTGACCAGTTAGAAATTTATCTGCGTGTGTACTTGTGTGAGTGTATATGACAGTGAGATTGTGAGCAGGTGTGAGTCTGTGAGTGTGTGTTTGTGTGTGTGAGAGTGTGGGATGGTGTGTTTGATGTGCGTCTGTGCATTTGTGTCTGCGTACATGTGAGTAATTTTGTGAGAGTGTGTACAACTGTGTGTATTCTGGAGTGTGCCAGTGTGAGTGTGTGATTTTGTGTGGTTTTCAGTGAGTGAGCATGTGTTTGAGAGGGTCAGTGTGCAAGGGGCTGTGTGTGTTGTGTGAGAGTGTGAAAGGTGATAGTATGTGATTGTGTGTGAGTTAATATGAGCAGGTGTGTTTGAGTGTTTAAGTCAGTGTGTTTTTGTGATAGAGTAGCTTGAGTGTGTGTGTTACACTGTGTGTATGAGTGACTGTGTGCTTCTGTTTACACGAGAGTGTGTGTGAATATGTATTCGTGTTTGCAGGTGTGGTAGTGAGAGATAGACTGTGTGACTGTGTGAGTGTGTGTGATTGTGTGATTTTATGTGAATAGTTGTGAGGGTATGTATGCACGTGTGTGTGAATGTGAGTGTTTGAATGTGCACAAGTGCGTATGTGAGTGTGTTACTGTTCAGGTATGCATAAGGATGAATATATCAGTGATTGTGAGTGTCAGTGGGACTTTGAGGGTGCGTGAGTGTGAGAGACAGTATGTCTGAGCATGTGTGTGTAAGTGTGTGTTCTAAAGACTGTTTTTGAATGTGTGTGCGTGTGTAAATTGTATGAATGTGTGAGAGTGACAGCACAAAAGACGAATGTCTGTGTGTGTGAACACTTGTGTGTATATGAGAGACTGTGTAAGTGCGTTTTCTGGTGTGCTAGTGTGTGTGTAGGTGTCTGAGTGTGAGAAAATGAGAGTTTGTGAGTGTGTATTCGAGAATGTTGCAGCTTTTGTGTGATTGTGTTATTTTGCTTGAATGCGTGTGTTTGAGTGTCTGTGTGGTTGCTTTCACATGTGTGATGTTTGCTTGTGTGTGTGAGTGTGTGGGTCTGTGTGTGCGTCTGCTTGTGTGTCAGTGTGAGAGTGTGAGGGGAATGGGGTGAATTATGATGCAAGGGTGCCTAACATGTTTGGAAGCGAAATGGGCATTCTCTGAGATAACGGAAAGCGACAGAACATGGTGGAGACTATATATAGGAGTGCAATGTTGTCGAATGGTTTGGAAAGTGCTGCAATGTGACGCAATAGATGGTTCCTGTGTGTTTTGGAAGAGAACGGATCCTTCTTTGATGGAAAGAAACGCAGTAGAACGTGGTGGATTGTTGTAGAATGCAGTGGGATGTTGTGTAATGGAGAGCATTGTGATGAAGTGGAGAGAAAGTGAGTGGTTTGGACACGAGAGTAGCCTTCTTTCATGGAATGGAATGCAATACATATTGATGGATTTTTGGGTACGATAGTAGAAAATTGTGGAATGGAGTGAAATGTAGTGCAATAGACGGTTGAGGACCTTGTTTTATGCGAACGGTTGTATGTGTGTGTGACTGTGCAGCTGTGTGCGTTTGTGTGAGTGATTGTCATAGAGAGTGTGAGTGTGGAAGAGAGCGTGTGCATGATTGTGAGGGAGGTGTTGTGTGAGTGCACATGTGTGTGAAAGGCTGAGTGTGAGTGTGTTTATGGGAGTGTGTGTGAGCATGCTTATGTGAAAGTGAATATGAGGGATTACATGTGCGTTTGTGAGTGTATGAGAATGTGTGGGTGTGTGTGATACTGTGAGCCTGTGTGAGTACATGTATGAGTGTGAGAAAATGTGTGAGAATGTGAGTGAGTACATGTGAGTCTGAGTGAGGATATGTCAGTGTGACAGTGACTATGTCAGGTGTGTAGGTCTGCACATGTGTTTGGGTCTATGTACATGTGTGTGTTTGTTAGTTTGTGAGACTATAGGTGTCTGTGAGTGTGCGATTGTTGATATGTGATTGTGTGAGTCTGTGTGTGTCGGGCAGTGGGTGAGTTTGTGATAGTGTGAGAGGATTGCTTACTTTATTGTGTGTGCTTTGGTGAGCATATGTTTGTTGGTGTTTCTGTGAGCGTGTTTGTGAGAGCGGAGGTATGTGAGTGGAAGTGTGACTCTGAATGTGTGACTGTGTGTTTGTGATAGTATGAGTGCATGTGAATATTTGTTAATATTTGAGTGTGCTTGTGTGTGTGTTTCAGTGGTCAGTAAGTATGTGTGTGTGTGTTTGTGAGTTTTTGTGAGTGTGTTTGTAGGTGTGGGAGTGTGGGAGAAGTGTTATTTTGTGACAGTGTGTGTTTGCTAATGTGTCTGAATGTCTGAATGATTGTGTGACTGTACGTGTTTGTGAGTGAGTGTGCGTGTGGTAGTGTGTGTGTACGAATGTGTGAGTGTGTCTGATTATGAGTATGAGTGTGTCAGAGTACCTGAGTGTGTGTTTAAATGTGATTGTGAGAGTGCTGGTGAGTGGGAGTGTGCGGGTGTGTATATGGCTGTGCTATTGTTTGAGAGAGTGTGTGATGGTATGTGAGGATGGGTGTGAGTTTGTCTATGATTAGGTGTGAGAGTGTGTGTGAGTGTGTGTTAGTGTGTGATGCTGTGTGACATTATGTGTTTGTGTGAGTGTAGTTGTGTCAGAGAGGGTGTGCGAATATTCATTTTTGAATGTGTGAACGAGTGTGAGCCTTTGTGTGATGGTGTGTGTGAGTGTTTCTGTTTGCCATTATGTGTGTGATTGTGTGAATGAGTGTGACCAGTTAGAAATTTATCTGCGTGTGTACTTGTGTGAGTGTATATGACAGTGAGATTGTGAGCAGGTGTGAGTCTGTGAGTGTGTGTTTGTGTGTGTGAGAGTGTGTGTGATGGTGTGTTTGATGTGCGTCTGTGCATTTGTGTCTGCGTACATGTGAGTAATTTTGTGACAGTGTGTACAACTGTGTGTATTCTGGTGTGTGCCTGTGTGAGTGTGTGATTTTGTGTGGTTTTCAGTGAGTGAGCATGTGTTTGAGAGAGTCAGTGTGCAAGGGGCTGTGTGTGTTGTGTGAGAGTGTGAAAGGTGATAGTATGTGATTGTGTGTGAGTTAATATGAGCAGGTGTGTTTGAGTGTTTAAGTGAGTGTGTTTTTGTGATAGAGTAGCTTGAGTGTGTGTGTTACACTGTGTGTATGAGTGACTGTGTGCTTCTGTTTACACGAGAGTGTGTGTGAATATGTATTCGTGTTTGCAGGTGTGGTAGTGAGAGATAGACTGTGTGACTGTGTGAGTGTGTGTGATTGTGTGATTGTATGTGAATAGTTGTGAGGGTATGTATGCACGTGTGTGTGAATGTGAGTGTTTGAATGTGCACAAGTGCGTATGTGAGTGTGTTACTGTTCAGGTATGCATAAGGATGAATATATCAGTGAGTGTGAGTGTCAGTGGGACTTTGAGGGTGCGTGAGAGTGAGAGACAGTATGTCTGAGCATGTGTGTGTAAGTGTGTGTTCTAAAGACTGTTTTTGAATGTGTGTGCGTGTGTAAATTGTATGAATGTGTGAGAGTGACAGCACAAAAGACGAATGTCTGTGTGTGTGAACACTTGTGTGTATATGAGAGACTGTGTAATTGCGTTTGCTGGTGTGCTAGTGTGTGTGTAGGTGTCTGAGTGTGAGAAAATGAGAGTTTGTGAGTGTGTATTCGAGAATGTTGCAGATTTTGTGTGATTGTGTTATTTTGCTTGAATGCGTGTGTTTGAGTGTCTGTGTGGTTGCTTTCACATGTGTGATGTTTGCTTGTGTGTGTGAGTGTGTGGGTCTGTGTGTGCGTCTGCTTGTGTGTCAGTGTGAGAGTGTGAGGGGAATGGGGTGAATTATGATGCAAGGGTGCCTAACATGTTTGGAAGCGAAATGGGCATTCTCTGAGATAACGGAAAGCGACAGAACATGGTGGGAGACTATATATAGGAGTGCAATGTTGTCGAATGGTTTGGAAAGTGCTGCAATGTGACGCAATAGATGGTTCCTGTGTGTTTTGGAAGAGAACGGATCCTTCTTTGATGGAAAGAAACGCAGTAGAACGTGGTGGATTGTTGTAGAATGCAGTGGGATGTTGTGTAATGGAGAGCATTGTGATGAAGTGGAGAGAAAGTGAGTGGTTTGGACACGAGAGTAGCCTTCTTTCATGGAATGGAATGCAATACATATTGATGGATTTTTGGGTACGATAGTAGAAAATTGTGGAATGGAGTGAAATGTAGTGCAATAGACGGTTGAGGACCTTGTTTTATGCGAACGGTTGTATGTGTGTGTGACTGTGCAGCTGTGTGCGTTTGTGTGAGTGATTGTCATAGAGAGTGTGAGTGTGGAAGAGAGCGTGTGCATGATTGTGAGGGAGGTGTTGTGTGAGTGCACATGTGTGTGAAAGGCTGAGTGTGAGTGTGTTTATGGGAGTGTGTGTGAGCATGCTTATGTGAGAGTGAATATGAGGGATTACATGTGCGTTTGTGAGTGTATGAGAATGTGTGGGTGTGTGTGATACTGTGAGCCTGTGTGAGTACATGTATGAGTGTGAGAAAATGTGTGAGAATGTGAGTGAGTACATGTGAGTCTGAGTGAGGATATGTCAGTGTGACAGTGACTATGTCAGGTGTGTAGGTCTGCACATGTGTTTGGGTCTATGTACATGTGTGTGTTTGTTAGTTTGTGAGACTATAGGTGTCTGTGAGTGTGCGATTGTTGATATGTGATTGTGTGAGTCTGTGTGTGTCGGGCAGTGGGTGAGTTTGTGATAGTGTGAGAGGATTGCTTACTTTATTGTGTGTGCTTTGGTGAGCATATGTTTGTTGGTGTTTCTGTGAGCGTGTTTGTGAGAGCGGAGGTATGTGAGTGGAAGTGTGACTCTGAATGTGTGACTGTGTGTTTGTGATAGTATGAGTGCATGTGAATATTTGTTAATATTTGAGTGTGCTTGTGTGTGTGTTTCAGTGGTCAGTAAGTATGTGTGTGTGTGTTTGTGAGTTTTTGTGAGTGTGTTTGTAGGTGTGGGAGTGTGGGAGAAGTGTTATTTTGTGACAGTGTGTGTTTGCTAATGTGTCTGAATGTCTGAATGATTGTGTGACTGTACGTGTTTGTGAGTGAGTGTGCGTGTGGTAGTGTGTGTGTACGAATGTGTGAGTGTGTCTGATTATGAGTATGAGTGTGTCAGAGTACCTGAGTGTGTGTTTAAATGTGATTGTGAGAGTGCTGGTGAGTGGGAGTGTGCGGGTGTGTATATGGCTGTGCTATTGTTTGAGAGAGTGTGTGATGGTATGTGAGGATGGGTGTGAGTTTGTCTATGATTAGGTGTGAGAGTGTGTGTGAGTGTGTGTTAGTGTGTGATGCTGTGTGACATTATGTGTTTGTGTGAGTGTAGTTGTGTCAGAGAGGGTGTGCGAATATTCATTTTTGAATGTGTGAACGAGTGTGAGCCTTTGTGTGATGGTGTGTGTGAGTGTTTCTGTTTGCCATTATGTGTGTGATTGTGTGAATGAGTGTGACCAGTTAGAAATTTATCTGCGTGTGTACTTGTGTGAGTGTATATGACAGTGAGATTGTGAACAGGTGTGAATCTGTGAGTGTGTGTTTGTGTGTGTGAGAGTGTGTGTGATGGTGTGTTTGATGTGCGTCTGTGCATTTGTGTCTGCGTACATGTGAGTAATTTTGTGACAGTGTGTACAACTGTGTGTATTCTGGTGTGTGCCTGTGTGAGTGTGTGATTTTGTGTGGTTTTCAGTGAGTGAGCATGTGTTTGAGAGAGTCAGTGTGCAAGGGGCTGTGTGTGTTGTGTGAGAGTGTGAAAGGTGATAGTATGTGATTGTGTGTGAGTTAATATGAGCAGGTGTGTTTGAGTGTTTAAGTGAGTGTGTGTTTGTGATAGACTAGCATGAGTGGGTGTGTTACTCTGTGTGTATGAGTGACTGTGTGCTTCTGTTTACACGAGAGTGTGTGTGAATATGTAATCGTGTTTGCAGTTGTGGTAGTGAGAGATAGACTGTGTGACTGTGTGAGTGTGTGTGATTGTGTGATTGTATGTGAATAGTTGTGAGGGTATGTATGCACGTGTGTGTGAATGTGAGTGTTTGAATGTGCACAAGTGCGTATGTGAGTGTGTTACTGTTCAGGTATGCATAAGGATGAATATATCAGTGAGTGTGAGTGTCAGTGGGACTTTGAGGGTGCGTGAGTGTGAGAGACAGTATGTCTGAGCATGTGTGTGTAAGTGTGTGTTCTAAAGACTGTTTTTGAATGTGTGTGCGTGTGTAAATTGTATGAATGTGTGAGAGTGACAGCACAAAAGACGAATGTCTGTGTGTGTGAACACTTGTGTGTATATGAGAGACTGTGTAATTGCGTTTGCTGGTGTGCTAGTGTGTGTGTAGGTGTCTGAGTGTGAGAAAATGAGAGTTTGTGAGTGTGTATTCGAGAATGTTGCAGATTTTGTGTGATTGTGTTATTTTGCTTGAATGCGTGTGTTTGAGTGTCTGTGTGGTTGCTTTCACATGTGTGATGTTTGCTTGTGTGTGTGAGTGTGTGGGTCTGTGTGTGCGTCTGCTTGTGTGTCAGTGTGAGAGTGTGAGGGGAATGGGGTGAATTATGATGCAAGGGTGCCTAACATGTTTGGAAGCGAAATGGGCATTCTCTGAGATAACGGAAAGCGACAGAACATGGTGGGAGACTATATATAGGAGTGCAATGTTGTCGAATGGTTTGGAAAGTGCTGCAATGTGACGCAATAGATGGTTCCTGTGTGTTTTGGAAGAGAACGGATCCTTCTTTGATGGAAAGAAACGCAGTAGAACGTGGTGGATTGTTGTAGAATGCAGTGGGATGTTGTGTAATGGAGAGCATTGTGATGAAGTGGAGAGAAAGTGAGTGGTTTGGACACGAGAGTAGCCTTCTTTCATGGAATGGAATGCAATACATATTGATGGATTTTTGGGTACGATAGTAGAAAATTGTGGAATGGAGTGAAATGTAGTGCAATAGACGGTTGAGGACCTTGTTTTATGCGAACGGTTGTATGTGTGTGTGACTGTGCAGCTGTGTGCGTTTGTGTGAGTGATTGTCATAGAGAGTGTGAGTGTGGAAGAGAGCGTGTGCATTATTGTGAGGGAGGTGTTGTGTGAGTGCACATGTGTGTGAAAGGCTGAGTGTGAGTGTGTTTATGGGAGTGTGTGTGAGCATGCTTATGTGAGAGTGAATATGAGGGATTACATGTGCGTTTGTGAGTGTATGAGAATGTGTGGGTGTGTGTGATACTGTGAGCCTGTGTGAGTACATGTATGAGTGTGAGAAAATGTGTGAGAATGTGAGTGAGTACATGTGAGTCTGAGTGAGGATATGTCAGTGTGACAGTGACTATGTCAGGTGTGTAGGTCTGCACATGTGTTTGGGTCTATGTACATGTGTGTGTTTGTTAGTTTGTGAGACTATAGGTGTCTGTGAGTGTGCGATTGTTGATATGTGATTGTGTGAGTCTGTGTGTGTCGGGCAGTGGGTGAGTTTGTGATAGTGTGAGAGGATTGCTTACTTTATTGTGTGTGCTTTGGTGAGCATATGTTTGTTGGTGTTTCTGTGAGCGTGTTTGTGAGAGCGGAGGTATGTGAGTGGAAGTGTGACTCTGAATGTGTGACTGTGTGTTTGTGATAGTATGAGTGCATGTGAATATTTGTTAATATTTGAGTGTGCTTGTGTGTGTGTTTCAGTGGTCAGTAAGTATGTGTGTGTGTGTTTGTGAGTTTTTGTGAGTGTGTTTGTAGGTGTGGGAGTGTGGGAGAAGTGTTATTTTGTGACAGTGTGTGTTTGCTAATGTGTCTGAATGTCTGAATGATTGTGTGACTGTACGTGTTTGTGAGTGAGTGTGCGTGTGGTAGTGTGTGTGTACGAATGTGTGAGTGTGTCTGATTATGAGTATGAGTGTGTCAGAGTACCTGAGTGTGTGTTTAAATGTGATTGTGAGAGTGCTGGTGAGTGGGAGTGTGCGGGTGTGTATATGGCTGTGCTATTGTTTGAGAGAGTGTGTGATGGTATGTGAGGATGGGTGTGAGTTTGTCTATGATTAGGTGTGAGAGTGTGTGTGAGTGTGTGTTAGTGTGTGATGCTGTGTGACATTATGTGTTTGTGTGAGTGTAGTTGTGTCAGAGAGGGTGTGCGAATATTCATTTTTGAATGTGTGAACGAGTGTGAGCCTTTGTGTGATGGTGTGTGTGAGTGAGTGTTTCTGTTTGCCATTATGTGTGTGATTGTGTGAATGAGTGTGACCAGTTAGAAATTTATCTGTGTGTGTACTTGTGTGAGTGTATATGACAGTGAGATTGTGAGCAGGTGTGAGTCTGTGAGTGTGTGTTTGTGTGTGTGAGAGTGTGTGTGATGGTGTGTTTGATGTGCGTCTGTGCATTTGTGTCTGCGTACATGTGAGTAATTTTGTGACAGTGTGTACAACTGTGTGTATTCTGGTGTGTGCCTGTGTGAGTGTGTGATTTTGTGTGGTTTTCAGTGAGTGAGCATGTGTTTGAGAGTGTCAGTGTGCAAGGGGCTGTGTGTGTTGTGTGAGAGTGTGAAAGGTGATAGTATGTGATTGTGTGTGAGTTAATATGAGCAGGTGTGTTTGAGTGTTTAAGTGAGTGTGTGTTTGTGATAGACTAGCATGAGTGTGTGTGTTACTCTGTGTGTATGAGTGACTGTGTGCTTCTGTTTACACGAGAGTGTGTGTGAGTGTGTGTTCGTGTTTGCAGGTGTGGAAGTGAGAGATAGACTGTGTGACTGTGTGAGTGTGTGTGATTGTGTGATTGTATGTGAATAGTTGTGAGGGTATGTATGCACGTGTGTGTGAATGTGAGTGTTTGAATGTGCACAAGTGTGTATGTGAGTGTGTTACTGTTCAGGTATGCATAAGGATGAATATATCAGTGAGTGTGAGTGTCAGTGGGACTTTGAGGGTGCGTGAGTGTGAGAGACAGTATGTCTGAGCATGTGTGTGTAAGTGTGTGCAAATGTGTGTTCTAAAGACTGTTTTTGAATGTGTGTGCGTGTGTAAATTGTATGAATGTGTGAGAGTGACAGCACAAAAGACGAATGTCTGTGTGTGTGAACACTTGTGTGTATATGAGAGACTGTGTAAGTGCGTTTGCTGGTGTGCTAGTGTGTGTGTAGGTGTCTGAGTGTGAGAAAATGAGAGTTTGTGAGTGTGTATTCGAGAATGTTGCAGCTTTTGTGTGATTGTGTTATTTTGCTTGAATTCGTGTGTTTGAGTGTCTGTGTGGTTGCTTTCACATGTGTGATGTTTGCTTGTGTGTGTGAGTGTGTGGGTCTGTGTGTGCGTCTGCTTGTGTGTCAGTGTGAGAGTGTGAGGGGAATGGGGTGAATTATGATGCAAGGGTGCCTAACATGTTTGGAAGCGAAATGGGCATTCTCTGAGATAACGGAAAGCGACAGAACATGGTGGGAGACTATATATAGGAGTGCAATGTTGTCGAATGGTTTGGAAAGTGCTGCAATGTGACGCAGTAGATGGTTCCTGTGTGTTTTGGAAGAGAACGGATCCTTCTTTGATGGAAAGAAACGCAGTAGAATGTGGTGGATTGTTGTAGAATGCAGTGGAATGTTGTGTAATGGAGAGCATTGTGATGAAGTGGAGAGAAAGTGAGTGGTTTGGACACGAGAGTAGCCTTCTTTCATGGAATGGAATGCAATACATGTTGATGGATTTTTGGGTACGATAGTAGAAAATTGTGGAATGGAGTGAAATGTAGTGCAATAGACGGTTGAGGACCTTGTTTTATGCGAACGGTTGTATGTGTGTGTGACTGTGCAGCTGTGTGCGTTTGTGTGAGTGATTGTCATAGAGAGTGTGAGTGTGGAAGAGAGCGTGTGCATGATTGTGAGGGAGGTGTTGTGTGAGTGCACATGTGTGTGAAAGGCTGAGTGTGAGTGTGTTTATGGGAGTGTGTGTGAGCATGCTTATGTGAGAGTGAATATGAGGGATTACATGTGCGTTTGTGAGTGTATGAGAATGTGTGGGTGTGTGTGATACTGTGAGCCTGTGTGAGTACATGTATGAGTGTGAGAAAATGTGTGAGAATGTGAGTGAGTACATGTGAGTCTGAGTGAGGATATGTCAGTGTGACAGTGACTATGTCAGGTGTGTAGGTCTGCACATGTGTTTGGGTCTATGTACATGTGTGTGTTTGTTAGTTTGTGAGACTATAGGTGTCTGTGAGTGTGCGATTGTTGATATGTGATTGTGTGAGTCTGTGTGTGTCGGGCAGTGGGTGAGTTTGTGATAGTGTGAGAGGATTGCTTACTTTATTGTGTGTGCTTTGGTGAGCATATGTTTGTTGGTGTTTCTGTGAGCGTGTTTGTGAGAGCGGAGGTATGTGAGTGGAAGTGTGACTCTGAATGTGTGACTGTGTGTGTTTGTGATAGTATGAGTGCATGTGAATATTTGTTAATATTTGAGTGTGCTTGTGTGTGTGTTTCAGTGGTCAGTAAGTATGTGTGTGTGTGTTTGTGAGTTTTTGTGAGTGTGTTTGTAGGTGTGGGAGTGTGGGAGAAGTGTTATTTTGTGACAGTGTGTGTTTGCTAATGTGTCTGAATGTCTGAATGATTGTGTGACTGTACGTGTTTGTGAGTGAGTGTGCGTGTGGTAGTGTGTGTGTACGAATGTGTGAGTGTGTCTGATTATGAGTATGAGTGTGTCAGAGTACCTGAGTGTGTGTTTAAATGTGATTGTGAGAGTGCTGGTGAGTGGGAGTGTGCGGGTGTGTATATGGCTGTGCTATTGTTTGAGAGAGTGTGTGATGGTATGTGAGGATGGGTGTGAGTTTGTCTATGATTAGGTGTGAGAGTGTGTGTGAGTGTGTGTTAGTGTGTGATGCTGTGTGACATTATGTGTTTGTGTGAGTGTAGTTGTGTCAGAGAGGGTGTGCGAATATTCATTTTTGAATGTGTGAACGAGTGTGAGCCTTTGTGTGATGGTGTGTGTGAGTGAGTGTTTCTGTTTGCCATTATGTGTGTGATTGTGTGAATGAGTGTGACCAGTTAGAAATTTATCTGTGTCTGTACTTGTGTGAGTGTATATGACAGTGAGATTGTGAGCAGGTGTGAGTCTGTGAGTGTGTGTTTGTGTGTGTGAGAGTGTGTGTGATGGTGTGTTTGATGTGCGTCTGTGCATTTGTGTCTGCGTACATGTGAGTAATTTTGTGACAGTGTGTACAACTGTGTGTATTCTGGTGTGTGCCTGTGTGAGTGTGTGATTTTGTGTGGTTTTCAGTGAGTGAGCATGTGTTTGAGAGTGTCAGTGTGCAAGGGGCTGTGTGTGTTGTGTGAGAGTGTGAAAGGTGATAGTATGTGATTGTGTGTGAGTTAATATGAGCAGGTGTGTTTGAGTGTTTAAGTGAGTGTGTGTTTCTGATAGACTAGCATGAGTGGGTGTGTTACTCTGTGTGTATGAGTGACTGTGTGCTTCTCTTTACACGAGAGTGTGTGTGAGTGTGTGTTCGTGTTTGCAGGTGTGGAAGTGAGAGATAGACTGTGTGACTGTGTGAGTGTGTGTGATTGTGTGATTGTATGTGAATAGTTGTGAGGGTATGTATGCACGTGTGTGTGAATGTGAGTGTTTGAATGTGCACAAGTGTGTATGTGAGTGTGTTACTGTTCAGGTATGCATAAGGATGAATATATCAGTGAGTGTGAGTGTCAGTGGGACTTTGAGGGTGCGTGAGTGTGAGAGACAGTATGTCTGAGCATGTGTGTGTAAGTGTGTGCAAATGTGTGTTCTAAAGACTGTTTTTGAATGTGTGTGCGTGTGTAAATTGTATGAATGTGTGAGAGTGACAGCACAAAAGACGAATGTCTGTGTGTGTGAACACTTGTGTGTATATGAGAGACTGTGTAAGTGCGTTTGCTGGTGTGCTAGTGTGTGTGTAGGTGTCTGAGTGTGAGAAAATGAGAGTTTGTGAGTGTGTATTCGAGAATGTTGCAGCTTTTGTGTGATTGTGTTATTTTGCTTGAATTCGTGTGTTTGAGTGTCTGTGTGGTTGCTTTCACATGTGTGATGTTTGCTTGTGTGTGTGAGTGTGTGGGTCTGTGTGTGCGTCTGCTTGTGTGTCAGTGTGAGAGTGTGAGGGGAATGGGGTGAATTATGATGCAAGGGTGCCTAACATGTTTGGAAGCGAAATGGGCATTCTCTGAGATAACGGAAAGCGACAGAACATGGTGGGAGACTATATATAGGAGTGCAATGTTGTCGAATGGTTTGGAAAGTGCTGCAATGTGACGCAGTAGATGGTTCCTGTGTGTTTTGGAAGAGAACGGATCCTTCTTTGATGGAAAGAAACGCAGTAGAATGTGGTGGATTGTTGTAGAATGCAGTGGAATGTTGTGTAATGGAGAGCATTGTGATGAAGTGGAGAGAAAGTGAGTGGTTTGGACACGAGAGTAGCCTTCTTTCATGGAATGGAATGCAATACATGTTGATGGATTTTTGGGTACGATAGTAGAAAATTGTGGAATGGAGTGAAATGTAGTGCAATAGACGGTTGAGGACCTTGTTTTATGCGAACGGTTGTATGTGTGTGTGACTGTGCAGCTGTGTGCGTTTGTGTGAGTGATTGTCATAGAGAGTGTGAGTGTGGAAGAGAGCGTGTGCATGATTGTGAGGGAGGTGTTGTGTGAGTGCACATGTGTGTGAAAGGCTGAGTGTGAGTGTGTTTATGGGAGTGTGTGTGAGCATGCTTATGTGAGAGTGAATATGAGGGATTACATGTGCGTTTGTGAGTGTATGAGAATGTGTGGGTGTGTGTGATACTGTGAGCCTGTGTGAGTACATGTATGAGTGTGAGAAAATGTGTGAGAATGTGAGTGAGTACATGTGAGTCTGAGTGAGGATATGTCAGTGTGACAGTGACTATGTCAGGTGTGTAGGTCTGCACATGTGTTTGGGTCTATGTACATGTGTGTGTTTGTTAGTTTGTGAGACTATAGGTGTCTGTGAGTGTGCGATTGTTGATATGTGATTGTGTGAGTCTGTGTGTGTCGGGCAGTGGGTGAGTTTGTGATAGTGTGAGAGGATTGCTTACTTTATTGTGTGTGCTTTGGTGAGCATATGTTTGTTGGTGTTTCTGTGAGCGTGTTTGTGAGAGCGGAGGTATGTGAGTGGAAGTGTGACTCTGAATGTGTGACTGTGTGTGTTTGTGATAGTATGAGTGCATGTGAATATTTGTTAATATTTGAGTGTGCTTGTGTGTGTGTTTCAGTGGTCAGTAAGTATGTGTGTGTGTGTTTGTGAGTTTTTGTGAGTGTGTTTGTAGGTGTGGGAGTGTGGGAGAAGTGTTATTTTGTGACAGTGTGTGTTTGCTAATGTGTCTGAATGTCTGAATGATTGTGTGACTGTACGTGTTTGTGAGTGAGTGTGCGTGTGGTAGTGTGTGTGTACGAATGTGTGAGTGTGTCTGATTATGAGTATGAGTGTGTCAGAGTACCTGAGTGTGTGTTTAAATGTGATTGTGAGAGTGCTGGTGAGTGGGAGTGTGCGGGTGTGTATATGGCTGTGCTATTGTTTGAGAGAGTGTGTGATGGTATGTGAGGATGGGTGTGAGTTTGTCTATGTTTAGGTGTGAGAGTGTGTGTGAGTGTGTGTTAGTGTGTGATGCTGTGTGACATTATGTGTTTGTGTGAGTGTAGTTGTGTCAGAGAGGGTGTGCGAATATTCATTTTTGAATGTGTGAACGAGTGTGAGCCTTTGTGTGATGGTGTGTGTGAGTGAGTGTTTCTGTTTGCCATTATGTGTGTGATTGTGTGAATGAGTGTGACCAGTTAGAAATTTATCTGTGTGTGTACTTGTGTGAGTGTATATGACAGTGAGATTGTGAGCAGGTGTGAGTCTGTGAGTGTGTGTTTGTGTGTGTGAGAGTGTGTGTGATGGTGTGTTTGATGTGCGTCTGTGCATTTGTGTCTGCGTACATGTGAGTAATTTTGTGACAGTGTGTACAACTGTGTGTATTCTGGTGTGTGCCTGTGTGAGTGTGTGATTTTGTGTGGTTTTCAGTGAGTGAGCATGTGTTTGAGAGAGTCAGTGTGCAAGGGGCTGTGTGTGTTGTGTGAGAGTGTGAAAGGTGATAGTATGTGATTGTGTGTGAGTTAATATGAGCAGGTGTGTTTGAGTGTTCAAGTGAGTGTGTTTTTGTGATAGACTAGCATGAGTGTGTGTGTTACTCTGTGTGTATGAGTGACTGTGTGCTTCAGTTTACACGAGAGTGTGTGTGAATATGTATTCGTGTTTGCAGGTGTGGTAGTGAGAGATAGACTGTGTGACTGTGTGAGTGTGTGTGATTGTGTGATTGTATGTGAATAGTTGTGAGGGTATGTATGCACGTGTGTGTGAATGTGAGTGTTTGAATGTGCACAAGTGTGTATGTGAGTGTGTTACTGTTCAGGTATGCATAAGGATGAATATATCAGTGAGTGTGAGTGTCAGTGGGACTTTGAGGGTGCGTGAGTGTGAGAGACAGTATGTCTGAGCATGTGTGTGTAAGTGTGTGCAAATGTGTGTTCTAAAGACTGTTTTTGAATGTGTGTGCGTGTGTAAATTGTATGAATGTGTGAGAGTGACAGCACAAAAGACGAATGTCTGTGTGTGTGAACACTTGTGTGTATATGAGAGACTGTGTAAGTGCGTTTGCTGGTGTGCTAGTGTGTGTGTAGGTGTCTGAGTGTGAGAAAATGAGAGTTTGTGAGTGTGTATTCGAGAATGTTGCAGCTTTTGTGTGATTGTGTTATTTTGCTTGAATTCGTGTGTTTGAGTGTCTGTGTGGTTGCTTTCACATGTGTGATGTTTGCTTGTGTGTGTGAGTGTGTGGGTCTGTGTGTGCGTCTGCTTGTGTGTCAGTGTGAGAGTGTGAGGGGAATGGGGTGAATTATGATGCAAGGGTGCCTAACATGTTTGGAAGCGAAATGGGCATTCTCTGAGATAACGGAAAGCGACAGAACATGGTGGGAGACTATATATAGGAGTGCAATGTTGTCGAATGGTTTGGAAAGTGCTGCAATGTGACGCAGTAGATGGTTCCTGTGTGTTTTGGAAGAGAACGGATCCTTCTTTGATGGAAAGAAACGCAGTAGAATGTGGTGGATTGTTGTAGAATGCAGTGGAATGTTGTGTAATGGAGAGCATTGTGATGAAGTGGAGAGAAAGTGAGTGGTTTGGACACGAGAGTAGCCTTCTTTCATGGAATGGAATGCAATACATGTTGATGGATTTTTGGGTACGATAGTAGAAAATTGTGGAATGGAGTGAAATGTAGTGCAATAGACGGTTGAGGACCTTGTTTTATGCGAACGGTTGTATGTGTGTGTGACTGTGCAGCTGTGTGCGTTTGTGTGAGTGATTGTCATAGAGAGTGTGAGTGTGGAAGAGAGCGTGTGCATGATTGTGAGGGAGGTGTTGTGTGAGTGCACATGTGTGTGAAAGGCTGAGTGTGAGTGTGTTTATGGGAGTGTGTGTGAGCATGCTTATGTGAGAGTGAATATGAGGGATTACATGTGCGTTTGTGAGTGTATGAGAATGTGTGGGTGTGTGTGATACTGTGAGCCTGTGTGAGTACATGTATGAGTGTGAGAAAATGTGTGAGAATGTGAGTGAGTACATGTGAGTCTGAGTGAGGATATGTCAGTGTGACAGTGACTATGTCAGGTGTGTAGGTCTGCACATGTGTTTGGGTCTATGTACATGTGTGTGTTTGTTAGTTTGTGAGACTATAGGTGTCTGTGAGTGTGCGATTGTTGATATGTGATTGTGTGAGTCTGTGTGTGTCGGGCAGTGGGTGAGTTTGTGATAGTGTGAGAGGATTGCTTACTTTATTGTGTGTGCTTTGGTGAGCATATGTTTGTTGGTGTTTCTGTGAGCGTGTTTGTGAGAGCGGAGGTATGTGAGTGGAAGTGTGACTCTGAATGTGTGACTGTGTGTGTTTGTGATAGTATGAGTGCATGTGAATATTTGTTAATATTTGAGTGTGCTTGTGTGTGTGTTTCAGTGGTCAGTAAGTATGTGTGTGTGTGTTTGTGAGTTTTTGTGAGTGTGTTTGTAGGTGTGGGAGTGTGGGAGAAGTGTTATTTTGTGACAGTGTGTGTTTGCTAATGTGTCTGAATGTCTGAATGATTGTGTGACTGTACGTGTTTGTGAGTGAGTGTGCGTGTGGTAGTGTGTGTGTACGAATGTGTGAGTGTGTCTGATTATGAGTATGAGTGTGTCAGAGTACCTGAGTGTGTGTTTAAATGTGATTGTGAGAGTGCTGGTGAGTGGGAGTGTGCGGGTGTGTATATGGCTGTGCTATTGTTTGAGAGAGTGTGTGATGGTATGTGAGGATGGGTGTGAGTTTGTCTATGTTTAGGTGTGAGAGTGTGTGTGAGTGTGTGTTAGTGTGTGATGCTGTGTGACATTATGTGTTTGTGTGAGTGTAGTTGTGTCAGAGAGGGTGTGCGAATATTCACTTTTGAATGTGTGAACGAGTGTGAGCCTTTGTGTGATGGTGTGTGTGAGTGAGTGTTTCTGTTTGCCATTATGTGTGTGATTGTGTGAATGAGTGTGACCAGTTATAAATTTATCTGTGTGTGTACTTGTGTGAGTGTATATGACAGTGAGATTGTGAGCAGGTGTGAGTCTGTGAGTGTGTGTTTGTGTGTGTGAGAGTGTGGGATGGTGTGTTTGATGTGCGTCTGTGCATTTGTGTCTGCGTACATGTGAGTAATTTTGTGAGAGTGTGTACAACTGTGTGTATTCTGGGTGTGCCAGTGTGAGTGTGTGATTTTGTGTGGTTTTCAGTGAGTGAGCATGTGTTTGAGAGGGTCAGTGTGCAAGGGGCTGTGTGTGTTGTGTGAGAGTGTGAAAGGTGATAGTATGTGATTGTGTGTGAGTTAATATGAGCAGGTGTGTTTGAGTGTTTAAGTCAGTGTGTTTTTGTGATAGAGTAGCTTGAGTGTGTGTGTTACACTGTGTGTATGAGTGACTGTGTGCTTCTGTTTACACGAGAGTGTGTGTGAATATGTATTCGTGTTTGCAGGTGTGGTAGTGAGAGATAGACTGTGTGACTGTGTGAGTGTGTGTGATTGTGTGATTTTATGTGAATAGTTGTGAGGGTATGTATGCACGTGTGTGTGAATGTGAGTGTTTGAATGTGCACAAGTGCGTATGTGAGTGTGTTACTGTTCAGGTATGCATAAGGATGAATATATCAGTGATTGTGAGTGTCAGTGGGACTTTGAGGGTGCGTGAGTGTGAGAGACAGTATGTCTGAGCATGTGTGTGTAAGTGTGTGTTCTAAAGACTGTTTTTGAATGTGTGTGCGTGTGTAAATTGTATGAATGTGTGAGAGTGACAGCACAAAAGACGAATGTCTGTGTGTGTGAACACTTGTGCGTATATGAGAGACTGTGTAAGTGCGTTTTCTGGTGTGCTAGTGTGTGTGTAGGTGTCTGAGTGTGAGAAAATGAGAGTTTGTGAGTGTGTATTCGAGAATGTTGCAGCTTTTGTGTGATTGTGTTATTTTGCTTGAATGCGTGTGTTTGAGTGTCTGTGTGGTTGCTTTCACATGTGTGATGTTTGCTTGTGTGTGTGAGTGTGTGGGTCTGTGTGTGCGTCTGCTTGTGTGTCAGTGTGAGAGTGTGAGGGGAATGGGGTGAATTATGATGCAAGGGTGCCTAACATGTTTGGAAGCGAAATGGGCATTCTCTGAGATAACGGAAAGCGACAGAACATGGTGGAGACTATATATAGGAGTGCAATGTTGTCGAATGGTTTGGAAAGTGCTGCAATGTGACGCAATAGATGGTTCCTGTGTGTTTTGGAAGAGAACGGATCCTTCTTTGATGGAAAGAAACGCAGTAGAACGTGGTGGATTGTTGTAGAATGCAGTGGGATGTTGTGTAATGGAGAGCATTGTGATGAAGTGGAGAGAAAGTGAGTGGTTTGGACACGAGAGTAGCCTTCTTTCATGGAATGGAATGCAATACATATTGATGGATTTTTGGGTACGATAGTAGAAAATTGTGGAATGGAGTGAAATGTAGTGCAATAGACGGTTGAGGACCTTGTTTTATGCGAACGGTTGTATGTGTGTGTGACTGTGCAGCTGTGTGCGTTTGTGTGAGTGATTGTCATAGAGAGTGTGAGTGTGGAAGAGAGCGTGTGCATGATTGTGAGGGAGGTGTTGTGTGAGTGCACATGTGTGTGAAAGGCTGAGTGTGAGTGTGTTTATGGGAGTGTGTGTGAGCATGCTTATGTGAGAGTGAATATGAGGGATTACATGTGCGTTTGTGAGTGTATGAGAATGTGTGGGTGTGTGTGATACTGTGAGCCTGTGTGAGTACATGTATGAGTGTGAGAAAATGTGTGAGAATGTGAGTGAGTACATGTGAGTCTGAGTGAGGATATGTCAGTGTGACAGTGACTATGTCAGGTGTGTAGGTCTGCACATGTGTTTGGGTCTATGTACATGTGTGTGTTTGTTAGTTTGTGAGACTATAGGTGTCTGTGAGTGTGCGATTGTTGATATGTGATTGTGTGAGTCTGTGTGTGTCGGGCAGTGGGTGAGTTTGTGATAGTGTGAGAGGATTGCTTACTTTATTGTGTGTGCTTTGGTGAGCATATGTTTGTTGGTGTTTCTGTGAGCGTGTTTGTGAGAGCGGAGGTATGTGAGTGGAAGTGTGACTCTGAATGTGTGACTGTGTGTTTGTGATAGTATGAGTGCATGTGAATATTTGTTAATATTTGAGTGTGCTTGTGTGTGTGTTTCAGTGGTCAGTAAGTATGTGTGTGTGTGTTTGTGAGTTTTTGTGAGTGTGTTTGTAGGTGTGGGAGTGTGGGGGAAGTGTTATTTTGTGACAGTGTGTGTTTGCTAATGTGTCTGAATGTCTGAATGATTGTGTGACTGTACGTGTTTGTGAGTGAGTGTGCGTGTGGTAGTGTGTGTGTACGAATGTGTGAGTGTGTCTGATTATGAGTATGAGTGTGTCAGAGTACCTGAGTGTGTGTTTAAATGTGATTGTGAGAGTGCTGGTGAGTGGGAGTGTGCGGGTGTGTATATGGCTGTGCTATTGTTTGAGAGAGTGTGTGATGGTATGTGAGGATGGGTGTGAGTTTGTCTATGTTTAGGTGTGAGAGTGTGTGTGAGTGTGTGTTAGTGTGTGATGCTGTGTGACATTATGTGTTTGTGTGAGTGTAGTTGTGTCAGAGAGGGTGTGCGAATATTCACTTTTGAATGTGTGAACGAGTGTGAGCCTTTGTGTGATGGTGTGTGTGAGTGAGTGTTTCTGTTTGCCATTATGTGTGTGATTGTGTGAATGAGTGTGACCAGTTATAAATTTATCTGTGTGTGTACTTGTGTGAGTGTATATGACAGTGAGATTGTGAGCAGGTGTGAGTCTGTGAGTGTGTGTTTGTGTGTGTGAGAGTGTGGGATGGTGTGTTTGATGTGCGTCTGTGCATTTGTGTCTGCGTACATGTGAGTAATTTTGTGAGAGTGTGTACAACTGTGTGTATTCTGGAGTGTGCCAGTGTGAGTGTGTGATTTTGTGTGGTTTTCAGTGAGTGAGCATGTGTTTGAGAGGGTCAGTGTGCAAGGGGCTGTGTGTGTTGTGTGAGAGTGTGAAAGGTGATAGTATGTGATTGTGTGTGAGTTAATATGAGCAGGTGTGTTTGAGTGTTTAAGTCAGTGTGTTTTTGTGATAGAGTAGCTTGAGTGTGTGTGTTACACTGTGTGTATGAGTGACTGTGTGCTTCTGTTTACACGAGAGTGTGTGTGAATATGTATTCGTGTTTGCAGGTGTGGTAGTGAGAGATAGACTGTGTGACTGTGTGAGTGTGTGTGATTGTGTGATTTTATGTGAATAGTTGTGAGGGTATGTATGCACGTGTGTGTGAATGTGAGTGTTTGAATGTGCACAAGTGCGTATGTGAGTGTGTTACTGTTCAGGTATGCATAAGGATGAATATATCAGTGATTGTGAGTGTCAGTGGGACTTTGAGGGTGCGTGAGTGTGAGAGACAGTATGTCTGAGCATGTGTGTGTAAGTGTGTGTTCTAAAGACTGTTTTTGAATGTGTGTGCGTGTGTAAATTGTATGAATGTGTGAGAGTGACAGCACAAAAGACGAATGTCTGTGTGTGTGAACACTTGTGTGTATATGAGAGACTGTGTAAGTGCGTTTTCTGGTGTGCTAGTGTGTGTGTAGGTGTCTGAGTGTGAGAAAATGAGAGTTTGTGAGTGTGTATTCGAGAATGTTGCAGCTTTTGTGTGATTGTGTTATTTTGCTTGAATGCGTGTGTTTGAGTGTCTGTGTGGTTGCTTTCACATGTGTGATGTTTGCTTGTGTGTGTGAGTGTGTGGGTCTGTGTGTGCGTCTGCTTGTGTGTCAGTGTGAGAGTGTGAGGGGAATGGGGTGAATTATGATGCAAGGGTGCCTAACATGTTTGGAAGCGAAATGGGCATTCTCTGAGATAACGGAAAGCGACAGAACATGGTGGAGACTATATATAGGAGTGCAATGTTGTCGAATGGTTTGGAAAGTGCTGCAATGTGACGCAATAGATGGTTCCTGTGTGTTTTGGAAGAGAACGGATCCTTCTTTGATGGAAAGAAACGCAGTAGAACGTGGTGGATTGTTGTAGAATGCAGTGGGATGTTGTGTAATGGAGAGCATTGTGATGAAGTGGAGAGAAAGTGAGTGGTTTGGACACGAGAGTAGCCTTCTTTCATGGAATGGAATGCAATACATATTGATGGATTTTTGGGTACGATAGTAGAAAATTGTGGAATGGAGTGAAATGTAGTGCAATAGACGGTTGAGGACCTTGTTTTATGCGAACGGTTGTATGTGTGTGTGACTGTGCAGCTGTGTGCGTTTGTGTGAGTGATTGTCATAGAGAGTGTGAGTGTGGAAGAGAGCGTGTGCATGATTGTGAGGGAGGTGTTGTGTGAGTGCACATGTGTGTGAAAGGCTGAGTGTGAGTGTGTTTATGGGAGTGTGTGTGAGCATGCTTATGTGAGAGTGAATATGAGGGATTACATGTGCGTTTGTGAGTGTATGAGAATGTGTGGGTGTGTGTGATACTGTGAGCCTGTGTGAGTACATGTATGAGTGTGAGAAAATGTGTGAGAATGTGAGTGAGTACATGTGAGTCTGAGTGAGGATATGTCAGTGTGACAGTGACTATGTCAGGTGTGTAGGTCTGCACATGTGTTTGGGTCTATGTACATGTGTGTGTTTGTTAGTTTGTGAGACTATAGGTGTCTGTGAGTGTGCGATTGTTGATATGTGATTGTGTGAGTCTGTGTGTGTCGGGCAGTGGGTGAGTTTGTGATAGTGTGAGAGGATTGCTTACTTTATTGTGTGTGCTTTGGTGAGCATATGTTTGTTGGTGTTTCTGTGAGCGTGTTTGTGAGAGCGGAGGTATGTGAGTGGAAGTGTGACTCTGAATGTGTGACTGTGTGTGTTTGTGATAGTATGAGTGCAGGTGAATATTTGTTAATATTTGAGTGTGCTTGTGTGTGTGTTTCAGTGGTCAGTAAGTATGTGTGTGTGTGTTTGTGAGTTTTTGTGAGTGTGTTTGTAGGTGTGGGAGTGTGGGAGAAGTGTTATTTTGTGACAGTGTGTGTTTGCTAATGTGTCTGAATGTCTGAATGATTGTGTGACTGTACGTGTTTGTGAGTGAGTGTGCGTGTGGTAGTGTGTGTGTACGAATGTGTGAGTGTGTCTGATTATGAGTATGAGTGTGTCAGAGTACCTGAGTGTGTGTTTAAATGTGATTGTGAGAGTGCTGGTGAGTGGGAGTGTGCGGGTGTGTATATGGCTGTGCTATTGTTTGAGAGAGTGTGTGATGGTATGTGAGGATGGGTGTGAGTTTGTCTATGATTAGGTGTGAGAGTGTGTGTGAGTGTGTGTTAGTGTGTGATGCTGTGTGACATTATGTGTTTGTGTGAGTGTAGTTGTGTCAGAGAGGGTGTGCGAATATTCATTTTTGAATGTGTGAACGAGTGTGAGCCTTTGTGTGATGGTGTGTGTGAGTGTTTCTGTTTGCCATTATGTGTGTGATTGTGTGAATGAGTGTGACCAGTTAGAAATTTATCTGCGTGTGTACTTGTGTGAGTGTATATGACAGTGAGATTGTGAGCAGGTGTGAGTCTGTGAGTGTGTGTTTGTGTGTGTGAGAGTGTGTGTGATGGTGTGTTTGATGTGCGTCTGTGCATTTGTGTCTGCGTACATGTGAGTAATTTTGTGACAGTGTGTACAACTGTGTGTATTCTGGTGTGTGCCTGTGTGAGTGTGTGATTTTGTGTGGTTTTCAGTGAGTGAGCATGTGTTTGAGAGAGTCAGTGTGCAAGGGGCTGTGTGTGTTGTGTGAGAGTGTGAAAGGTGATAGTATGTGATTGTGTGTGAGTTAATATGAGCAGGTGTGTTTGAGTGTTTAAGTGAGTGTGTTTTTGTGATAGAGTAGCTTGAGTGTGTGTGTTACACTGTGTGTATGAGTGACTGTGTGCTTCTGTTTACACGAGAGTGTGTGTGAATATGTATTCGTGTTTGCAGGTGTGGTAGTGAGAGATAGACTGTGTGACTGTGTGAGTGTGTGTGATTGTGTGATTGTATGTGAATAGTTGTGAGGGTATGTATGCACGTGTGTGTGAATGTGAGTGTTTGAATGTGCACAAGTGCGTATGTGAGTGTGTTACTGTTCAGGTATGCATAAGGATGAATATATCAGTGATTGTGAGTGTCAGTGGGACTTTGAGGGTGCGTGAGTGTGAGAGACAGTATGTCTGAGCATGTGTGTGTAAGTGTGTGTTCTAAAGACTGTTTTTGAATGTGTGTGCGTGTGTAAATTGTATGAATGTGTGAGAGTGACTGCACAAAAGACGAATGTCTGTGTGTGTGAACACTTGTGTGTTAATGAGAGACTGTGTAAGTGCGTTTGCTGGTGTGCTAGTGTGTGTGTAGGTGTCTGAGTGTGAGAAAATGAGAGTTTGTGAGTGTGTATTCGAGAATGTTGCAGCTTTTGTGTGATTGTGTTATTTTGCTTGAATGCGTGTGTTTGAGTGTCTGTGTTTTTGCTTTCACATGTGTGATGTTTGCTTGTGTGTGTGAGTGTGTGGGTCTGTGTGTGCGTCTGCTTGTGTGTCAGTGTGAGAGTGTGAGGGGAATGGGGTGAATTATGATGCAAGGGTGCCTAACATGTTTGGAAGCGAAATGGGCATTCTCTGAGATAACGGAAAGCGACAGAACATGGTGGGAGACTATATATAGGAGTGCAATGTTGTCGAATGGTTTGGAAAGTGCTGCAATGTGACGCAATAGATGGTTCCTGTGTGTTTTGGAAGAGAACGGATCCTTCTTTGATGGAAAGAAACGCAGTAGAACGTGGTGGATTGTTGTAGAATGCAGTGGGATGTTGTGTAATGGAGAGCATTGTGATGAAGTGGAGAGAAAGTGAGTGGTTTGGACACGAGAGTAGCCTTCTTTCATGGAATGGAATGCAATACATATTGATGGATTTTTGGGTACGATAGTAGAAAATTGTGGAATGGAGTGAAATGTAGTGCAATAGACGGTTGAGGACCTTGTTTTATGCGAACGGTTGTATGTGTGTGTGACTGTGCAGCTGTGTGCGTTTGTGTGAGTGATTGTCATAGAGAGTGTGAGTGTGGAAGAGAGCGTGTGCATGATTGTGAGGGAGGTGTTGTGTGAGTGCACATGTGTGTGAAAGGCTGAGTGTGAGTGTGTTTATGGGAGTGTGTGTGAGCATGCTTATGTGAGAGTGAATATGAGGGATTACATGTGCGTTTGTGAGTGTATGAGAATGTGTGGGTGTGTGTGATACTGTGAGCCTGTGTGAGTACATGTATGAGTGTGAGAAAATGTGTGAGAATGTGAGTGAGTACATGTGAGTCTGAGTGAGGATATGTCAGTGTGACAGTGACTATGTCAGGTGTGTAGGTCTGCACATGTGTTTGGGTCTATGTACATGTGTGTGTTTGTTAGTTTGTGAGACTATAGGTGTCTGTGAGTGTGCGATTGTTGATATGTGATTGTGTGAGTCTGTGTGTGTCGGGCAGTGGGTGAGTTTGTGATAGTGTGAGAGGATTGCTTACTTTATTGTGTGTGCTTTGGTGAGCATATGTTTGTTGGTGTTTCTGTGAGCGTGTTTGTGAGAGCGGAGGTATGTGAGTGGAAGTGTGACTCTGAATGTGTGACTGTGTGTTTGTGATAGTATGAGTGCATGTGAATATTTGTTAATATTTGAGTGTGCTTGTGTGTGTGTTTCAGTGGTCAGTAAGTATGTGTGTGTGTGTTTGTGAGTTTTTGTGAGTGTGTTTGTAGGTGTGGGAGTGTGGGAGAAGTGTTATTTTGTGACAGTGTGTGTTTGCTAATGTGTCTGAATGTCTGAATGATTGTGTGACTGTACGTGTTTGTGAGTGAGTGTGCGTGTGGTAGTGTGTGTGTACGAATGTGTGAGTGTGTCTGATTATGAGTATGAGTGTGTCAGAGTACCTGAGTGTGTGTTTAAATGTGATTGTGAGAGTGCTGGTGAGTGGGAGTGTGCGGGTGTGTATATGGCTGTGCTATTGTTTGAGAGAGTGTGTGATGGTATGTGAGGATGGGTGTGAGTTTGTCTATGATTAGGTGTGAGAGTGTGTGTGAGTGTGTGTTAGTGTGTGATGCTGTGTGACATTATGTGTTTGTGTGAGTGTAGTTGTGTCAGAGAGGGTGTGCGAATATTCATTTTTGAATGTGTGAACGAGTGTGAGCCTTTGTGTGATGGTGTGTGTGAGTGTTTCTGTTTGCCATTATGTGTGTGATTGTGTGAATGAGTGTGACCAGTTAGAAATTTATCTGCGTGTGTACTTGTGTGAGTGTATATGACAGTGAGATTGTGAGCAGGTGTGAATCTGTGAGTGTGTGTTTGTGTGTGTGAGAGTGTGTGTGATGGTGTGTTTGATGTGCGTCTGTGCATTTGTGTCTGCGTACATGTGAGTAATTTTGTGACAGTGTGTACAACTGTGTGTATTCTGGTGTGTGCCTGTGTGAGTGTGTGGTTTTGTGTGGTTTTCAGTGAGTGAGCATGTGTTTGAGAGAGTCAGTGTGCAAGGGGCTGTGTGTGTTGTGTGAGAGTGTGAAAGGTGATAGTATGTGATTGTGTGTGAGTTAATATGAGCAGGTGTGTTTGAGTGTTTAAGTGAGTGTGTGTTTGTGATAGACTAGCATGAGTGTGTGTGTTACTCTGTGTGTATGAGTGACTGTGTGCTTCTGTTTACACGAGAGTGTGTGTGAATATGTAATCGTGTTTGCAGGTGTGGTAGTGAGAGATAGACTGTGTGACTGTGTGAGTGTGTGTGATTGTGTGATTGTATGTGAATAGTTGTGAGGGTATGTATGCACGTGTGTGTGAATGTGAGTGTTTGAATGTGCACAAGTGCGTATGTGAGTGTGTTACTGTTCAGGTATGCATAAGGATGAATATATCAGTGAGTGTGAGTGTCAGTGGGACTTTGAGGGTGCGTGAGTGTGAGAGACAGTATGTCTGAGCATGTGTGTGTAAGTGTGTGTTCTAAAGACTGTTTTTGAATGTGTGTGCGTGTGTAAATTGTATGAATGTGTGAGAGTGACAGCACAAAAGACGAATGTCTGTGTGTGTGAACACTTGTGTGTATATGAGAGACTGTGTAATTGCGTTTGCTGGTGTGCTAGTGTGTGTGTAGGTGTCTGAGTGTGAGAAAATGAGAGTTTGTGAGTGTGTATTCGAGAATGTTGCAGATTTTGTGTGATTGTGTTATTTTGCTTGAATGCGTGTGTTTGAGTGTCTGTGTGGTTGCTTTCACATGTGTGATGTTTGCTTGTGTGTGTGAGTGTGTGGGTCTGTGTGTGCGTCTGCTTGTGTGTCAGTGTGAGAGTGTGAGGGGAATGGGGTGAATTATGATGCAAGGGTGCCTAACATGTTTGGAAGCGAAATGGGCATTCTCTGAGATAACGGAAAGCGACAGAACATGGTGGGAGACTATATATAGGAGTGCAATGTTGTCGAATGGTTTGGAAAGTGCTGCAATGTGACGCAATAGATGGTTCCTGTGTGTTTTGGAAGAGAACGGATCCTTCTTTGATGGAAAGAAACGCAGTAGAACGTGGTGGATTGTTGTAGAATGCAGTGGGATGTTGTGTAATGGAGAGCATTGTGATGAAGTGGAGAGAAAGTGAGTGGTTTGGACACGAGAGTAGCCTTCTTTCATGGAATGGAATGCAATACATATTGATGGATTTTTGGGTACGATAGTAGAAAATTGTGGAATGGAGTGAAATGTAGTGCAATAGACGGTTGAGGACCTTGTTTTATGCGAACGGTTGTATGTGTGTGTGACTGTGCAGCTGTGTGCGTTTGTGTGAGTGATTGTCATAGAGAGTGTGAGTGTGGAAGAGAGCGTGTGCATGATTGTGAGGGAGGTGTTGTGTGAGTGCACATGTGTGTGAAAGGCTGAGTGTGAGTGTGTTTATGGGAGTGTGTGTGAGCATGCTTATGTGAGAGTGAATATGAGGGATTACATGTGCGTTTGTGAGTGTATGAGAATGTGTGGGTGTGTGTGATACTGTGAGCCTGTGTGAGTACATGTATGAGTGTGAGAAAATGTGTGAGAATGTGAGTGAGTACATGTGAGTCTGAGTGAGGATATGTCAGTGTGACAGTGACTATGTCAGGTGTGTAGGTCTGCACATGTGTTTGGGTCTATGTACATGTGTGTGTTTGTTAGTTTGTGAGACTATAGGTGTCTGTGAGTGTGCGATTGTTGATATGTGATTGTGTGAGTCTGTGTGTGTCGGGCAGTGGGTGAGTTTGTGATAGTGTGAGAGGATTGCTTACTTTATTGTGTGTGCTTTGGTGAGCATATGTTTGTTGGTGTTTCTGTGAGCGTGTTTGTGAGAGCGGAGGTATGTGAGTGGAAGTGTGACTCTGAATGTGTGACTGTGTGTTTGTGATAGTATGAGTGCATGTGAATATTTGTTAATATTTGAGTGTGCTTGTGTGTGTGTTTCAGTGGTCAGTAAGTATGTGTGTGTGTGTTTGTGAGTTTTTGTGAGTGTGTTTGTAGGTGTGGGAGTGTGGGAGAAGTGTTATTTTGTGACAGTGTGTGTTTGCTAATGTGTCTGAATGTCTGAATGATTGTGTGACTGTACGTGTTTGTGAGTGAGTGTGCGTGTGGTAGTGTGTGTGTACGAATGTGTGAGTGTGTCTGATTATGAGTATGAGTGTGTCAGAGTACCTGAGTGTGTGTTTAAATGTGATTGTGAGAGTGCTGGTGAGTGGGAGTGTGCGGGTGTGTATATGGCTGTGCTATTGTTTGAGAGAGTGTGTGATGGTATGTGAGGATGGGTGTGAGTTTGTCTATGATTAGGTGTGAGAGTGTGTGTGAGTGTGTGTTAGTGTGTGATGCTGTGTGACATTATGTGTTTGTGTGAGTGTAGTTGTGTCAGAGAGGGTGTGCGAATATTCATTTTTGAATGTGTGAACGAGTGTGAGCCTTTGTGTGATGGTGTGTGTGAGTGAGTGTTTCTGTTTGCCATTATGTGTGTGATTGTGTGAATGAGTGTGACCAGTTAGAAATTTATCTGTGTGTGTACTTGTGTGAGTGTATATGACAGTGAGATTGTGAGCAGGTGTGAGTCTGTGAGTGTGTGTTTGTGTGTGTGAGAGTGTGTGTGATGGTGTGTTTGATGTGCGTCTGTGCATTTGTGTCTGCGTACATGTGAGTAATTTTGTGACAGTGTGTACAACTGTGTGTATTCTGGTGTGTGCCTGTGTGAGTGTGTGATTTTGTGTGGTTTTCAGTGAGTGAGCATGTGTTTGAGAGTGTCAGTGTGCAAGGGGCTGTGTGTGTTGTGTGAGAGTGTGAAAGGTGATAGTATGTGATTGTGTGTGAGTTAATATGAGCAGGTGTGTTTGAGTGTTTAAGTGAGTGTGTGTTTGTGATAGACTAGCATGAGTGTGTGTGTTACTCTGTGTGTATGAGTGACTGTGTGCTTCTGTTTACACGAGAGTGTGTGTGAGTGTGTGTTCGTGTTTGCAGGTGTGGAAGTGAGAGATAGACTGTGTGACTGTGTGAGTGTGTGTGATTGTGTGATTGTATGTGAATAGTTGTGAGGGTATGTATGCACGTGTGTGTGAATGTGAGTGTTTGAATGTGCACAAGTGTGTATGTGAGTGTGTTACTGTTCAGGTATGCATAAGGATGAATATATCAGTGAGTGTGAGTGTCAGTGGGACTTTGAGGGTGCGTGAGTGTGAGAGACAGTATGTCTGAGCATGTGTGTGTAAGTGTGTGCAAATGTGTGTTCTAAAGACTGTTTTTGAATGTGTGTGCGTGTGTAAATTGTATGAATGTGTGAGAGTGACAGCACAAAAGACGAATGTCTGTGTGTGTGAACACTTGTGTGTATATGAGAGACTGTGTAAGTGCGTTTGCTGGTGTGCTAGTGTGTGTGTAGGTGTCTGAGTGTGAGAAAATGAGAGTTTGTGAGTGTGTATTCGAGAATGTTGCAGCTTTTGTGTGATTGTGTTATTTTGCTTGAATTCGTGTGTTTGAGTGTCTGTGTGGTTGCTTTCACATGTGTGATGTTTGCTTGTGTGTGTGAGTGTGTGGGTCTGTGTGTGCGTCTGCTTGTGTGTCAGTGTGAGAGTGTGAGGGGAATGGGGTGAATTATGATGCAAGGGTGCCTAACATGTTTGGAAGCGAAATGGGCATTCTCTGAGATAACGGAAAGCGACAGAACATGGTGGGAGACTATATATAGGAGTGCAATGTTGTCGAATGGTTTGGAAAGTGCTGCAATGTGACGCAGTAGATGGTTCCTGTGTGTTTTGGAAGAGAACGGATCCTTCTTTGATGGAAAGAAACGCAGTAGAATGTGGTGGATTGTTGTAGAATGCAGTGGAATGTTGTGTAATGGAGAGCATTGTGATGAAGTGGAGAGAAAGTGAGTGGTTTGGACACGAGAGTAGCCTTCTTTCATGGAATGGAATGCAATACATGTTGATGGATTTTTGGGTACGATAGTAGAAAATTGTGGAATGGAGTGAAATGTAGTGCAATAGACGGTTGAGGACCTTGTTTTATGCGAACGGTTGTATGTGTGTGTGACTGTGCAGCTGTGTGCGTTTGTGTGAGTGATTGTCATAGAGAGTGTGAGTGTGGAAGAGAGCGTGTGCATGATTGTGAGGGAGGTGTTGTGTGAGTGCACATGTGTGTGAAAGGCTGAGTGTGAGTGTGTTTATGGGAGTGTGTGTGAGCATGCTTATGTGAGAGTGAATATGAGGGATTACATGTGCGTTTGTGAGTGTATGAGAATGTGTGGGTGTGTGTGATACTGTGAGCCTGTGTGAGTACATGTATGAGTGTGAGAAAATGTGTGAGAATGTGAGTGAGTACATGTGAGTCTGAGTGAGGATATGTCAGTGTGACAGTGACTATGTCAGGTGTGTAGGTCTGCACATGTGTTTGGGTCTATGTACATGTGTGTGTTTGTTAGTTTGTGAGACTATAGGTGTCTGTGAGTGTGCGATTGTTGATATGTGATTGTGTGAGTCTGTGTGTGTCGGGCAGTGGGTGAGTTTGTGATAGTGTGAGAGGATTGCTTACTTTATTGTGTGTGCTTTGGTGAGCATATGTTTGTTGGTGTTTCTGTGAGCGTGTTTGTGAGAGCGGAGGTATGTGAGTGGAAGTGTGACTCTGAATGTGTGACTGTGTGTGTTTGTGATAGTATGAGTGCATGTGAATATTTGTTAATATTTGAGTGTGCTTGTGTGTGTGTTTCAGTGGTCAGTAAGTATGTGTGTGTGTGTTTGTGAGTTTTTGTGAGTGTGTTTGTAGGTGTGGGAGTGTGGGAGAAGTGTTATTTTGTGACAGTGTGTGTTTGCTAATGTGTCTGAATGTCTGAATGATTGTGTGACTGTACGTGTTTGTGAGTGAGTGTGCGTGTGGTAGTGTGTGTGTACGAATGTGTGAGTGTGTCTGATTATGAGTATGAGTGTGTCAGAGTACCTGAGTGTGTGTTTAAATGTGATTGTGAGAGTGCTGGTGAGTGGGAGTGTGCGGGTGTGTATATGGCTGTGCTATTGTTTGAGAGAGTGTGTGATGGTATGTGAGGATGGGTGTGAGTTTGTCTATGATTAGGTGTGAGAGTGTGTGTGAGTGTGTGTTAGTGTGTGATGCTGTGTGACATTATGTGTTTGTGTGAGTGTAGTTGTGTCAGAGAGGGTGTGCGAATATTCATTTTTGAATGTGTGAACGAGTGTGAGCCTTTGTGTGATGGTGTGTGTGAGTGAGTGTTTCTGTTTGCCATTATGTGTGTGATTGTGTGAATGAGTGTGACCAGTTAGAAATTTATCTGTGTCTGTACTTGTGTGAGTGTATATGACAGTGAGATTGTGAGCAGGTGTGAGTCTGTGAGTGTGTGTTTGTGTGTGTGAGAGTGTGTGTGATGGTGTGTTTGATGTGCGTCTGTGCATTTGTGTCTGCGTACATGTGAGTAATTTTGTGACAGTGTGTACAACTGTGTGTATTCTGGTGTGTGCCTGTGTGAGTGTGTGATTTTGTGTGGTTTTCAGTGAGTGAGCATGTGTTTGAGAGTGTCAGTGTGCAAGGGGCTGTGTGTGTTGTGTGAGAGTGTGAAAGGTGATAGTATGTGATTGTGTGTGAGTTAATATGAGCAGGTGTGTTTGAGTGTTTAAGTGAGTGTGTGTTTCTGATAGACTAGCATGAGTGGGTGTGTTACTCTGTGTGTATGAGTGACTGTGTGCTTCTGTTTACACGAGAGTGTGTGTGAGTGTGTGTTCGTGTTTGCAGGTGTGGAAGTGAGAGATAGACTGTGTGACTGTGTGAGTGTGTGTGATTGTGTGATTGTATGTGAATAGTTGTGAGGGTATGTATGCACGTGTGTGTGAATGTGAGTGTTTGAATGTGCACAAGTGTGTATGTGAGTGTGTTACTGTTCAGGTATGCATAAGGATGAATATATCAGTGAGTGTGAGTGTCAGTGGGACTTTGAGGGTGCGTGAGTGTGAGAGACAGTATGTCTGAGCATGTGTGTGTAAGTGTGTGCAAATGTGTGTTCTAAAGACTGTTTTTGAATGTGTGTGCGTGTGTAAATTGTATGAATGTGTGAGAGTGACAGCACAAAAGACGAATGTCTGTGTGTGTGAACACTTGTGTGTATATGAGAGACTGTGTAAGTGCGTTTGCTGGTGTGCTAGTGTGTGTGTAGGTGTCTGAGTGTGAGAAAATGAGAGTTTGTGAGTGTGTATTCGAGAATGTTGCAGCTTTTGTGTGATTGTGTTATTTTGCTTGAATTCGTGTGTTTGAGTGTCTGTGTGGTTGCTTTCACATGTGTGATGTTTGCTTGTGTGTGTGAGTGTGTGGGTCTGTGTGTGCGTCTGCTTGTGTGTCAGTGTGAGAGTGTGAGGGGAATGGGGTGAATTATGATGCAAGGGTGCCTAACATGTTTGGAAGCGAAATGGGCATTCTCTGAGATAACGGAAAGCGACAGAACATGGTGGGAGACTATATATAGGAGTGCAATGTTGTCGAATGGTTTGGAAAGTGCTGCAATGTGACGCAGTAGATGGTTCCTGTGTGTTTTGGAAGAGAACGGATCCTTCTTTGATGGAAAGAAACGCAGTAGAATGTGGTGGATTGTTGTAGAATGCAGTGGAATGTTGTGTAATGGAGAGCATTGTGATGAAGTGGAGAGAAAGTGAGTGGTTTGGACACGAGAGTAGCCTTCTTTCATGGAATGGAATGCAATACATGTTGATGGATTTTTGGGTACGATAGTAGAAAATTGTGGAATGGAGTGAAATGTAGTGCAATAGACGGTTGAGGACCTTGTTTTATGCGAACGGTTGTATGTGTGTGTGACTGTGCAGCTGTGTGCGTTTGTGTGAGTGATTGTCATAGAGAGTGTGAGTGTGGAAGAGAGCGTGTGCATGATTGTGAGGGAGGTGTTGTGTGAGTGCACATGTGTGTGAAAGGCTGAGTGTGAGTGTGTTTATGGGAGTGTGTGTGAGCATGCTTATGTGAGAGTGAATATGAGGGATTACATGTGCGTTTGTGAGTGTATGAGAATGTGTGGGTGTGTGTGATACTGTGAGCCTGTGTGAGTACATGTATGAGTGTGAGAAAATGTGTGAGAATGTGAGTGAGTACATGTGAGTCTGAGTGAGGATATGTCAGTGTGACAGTGACTATGTCAGGTGTGTAGGTCTGCACATGTGTTTGGGTCTATGTACATGTGTGTGTTTGTTAGTTTGTGAGACTATAGGTGTCTGTGAGTGTGCGATTGTTGATATGTGATTGTGTGAGTCTGTGTGTGTCGGGCAGTGGGTGAGTTTGTGATAGTGTGAGAGGATTGCTTACTTTATTGTGTGTGCTTTGGTGAGCATATGTTTGTTGGTGTTTCTGTGAGCGTGTTTGTGAGAGCGGAGGTATGTGAGTGGAAGTGTGACTCTGAATGTGTGACTGTGTGTGTTTGTGATAGTATGAGTGCATGTGAATATTTGTTAATATTTGAGTGTGCTTGTGTGTGTGTTTCAGTGGTCAGTAAGTATGTGTGTGTGTGTTTGTGAGTTTTTGTGAGTGTGTTTGTAGGTGTGGGAGTGTGGGAGAAGTGTTATTTTGTGACAGTGTGTGTTTGCTAATGTGTCTGAATGTCTGAATGATTGTGTGACTGTACGTGTTTGTGAGTGAGTGTGCGTGTGGTAGTGTGTGTGTACGAATGTGTGAGTGTGTCTGATTATGAGTATGAGTGTGTCAGAGTACCTGAGTGTGTGTTTAAATGTGATTGTGAGAGTGCTGGTGAGTGGGAGTGTGCGGGTGTGTATATGGCTGTGCTATTGTTTGAGAGAGTGTGTGATGGTATGTGAGGATGGGTGTGAGTTTGTCTATGTTTAGGTGTGAGACTGTGTGTGAGTGTGTGTTAGTGTGTGATGCTGTGTGACATTATGTGTTTGTGTGAGTGTAGTTGTGTCAGAGAGGGTGTGCGAATATTCATTTTTGAATGTGTGAACGAGTGTGAGCCTTTGTGTGATGGTGTGTGTGAGTGAGTGTTTCTGTTTGCCATTATGTGTGTGATTGTGTGAATGAGTGTGACCAGTTAGAAATTTATCTGTGTGTGTACTTGTGTGAGTGTATATGACAGTGAGATTGTGAGCAGGTGTGAGTCTGTGAGTGTGTGTTTGTGTGTGTGAGAGTGTGTGTGATGGTGTGTTTGATGTGCGTCTGTGCATTTGTGTCTGCGTACATGTGAGTAATTTTGTGACAGTGTGTACAACTGTGTGTATTCTGGTGTGTGCCTGTGTGAGTGTGTGATTTTGTGTGGTTTTCAGTGAGTGAGCATGTGTTTGAGAGAGTCAGTGTGCAAGGGGCTGTGTGTGTTGTGTGAGAGTGTGAAAGGTGATAGTATGTGATTGTGTGTGAGTTAATATGAGCAGGTGTGTTTGAGTGTTCAAGTGAGTGTGTTTTTGTGATAGACTAGCATGAGTGTGTGTGTTACTCTGTGTGTATGAGTGACTGTGTGCTTCAGTTTACACGAGAGTGTGTGTGAATATGTATTCGTGTTTGCAGGTGTGGTAGTGAGAGATAGACTGTGTGACTGTGTGAGTGTGTGTGATTGTGTGATTGTATGTGAATAGTTGTGAGGGTATGTATGCACGTGTGTGTGAATGTGAGTGTTTGAATGTGCACAAGTGCGTATGTGAGTGTGTTACTGTTCAGGTATGCATAAGGATGAATATATCAGTGAGTGTGAGTGTCAGTGGGACTTTGAGGGTGCGTGAGTGTGAGAGACAGTATGTCTGAGCATGTGTGTGTAAGTGTGTGTTCTAAAGACTGTTTTTGAATGTGTGTGCGTGTGTAAATTGTATGAATGTGTGAGAGTGACAGCACAAAAGACGAATGTCTGTGTGTGTGAACACTTGTGTGTATATGAGAGACTGTGTAAGTGCGTTTGCTGGTGTGCTAGTGTGTGTGTAGGTGTCTGAGTGTGAGAAAATGAGAGTTTGTGAGTGTGTATTCGAGAATGTTGCAGCTTTTGTGTGATTGTGTTATTTTGCTTGAATGCGTGTGTTTGAGTGTCTGTGTGGTTGCTTTCACATGTGTGATGTTTGCTTGTGTGTGTGAGTGTGTGGGTCTGTGTGTGCGTCTGCTTGTGTGTCAGTGTGAGAGTGTGAGGGGAATGGGGTGAATTATGATGCAAGGGTGCCTAACATGTTTGGAAGCGAAATGGGCATTCTCTGAGATAACGGAAAGCGACAGAACATGGTGGGAGACTATATATAGGAGTGCAATGTTGTCGAATGGTTTGGAAAGTGCTGCAATGTGACGCAGTAGATGGTTCCTGTGTGTTTTGGAAGAGAACGGATCCTTCTTTGATGGAAAGAAACGCAGTAGAATGTGGTGGATTGTTGTAGAATGCAGTGGAATGTTGTGTAATGGAGAGCATTGTGATGAAGTGGAGAGAAAGTGAGTGGTTTGGACACGAGAGTAGCCTTCTTTCATGGAATGGAATGCAATACATGTTGATGGATTTTTGGGTACGATAGTAGAAAATTGTGGAATGGAGTGAAATGTAGTGCAATAGACGGTTGAGGACCTTGTTTTATGCGAACGGTTGTATGTGTGTGTGACTGTGCAGCTGTGTGCGTTTGTGTGAGTGATTGTCATAGAGAGTGTGAGTGTGGAAGAGAGCGTGTGCATGATTGTGAGGGAGGTGTTGTGTGAGTGCACATGTGTGTGAAAGGCTGAGTGTGAGTGTGTTTATGGGAGTGTGTGTGAGCATGCTTATGTGAGAGTGAATATGAGGGATTACATGTGCGTTTGTGAGTGTATGAGAATGTGTGGGTGTGTGTGATACTGTGAGCCTGTGTGAGTACATGTATGAGTGTGAGAAAATGTGTGAGAATGTGAGTGAGTACATGTGAGTCTGAGTGAGGATATGTCAGTGTGACAGTGACTATGTCAGGTGTGTAGGTCTGCACATGTGTTTGGGTCTATGTACATGTGTGTGTTTGTTAGTTTGTGAGACTATAGGTGTCTGTGAGTGTGCGATTGTTGATATGTGATTGTGTGAGTCTGTGTGTGTCGGGCAGTGGGTGAGTTTGTGATAGTGTGAGAGGATTGCTTACTTTATTGTGTGTGCTTTGGTGAGCATATGTTTGTTGGTGTTTCTGTGAGCGTGTTTGTGAGAGCGGAGGTATGTGAGTGGAAGTGTGACTCTGAATGTGTGACTGTGTGTGTTTGTGATAGTATGAGTGCATGTGAATATTTGTTAATATTTGAGTGTGCTTGTGTGTGTGTTTCAGTGGTCAGTAAGTATGTGTGTGTGTGTTTGTGAGTTTTTGTGAGTGTGTTTGTAGGTGTGGGAGTGTGGGAGAAGTGTTATTTTGTGACAGTGTGTGTTTGCTAATGTGTCTGAATGTCTGAATGATTGTGTGACTGTACGTGTTTGTGAGTGAGTGTGCGTGTGGTAGTGTGTGTGTACGAATGTGTGAGTGTGTCTGATTATGAGTATGAGTGTGTCAGAGTACCTGAGTGTGTGTTTAAATGTGATTGTGAGAGTGCTGGTGAGTGGGAGTGTGCGGGTGTGTATATGGCTGTGCTATTGTTTGAGAGAGTGTGTGATGGTATGTGAGGATGGGTGTGAGTTTGTCTATGATTAGGTGTGAGAGTGTGTGTGAGTGTGTGTTAGTGTGTGATGCTGTGTGACATTATGTGTTTGTGTGAGTGTAGTTGTGTCAGAGAGGGTGTGCGAATATTCATTTTTGAATGTGTGAACGAGTGTGAGCCTTTGTGTGATGGTGTGTGTGAGTGAGTGTTTCTGTTTGCCATTATGTGTGTGATTGTGTGAATGAGTGTGACCAGTTAGAAATTTATCTGTGTCTGTACTTGTGTGAGTGTATATGACAGTGAGATTGTGAGCAGGTGTGAGTCTGTGAGTGTGTGTTTGTGTGTGTGAGAGTGTGTGTGATGGTGTGTTTGATGTGCGTCTGTGCATTTGTGTCTGCGTACATGTGAGTAATTTTGTGACAGTGTGTACAACTGTGTGTATTCTGGTGTGTGCCTGTGTGAGTGTGTGATTTTGTGTGGTTTTCAGTGAGTGAGCATGTGTTTGAGAGTGTCAGTGTGCAAGGGGCTGTGTGTGTTGTGTGAGAGTGTGAAAGGTGATAGTATGTGATTGTGTGTGAGTTAATATGAGCAGGTGTGTTTGAGTGTTTAAGTGAGTGTGTGTTTCTGATAGACTAGCATGAGTGGGTGTGTTACTCTGTGTGTATGAGTGACTGTGTGCTTCTGTTTACACGAGAGTGTGTGTGAGTGTGTGTTCGTGTTTGCAGGTGTGGAAGTGAGAGATAGACTGTGTGACTGTGTGAGTGTGTGTGATTGTGTGATTGTATGTGAATAGTTGTGAGGGTATGTATGCACGTGTGTGTGAATGTGAGTGTTTGAATGTGCACAAGTGTGTATGTGAGTGTGTTACTGTTCAGGTATGCATAAGGATGAATATATCAGTGAGTGTGAGTGTCAGTGGGACTTTGAGGGTGCGTGAGTGTGAGAGACAGTATGTCTGAGCATGTGTGTGTAAGTGTGTGCAAATGTGTGTTCTAAAGACTGTTTTTGAATGTGTGTGCGTGTGTAAATTGTATGAATGTGTGAGAGTGACAGCACAAAAGACGAATGTCTGTGTGTGTGAACACTTGTGTGTATATGAGAGACTGTGTAAGTGCGTTTGCTGGTGTGCTAGTGTGTGTGTAGGTGTCTGAGTGTGAGAAAATGAGAGTTTGTGAGTGTGTATTCGAGAATGTTGCAGCTTTTGTGTGATTGTGTTATTTTGCTTGAATTCGTGTGTTTGAGTGTCTGTGTGGTTGCTTTCACATGTGTGATGTTTGCTTGTGTGTGTGAGTGTGTGGGTCTGTGTGTGCGTCTGCTTGTGTGTCAGTGTGAGAGTGTGAGGGGAATGGGGTGAATTATGATGCAAGGGTGCCTAACATGTTTGGAAGCGAAATGGGCATTCTCTGAGATAACGGAAAGCGACAGAACATGGTGGGAGACTATATATAGGAGTGCAATGTTGTCGAATGGTTTGGAAAGTGCTGCAATGTGACGCAGTAGATGGTTCCTGTGTGTTTTGGAAGAGAACGGATCCTTCTTTGATGGAAAGAAACGCAGTAGAATGTGGTGGATTGTTGTAGAATGCAGTGGAATGTTGTGTAATGGAGAGCATTGTGATGAAGTGGAGAGAAAGTGAGTGGTTTGGACACGAGAGTAGCCTTCTTTCATGGAATGGAATGCAATACATGTTGATGGATTTTTGGGTACGATAGTAGAAAATTGTGGAATGGAGTGAAATGTAGTGCAATAGACGGTTGAGGACCTTGTTTTATGCGAACGGTTGTATGTGTGTGTGACTGTGCAGCTGTGTGCGTTTGTGTGAGTGATTGTCATAGAGAGTGTGAGTGTGGAAGAGAGCGTGTGCATGATTGTGAGGGAGGTGTTGTGTGAGTGCACATGTGTGTGAAAGGCTGAGTGTGAGTGTGTTTATGGGAGTGTGTGTGAGCATGCTTATGTGAGAGTGAATATGAGGGATTACATGTGCGTTTGTGAGTGTATGAGAATGTGTGGGTGTGTGTGATACTGTGAGCCTGTGTGAGTACATGTATGAGTGTGAGAAAATGTGTGAGAATGTGAGTGAGTACATGTGAGTCTGAGTGAGGATATGTCAGTGTGACAGTGACTATGTCAGGTGTGTAGGTCTGCACATGTGTTTGGGTCTATGTACATGTGTGTGTTTGTTAGTTTGTGAGACTATAGGTGTCTGTGAGTGTGCGATTGTTGATATGTGATTGTGTGAGTCTGTGTGTGTCGGGCAGTGGGTGAGTTTGTGATAGTGTGAGAGGATTGCTTACTTTATTGTGTGTGCTTTGGTGAGCATATGTTTGTTGGTGTTTCTGTGAGCGTGTTTGTGAGAGCGGAGGTATGTGAGTGGAAGTGTGACTCTGAATGTGTGACTGTGTGTGTTTGTGATAGTATGAGTGCATGTGAATATTTGTTAATATTTGAGTGTGCTTGTGTGTGTGTTTCAGTGGTCAGTAAGTATGTGTGTGTGTGTTTGTGAGTTTTTGTGAGTGTGTTTGTAGGTGTGGGAGTGTGGGAGAAGTGTTATTTTGTGACAGTGTGTGTTTGCTAATGTGTCTGAATGTCTGAATGATTGTGTGACTGTACGTGTTTGTGAGTGAGTGTGCGTGTGGTAGTGTGTGTGTACGAATGTGTGAGTGTGTCTGATTATGAGTATGAGTGTGTCAGAGTACCTGAGTGTGTGTTTAAATGTGATTGTGAGAGTGCTGGTGAGTGGGAGTGTGCGGGTGTGTATATGGCTGTGCTATTGTTTGAGAGAGTGTGTGATGGTATGTGAGGATGGGTGTGAGTTTGTCTATGTTTAGGTGTGAGACTGTGTGTGAGTGTGTGTTAGTGTGTGATGCTGTGTGACATTATGTGTTTGTGTGAGTGTAGTTGTGTCAGAGAGGGTGTGCGAATATTCATTTTTGAATGTGTGAACGAGTGTGAGCCTTTGTGTGATGGTGTGTGTGAGTGAGTGTTTCTGTTTGCCATTATGTGTGTGATTGTGTGAATGAGTGTGACCAGTTAGAAATTTATCTGTGTGTGTACTTGTGTGAGTGTATATGACAGTGAGATTGTGAGCAGGTGTGAGTCTGTGAGTGTGTGTTTGTGTGTGTGAGAGTGTGTGTGATGGTGTGTTTGATGTGCGTCTGTGCATTTGTGTCTGCGTACATGTGAGTAATTTTGTGACAGTGTGTACAACTGTGTGTATTCTGGTGTGTGCCTGTGTGAGTGTGTGATTTTGTGTGGTTTTCAGTGAGTGAGCATGTGTTTGAGAGAGTCAGTGTGCAAGGGGCTGTGTGTGTTGTGTGAGAGTGTGAAAGGTGATAGTATGTGATTGTGTGTGAGTTAATATGAGCAGGTGTGTTTGAGTGTTCAAGTGAGTGTGTTTTTGTGATAGACTAGCATGAGTGTGTGTGTTACTCTGTGTGTATGAGTGACTGTGTGCTTCAGTTTACACGAGAGTGTGTGTGAATATGTATTCGTGTTTGCAGGTGTGGTAGTGAGAGATAGACTGTGTGACTGTGTGAGTGTGTGTGATTGTGTGATTGTATGTGAATAGTTGTGAGGGTATGTATGCACGTGTGTGTGAATGTGAGTGTTTGAATGTGCACAAGTGCGTATGTGAGTGTGTTACTGTTCAGGTATGCATAAGGATGAATATATCAGTGAGTGTGAGTGTCAGTGGGACTTTGAGGGTGCGTGAGTGTGAGAGACAGTATGTCTGAGCATGTGTGTGTAAGTGTGTGTTCTAAAGACTGTTTTTGAATGTGTGTGCGTGTGTAAATTGTATGAATGTGTGAGAGTGACAGCACAAAAGACGAATGTCTGTGTGTGTACATTTGTGTGTATATGAGAGTCTGTGTAAGTGCGTTTGCTGGTGTGCTAGTGTGTGTGTAGGTGTCTGAGTGTGAGAAAATGAGAGTTTGTGAGTGTGTATTCGAGAATGTTGCAGCTTTTGTGTGATTGTGTTATTTTGCTTGAATGCGTGTGTTTGAGTGTCTGTGTGGTTGCTTTCACATGTGTGATGTTTGCTTGTGTGTGTGAGTGTGTGGGTCTGTGTGTGCGTCTGCTTGTGTGTCAGTGTGAGAGTGTGAGGGGAATGGGGTGAATTATGATGCAAGGGTGCCTAACATGTTTGGAAGCGAAATGGGCATTCTCTGAGATAACGGAAAGCGACAGAACATGGTGGGAGACTATATATAGGAGTGCAATGTTGTCGAATGGTTTGGAAAGTGCTGCAATGTGACGCAGTAGATGGTTCCTGTGTGTTTTGGAAGAGAACGGATCCTTCTTTGATGGAAAGAAACGCAGTAGAACGTGGTGGATTGTTGTAGAATGCAGTGGGATGTTGTGTAATGGAGAGCATTGTGATGAAGTGGAGAGAAAGTGAGTGGTTTGGACACGAGAGTAGCCTTCTTTCATGGAATGGAATGCAATACATATTGATGGATTTTTTTGTACGATAGTAGAAAATTGTGGAATGGAGTGAAATGTAGTGCAATAGACGGTTGAGGACCTTGTTTTATGCGAACGGTTGTATGTGTGTGTGACTGTGCAGCTGTGTGCGTTTGTGTGAGTGATTGTCATAGAGAGTGTGAGTGTGGAAGAGAGCGTGTGCATGATTGTGAGGGAGGTGTTGTGTGAGTGCACATGTGTGTGAAAGGCTGAGTGTGAGTGTGTTTATGGGAGTGTGTGTGAGCATGCTTATGTGAGAGTGAATATGAGGGATTACATGTGCGTTTGTGAGTGTATGAGAATGTGTGGGTGTGTGTGATACTGTGAGCCTGTGTGAGTACATGTATGAGTGTGAGAAAATGTGTGAGAATGTGAGTGAGTACATGTGAGTCTGAGTGAGGATATGTCAGTGTGACAGTGACTATGTCAGGTGTGTAGGTCTGCACATGTGTTTGGGTCTATGTACATGTGTGTGTTTGTTAGTTTGTGAGACTATAGGTGTCTGTGAGTGTGCGATTGTTGATATGTGATTGTGTGAGTCTGTGTGTGTCGGGCAGTGGGTGAGTTTGTGATAGTGTGAGAGGATTGCTTACTTTATTGTGTGTGCTTTGGTGAGCATATGTTTGTTGGTGTTTCTGTGAGCGTGTTTGTGAGAGCGGAGGTATGTGAGTGGAAGTGTGACTCTGAATGTGTGACTGTGTGTTTGTGATAGTATGAGTGCATGTGAATATTTGTTAATATTTGAGTGTGCTTGTGTGTGTGTTTCAGTGGTCAGTAAGTATGTGTGTGTGTGTTTGTGAGTTTTTGTGAGTGTGTTTGTAGGTGTGGGAGTGTGGGGGAAGTGTTATTTTGTGACAGTGTGTGTTTGCTAATGTGTCTGAATGTCTGAATGATTGTGTGACTGTACGTGTTTGTGAGTGAGTGTGCGTGTGGTAGTGTGTGTGTACGAATGTGTGAGTGTGTCTGATTATGAGTATGAGTGTGTCAGAGTACCTGAGTGTGTGTTTAAATGAGATTGTGAGAGTGCTGGTGAGTGGGAGTGTGCGGGTGTGTATATGGCTGTGCTATTGTTTGAGAGAGTGTGTGATGGTATGTGAGGATGGGTGTGAGTTTGTCTATGTTTAGGTGTGAGAGTGTGTGTGAGTGTGTGTTAGTGTGTGATGCTGTGTGACATTATGTGTTTGTGTGAGTGTAGTTGTGTCAGAGAGGGCTTGCGAATATTCACTTTTGAATGTGTGAACGAGTGTGAGCCTTTGTGTGATGGTGTGTGTGAGTGAGTGTTTCTGTTTGCCATTATGTGTGTGATTGTGTGAATGAGTGTGACCAGTTAGTAATTTCTCTGTGTGCGTACTTGTGTGAGTGTATATGACAGTGAGATTGTGAGCAGGTGTGAGTCTGTGAGTGTGTGTTTGTGTGTGTGAGAGTGTGTGTGATGGTGTGTTTGATGTGCGTCTGTGCATTTGTGTCTGCGTACATGTGAGTAATTTTGTGACAGTGTGTACAACTGTGTGTATTCTGGTGTGTGCCTGTGTGAGTGTGTGATTTTGTGTGGTTTTCAGTGAGTGAGCATGTGTTTGAGAGTGTCAGTGTGCAAGGGGCTGTGTCTGTTGTGTGAGAGTGTGAAAGGTGATAGTATGTGATTGTGTGTGAGTTAATATGAGCAGGTGTGTTTGAGTGTTTAAGTGAGTGTGTGTTTGTGATAGACTAGCATGAGTGGGTGTGTTACTCTGTGTGTATGAGTGACTGTGTGCTTCTGTTTACACGAGAGTGTGTGTGAGTGTGTGTTCGTGTTTGCAGGTGTGGAAGTGAGAGATAGACTGTGTGACTGTGTGAGTGTGTGTGATTGTGTGATTGTATGTGAATAGTTGTGAGGGTATGTATGCACGTGTGTGTGAATGTGAGTGTTTGAATGTGCACAAGTGTGTATGTGAGTGTGTTACTGTTCAGGTATGCATAAGGATGAATATATCAGTGAGTGTGAGTGTCAGTGGGACTTTGAGGGTGCGTGAGTGTGAGAGACAGTATGTCTGAGCATGTGTGTGAAAGTGTGTGCAAATGTGTGTTCTAAAGACTGTTTTTGAATGTGTGTGCGTGTGTAAATTGTATGAATCTGTGAGAGTGACAGCACAAAAGACGAATGTCTGTGTGTGTGAACATTTGTGTGTATATGAGAGTCTGTGTAAGTGCGTTTGCTGGTGTGCTAGTGTGTGTGTAGGTGTCTGAGTGTGAGAAAATGAGAGTTTGTGAGTGTGTATTCGAGAATGTTGCAGATTTTGTGTGATTGTGTTATTTTGCTTGAATGCGTGTGTTTGAGTGTCTGTGTGGTTGCTTTCACATGTGTGATGTTTGCTTGTGTGTGTGAGTGTGTGGGTCTGTGTGTGCATCTGCTTGTGTGTCAGTGTGAGAGTGTGAGGGGAATGGGTTGAATTATGATGCAAGGGTGCCTAACATGTTTGGAAGCGAAATGGGCATTCTCTGAGATAACGGAAAGCGACAGTACATGGTGGGAGACTATATATAGGAGTGCAATGTTGTCGAATGGTTTGGAAAGTGCTGCAATGTGACGCAATAGATGGTTCCTGTGTGTTTTGGAAGAGAACGGATCCTTCTTTGATGGAAAGAAACGCAGTAGAACGTGGTGGATTGTTGTAGAATGCAGTGGAATGTTGTGTAATGGAGAGCATTGTGATGAAGTGGAGAGAAAGTGAGTGGTTTGGACACGAGAGTAGCCTTCTTTCATGGAATGGAATGCAATACATGTTGATGGATTTTTGGGTACGATAGTAGAAAATTGTGGAATGGAGTGAAATGTAGTGCAATAGACGGTTGAGGACCTTGTTTTATGCGAACGGTTGTATGTGTGTGTGACTGTGCAGCTGTGTGCGTTTGTGTGAGTGATTGTCATAGAGAGTGTGAGTGTGGAAGAGAGCGTGTGCATGATTGTGAGGGAGGTGTTGTGTGAGTGCACATGTGTGTGAAAGGCTGAGTGTGAGTGTGTTTATGGGAGTGTGTGTGAGCATGCTTATGTGAGAGTGAATATGAGGGATTACATGTGCGTTTGTTGCTGTATGAGAATGTGTGGGTGTGTGTGATACTGTGAGCCTGTGTGAGTACATGTATGAGTGTGAGAAAATGTGTGAGAATGTGAGTGAGTACATGTGAGTCTGAGTGAGGATATGTCAGTGTGACAGTGACTATGTCAGGTGTGTAGGTCTGCACATGTGTTTGGGTCTATGTACATGTGTGTGTTTGTTAGTTTGTGAGACTATAGGTGTCTGTGAGTGTGCGATTGTTGATATGTGATTGTGTGAGTCTGTGTGTGTCGGGCAGTGGGTGAGTTTGTGATAGTGTGAGAGGATTGCTTACTTTATTGTGTGTGCTTTGGTGAGCATATGTTTGTTGGTGTTTCTGTGAGCGTGTTTGTGAGAGCGGAGGTATGTGAGTGGAAGTGTGACTCTGAATGTGTGACTGTGTGTGTTTGTGATAGTATGAGTGCATGTGAATATTTGTTAATATTTGAGTGTGCTTGTGTGTGTGTTTCAGTGGTCAGTAAGTATGTGTGTGTGTGTTTGTGAGTTTTTGTGAGTGTGTTTGTAGGTGTGGGAGTGTGGGAGAAGGTTTTATTTTGTGACAGTGTGTGTTTGCTAATGTGTCTGAATGTCTGAATGATTGTGTGACTGTACGTGATTGTGAGTGAGTGTGCGTGTGGTAGTGTGTGTGTACGAATGTGTGAGTGTGTCTGATTATGAGTATGAGTGTGTCAGAGTACCTGAGTGTGTGTTTAAATGAGATTGTGAGAGTGCTGGTGAGTGGGAGTGTGCGGGTGTGTATATGGCTGTGCTATTGTTTGAGAGAGTGTGTGATGGTATGTGAGGATGGGTGTGAGTTTGTCTATGTTTAGGTGTGAGAGTGTGTGTGAGTGTGTGTTAGTGTGTGATGCTGTGTGACATTATGTGTTTGTGTGAGTGTAGTTGTGTCAGAGAGGGCTTGCGAATATTCACTTTTGAATGTGTGAACGAGTGTGAGCCTTTGTGTGATGGTGTGTGTGAGTGAGTGTTTCTGTTTGCCATTATGTGTGTGATTGTGTGAATGAGTGTGACCAGTTAGAAATTTCTCTGTGTGCGTACTTGTGTGAGTGTATATGACAGTGAGATTGTGAGCAGGTGTGAGTCTGTGAGTGTGTGTTTGTGTGTGTGAGAGTGTGTGTGATGGTGTGTTTGATGTGCGTCTGTGCATTTGTGTCTGCGTACATGTGAGTAATTTTGTGACAGTGTGTACAACTGTGTGTATTCTGGTGTGTGCCTGTGTGAGTGTGTGATTTTGTGTGGTTTTCAGTGAGTGAGCATGTGTTTGAGAGTGTCAGTGTGCAAGGGGCTGTGTGTGTTGTGTGAGAGTGTGAAAGGTGATAGTATGTGATTGTGTGTGAGTTAATATGAGCAGGTGTGTTTGAGTGTTTAAGTGAGTGTGTGTTTGTGATAGACTAGCATGAGTGGGTGTGTTACTCTGTGTGTATGAGTGACTGTGTGCTTCTGTTTACACGAGAGTGTGTGTGAGTGTGTGTTCGTGTTTGCAGGTGTGGAAGTGAGAGATAGACTGTGTGACTGTGTGAGTGTGTGTGATTGTGTGATTGTATGTGAATAGTTGTGAGGGTATGTATGCACGTGTGTGTGAATGTGAGTGTTTGAATGTGCACAAGTGTGTATGTGAGTGTGTTACTGTTCAGGTATGCATAAGGATGAATATATCAGTGAGTGTGAGTGTCAGTGGGACTTTGAGGGTGCGTGAGTGTGAGAGACAGTATGTCTGAGCATGTGTGTGTAAGTGTGTGCAAATGTGTGTTCTAAAGACTGTTTTTGAATGTGTGTGCGTGTGTAAATTGTATGAATGTGTGAGAGTGACAGCACAAAAGACGAATGTCTGTGTGTGTGAACACTTGTGTGTATATGAGAGACTGTGTAAGTGCGTTTGCTGGTGTGCTAGTGTGTGTGTAGGTGTCTGAGTGTGAGAAAATGAGAGTTTGTGAGTGTGTATTCGAGAATGTTGCAGCTTTTGTGTGATTGTGTTATTTTGCTTGAATGCGTGTGTTTGAGTGTCTGTGTGGTTGCTTTCACATGTGTGATGTTTGCTTGTGTGTGTGAGTGTGTGGGTCTGTGTGTGCGTCTGCTTGTGTGTCAGTGTGAGAGTGTGAGGGGAATGGGGTGAATTATGATGCAAGGGTGCCTAACATGTTTGGAAGCGAAATGGGCATTCTCTGAGATAACGGAAAGCGACAGAACATGGTGGGAGACTATATATAGGAGTGCAATGTTGTCGAATGGTTTGGAAAGTGCTGCAATGTGACGCAGTAGATGGTTCCTGTGTGTTTTGTAAGAGAACGGATCCTTCTTTGATGGAAAGAAACGCAGTAGAACGTGGTGGATTGTTGTAGAATGCAGTGGAATGTTGTGTAATGGAGAGCATTGTGATGAAGTGGAGAGAAAGTGAGTGGTTTGGACACGAGAGTAGCCTTCTTTCATGGAATGGAATGCAATACATGTTGATGGATTTTTGGGTACGATAGTAGAAAATTGTGGAATGGAGTGAAATGTAGTGCAATAGACGGTTGAGGACCTTGTTTTATGCGAACGGTTGTATGTGTGTGTGACTGTGCAGCTGTGTGCGTTTGTGTGAGTGATTGTCATAGAGAGTGTGAGTGTGGAAGAGAGCGTGTGCATGATTGTGAGGGAGGTGTTGTGTGAGTGCACATGTGTGTGAAAGGCTGAGTGTGAGTGTGTTTATGGGAGTGTGTGTGAGCATGCTTATGTGAGAGTGAATATGAGGGATTACATGTGCGTTTGTGAGTGTATGAGAATGTGTGGGTGTGTGTGATACTGTGAGCCTGTGTGAGTACATGTATGAGTGTGAGAAAATGTGTGAGAATGTGAGTGAGTACATGTGAGTCTGAGTGAGGATATGTCAGTGTGACAGTGACTATGTCAGGTGTGTAGGTCTGCACATGTGTTTGGGTCTATGTACATGTGTGTGTTTGTTAGTTTGTGAGACTATAGGTGTCTGAGTGTGCGATTGTTGATATGTGATTGTGTGAGTCTGTGTGTGTCGGGCAGTGGGTGAGTTTGTGATAGTGTGAGAGGATTGCTTACTTTATTGTGTGTGCTTTGGTGAGCATATGTTTGTTGGTGTTTCTGTGAGCGTGTTTGTGAGAGCGGAGGTATGTGAGTGGAAGTGTGACTCTGAATGTGTGACTGTGTGTGTTTGTGATAGTATGAGTGCATGTGAATATTTGTTAATATTTGAGTGTGCTTGTGTGTGTGTTTCAGTGGTCAGTAAGTATGTGTGTGTGTGTTTGTGAGTTTTTGTGAGTGTGTTTGTAGGTGTGGGAGTGTGGGAGAAGGTTTTATTTTGTGACAGTGTGTGTTTGCTAATGTGTCTGAATGTCTGAATGATTGTGTGACTGTACGTGTTTGTGAGTGAGTGTGCGTGTGGTAGTGTGTGTGTACGAATGTGTGAGTGTGTCTGATTATGAGTATGAGTGTGTCAGAGTACCTGAGTGTGTGTTTAAATGAGATTGTGAGAGTGCTGGTGAGTGGGAGTGTGCGGGTGTGTATATGGCTGTGCTATTGTTTGAGAGAGTGTGTGATGGTATGTGAGGATGGGTGTGAGTTTGTCTATGTTTAGGTGTGAGAGTGTGTGTGAGTGTGTGTTAGTGTGTGATGCTGTGTGACATTATGTGTTTGTGTGAGTGTAGTTGTGTCAGAGAGGGCTTGCGAATATTCACTTTTGAATGTGTGAACGAGTGTGAGCCTTTGTGTGATGGTGTGTGTGAGTGAGTGTTTCTGTTTGCCATTATGTGTGTGATTGTGTGAATGAGTGTGATCAGTTAGTAATTTCTCTGTGTGCGTACTTGTGTGAGTGTATATGACAGTGAGATTGTGAGCAGGTGTGAGTCTGTGAGTGTGTGTTTGTGTGTGTGAGAGTGTGTGTGATGGTGTGTTTGATGTGCGTCTGTGCATTTGTGTCTGCGTACATGTGAGTAATTTTGTGACAGTGTGTACAACTGTGTGTATTCTGGTGTGTGCCTGTGTGAGTGTGTGATTTTGTGTGGTTTTCAGTGAGTGAGCATGTGTTTGAGAGTGTCAGTGTGCAAGGGGCTGTGTGTGTTGTGTGAGAGTGTGAAAGGTGATAGTATGTGATTGTGTGTGAGTTAATATGAGCAGGTGTGTTTGAGTGTTTAAGTGAGTGTGTGTTTGTGATAGACTAGCATGAGTGGGTGTGTTACTCTGTGTGTATGAGTGACTGTGTGCTTCTGTTTACACGAGAGTGTGTGTGAGTGTGTGTTCGTGTTTGCAGGTGTGGAAGTGAGAGATAGACTGTGTGACTGTGTGAGTGTGTGTGATTGTGTGATTGTATGTGAATAGTTGTGAGGGTATGTATGCACGTGTGTGTGAATGTGAGTGTTTGAATGTGCACAAGTGTGTATGTGAGTGTGTTACTGTTCAGGTATGCATAAGGATGAATATATCAGTGAGTGTGAGTGTCAGTGGGACTTTGAGGGTGCGTGAGTGTGAGAGACAGTATGTCTGAGCATGTGTGTGAAAGTGTGTGCAAATGTGTGTTCTAAAGACTGTTTTTGAATGTGTGTGCGTGTGTAAATTGTATGAATGTGTGAGAGTGACAGCACAAAAGACGAATGTCTGTGTGTGTGAACATTTGTGTGTATATGAGAGTCTGTGTAAGTGCGTTTGCTGGTGTGCTAGTGTGTGTGTAGGTGTCTGAGTGTGAGAAAATGAGAGTTTGTGAGTGTGTATTCGAGAATGTTGCAGATTTTGTGTGATTGTGTTATTTTGCTTGAATGCGTGTGTTTGAGTGTCTGTGTGGTTGCTTTCACATGTGTGATGTTTGCTTGTGTGTGTGAGTGTGTGGGTCTGTGTGTGCATCTGCTTGTGTGTCAGTGTGAGAGTGTGAGGGGAATGGGTTGAATTATGATGCAAGGGTGCCTAACATGTTTGGAAGCGAAATGGGCATTCTCTGAGATAACGGAAAGCGACAGTACATGGTGGGAGACTATATATAGGAGTGCAATGTTGTCGAATGGTTTGGAAAGTGCTGCAATGTGACGCAATAGATGGTTCCTGTGTGTTTTGGAAGAGAACGGATCCTTCTTTGATGGAAAGAAACGCAGTAGAACGTGGTGGATTGTTGTAGAATGCAGTGGAATGTTGTGTAATGGAGAGCATTGTGATGAAGTGGAGAGAAAGTGAGTGGTTTGGACACGAGAGTAGCCTTCTTTCATGGAATGGAATGCAATACATGTTGATGGATTTTTGGGTACGATAGTAGAAAATTGTGGAATGGAGTGAAATGTAGTGCAATAGACGGTTGAGGACCTTGTTTTATGCGAACGGTTGTATGTGTGTGTGACTGTGCAGCTGTGTGCGTTTGTGTGAGTGATTGTCATAGAGAGTGTGAGTGTGGAAGAGAGCGTGTGCATGATTGTGAGGGAGGTGTTGTGTGAGTGCACATGTGTGTGAAAGGCTGAGTGTGAGTGTGTTTATGGGAGTGTGTGTGAGCATGCTTATGTGAGAGTGAATATGAGGGATTACATGTGCGTTTGTTGCTGTATGAGAATGTGTGGGTGTGTGTGATACTGTGAGCCTGTGTGAGTACATGTATGAGTGTGAGAAAATGTGTGAGAATGTGAGTGAGTACATGTGAGTCTGAGTGAGGATATGTCAGTGTGACAGTGACTATGTCAGGTGTGTAGGTCTGCACATGTGTTTGGGTCTATGTACATGTGTGTGTTTGTTAGTTTGTGAGACTATAGGTGTCTGTGAGTGTGCGATTGTTGATATGTGATTGTGTGAGTCTGTGTGTGTCGGGCAGTGGGTGAGTTTGTGATAGTGTGAGAGGATTGCTTACTTTATTGTGTGTGCTTTGGTGAGCATATGTTTGTTGGTGTTTCTGTGAGCGTGTTTGTGAGAGCGGAGGTATGTGAGTGGAAGTGTGACTCTGAATGTGTGACTGTGTGTGTTTGTGATAGTATGAGTGCATGTGAATATTTGTTAATATTTGAGTGTGCTTGTGTGTGTGTTTCAGTGGTCAGTATGTGTGTGTGTGTTTGTGAGTTTTTGTGAGTGTGTTTGTAGGTGTGGGAGTGTGGGAGAAGGTTTTATTTTGTGACAGTGTGTGTTTGCTAATGTGTCTGAATGTCTGAATGATTGTGTGACTGTACGTGTTTGTGAGTGAGTGTGCGTGTGGTAGTGTGTGTGTACGAATGTGTGAGTGTGTCTGATTATGAGTATGAGTGTGTCAGAGTACCTGAGTGTGTGTTTAAATGAGATTGTGAGAGTGCTGGTGAGTGGGAGTGTGCGGGTGTGTATATGGCTGTGCTATTGTTTGAGAGAGTGTGTGATGGTATGTGAGGATGGGTGTGAGTTTGTCTATGTTTAGGTGTGAGAGTGTGTGTGAGTGTGTGTTAGTGTGTGATGCTGTGTGACATTATGTGTTTGTGTGAGTGTAGTTGTGTCAGAGAGGGCTTGCGAATATTCACTTTTGAATGTGTGAACGAGTGTGAGCCTTTGTGTGATGGTGTGTGTGAGTGAGTGTTTCTGTTTGCCATTATGTGTGTGATTGTGTGAATGAGTGTGACCAGTTAGAAATTTATCTGTGTGCGTACTTGTGTGAGTGTATATGACAGTGAGATTGTGAGCAGGTGTGAGTCTGTGAGTGTGTGTTTGTGTGTGTGAGAGTGTGTGTGATGGTGTGTTTGATGTGCGTCTGTGCATTTGTGTCTGCGTACATGTGAGTAATTTTGTGACAGTGTGTACAACTGTGTGTATTCTGGTGTGTGCCTGTGTGAGTGTGTGATTTTGTGTGGTTTTCAGTGAGTGAGCATGTGTTTGAGAGTGTCAGTGTGCAAGGGGCTGTGTGTGTTGTGTGAGAGTGTGAAAGGTGATAGTATGTGATTGTGTGTGAGTTAATATGAGCAGGTGTGTTTGAGTGTTTAAGTGAGTGTGTGTTTGTGATAGACTAGCATGAGTGTGTGTGTTACTCTGTGTGTATGAGTGACTGTGTGCTTCTGTTTACACGAGAGTGTGTGTGAGTGTGTGTTCGTGTTTGCAGGTGTGGAAGTGAGAGATAGACTGTGTGACTGTGTGAGTGTGTGTGATTGTGTGATTGTATGTGAATAGTTGTGAGGGTATGTATGCACGTGTGTGTGAATGTGAGTGTTTGAATGTGCACAAGTGTGTATGTGAGTGTGTTACTGTTCAGGTATGCATAAGGATGAATATATCAGTGAGTGTGAGTGTCAGTGGGACTTTGAGGGTGCGTGAGTGTGAGAGACAGTATGTCTGAGCATGTGTGTGAAAGTGTGTGCAAATGTGTGTTCTAAAGACTGTTTTTGAATGTGTGTGCGTGTGTAAATTGTATGAATGTGTGAGAGTGACAGCACAAAAGACGAATGTCTGTGTGTGTGAACATTTGTGTGTATATGAGAGTCTGTGTAAGTGCGTTTGCTGGTGTGCTAGTGTGTGTGTAGGTGTCTGAGTGTGAGAAAATGAGAGTTTGTGAGTGTGTATTCGAGAATGTTGCAGATTTTGTGTGATTGTGTTATTTTGCTTGAATGCGTGTGTTTGAGTGTCTGTGTGGTTGCTTTCACATGTGTGATGTTTGCTTGTGTGTGTGAGTGTGTGGGTCTGTGTGTGCGTCTGCTTGTGTGTCAGTGTGAGAGTGTGAGGGGAATGGGGTGAATTATGATGCAAGGGTGCCTAACATGTTTGGAAGCGAAATGGGCATTCTCTGAGATAACGGAAAGCGACAGAACATGGTGGGAGACTATATATAGGAGTGCAATGTTGTCGAATGGTTTGGAAAGTGCTGCAATGTGACGCAATAGATGGTTCCTGTGTGTTTTGGAAGAGAACGGATCCTTCTTTGATGGAAAGAAACGCAGTAGAACGTGGTGGATTGTTGTAGAATGCAGTGGAATGTTGTGTAATGGAGAGCATTGTGATGAAGTGGAGAGAAAGTGAGTGGTTTGGACACGAGAGTAGCCTTCTTTCATGGAATGGAATGCAATACATGTTGATGGATTTTTGGGTACGATAGTAGAAAATTGTGGAATGGAGTGAAATGTAGTGCAATAGACGGTTGAGGACCTTGTTTTATGCGAACGGTTGTATGTGTGTGTGACTGTGCAGCTGTGTGCGTTTGTGTGAGTGATTGTCATAGAGAGTGTGAGTGTGGAAGAGAGCGTGTGCATGATTGTGAGGGAGGTGTTGTGTGAGTGCACATGTGTGTGAAAGGCTGAGTGTGAGTGTGTTTATGGGAGTGTGTGTGAGCATGCTTATGTGAGAGTGAATATGAGGGATTACATGTGCGTTTGTTGCTGTATGAGAATGTGTGGGTGTGTGTGATACTGTGAGCCTGTGTGAGTACATGTATGAGTGTGAGAAAATGTGTGAGAATGTGAGTGAGTACATGTGAGTCTGAGTGAGGATATGTCAGTGTGACAGTGACTATGTCAGGTGTGTAGGTCTGCACATGTGTTTGGGTCTATGTACATGTGTGTGTTTGTTAGTTTGTGAGACTATAGGTGTCTGTGAGTGTGCGATTGTTGATATGTGATTGTGTGAGTCTGTGTGTGTCGGGCAGTGGGTGAGTTTGTGATAGTGTGAGAGGATTGCTTACTTTATTGTGTGTGCTTTGGTGAGCATATGTTTGTTGGTGTTTCTGTGAGCGTGTTTGTGAGAGCGGAGGTATGTGAGTGGAAGTGTGACTCTGAATGTGTGACTGTGTGTGTTTGTGATAGTATGAGTGCATGTGAATATTTGTTAATATTTGAGTGTGCTTGTGTGTGTGTTTCAGTGGTCAGTAAGTATGTGTGTGTGTGTTTGTGAGTTTTTGTGAGTGTGTTTGTAGGTGTGGGAGTGTGGGAGAAGGTTTTATTTTGTGACAGTGTGTGTTTGCTAATGTGTCTGAATGTCTGAATGATTGTGTGACTGTACGTGTTTGTGAGTGAGTGTGCGTGTGGTAGTGTGTGTGTACGAATGTGTGAGTGTGTCTGATTATGAGTATGAGTGTGTCAGAGTACCTGAGTGTGTGTTTAAATGTGATTGTGAGAGTGCTGGTGAGTGGGAGTGTGCGGGTGTGTATATGGCTGTGCTATTGTTTGAGAGAGTGTGTGATGGTATGTGAGGATGGGTGTGAGTTTGTCTATGTTTAGGTGTGAGAGTGTGTGTGAGTGTGTGTTAGTGTGTGATGCTGTGTGACATTATGTGTTTGTGTGAGTGTAGTTGTGTCAGAGAGGGCTTGCGAATATTCACTTTTGAATGTGTGAACGAGTGTGAGCCTTTGTGTGATGGTGTGTGTGAGTGAGTGTTTCTGTTTGCCATTATGTGTGTGATTGTGTGAATGAGTGTGACCAGTTAGAAATTTATCTGTGTGCGTACTTGTGTGAGTGTATATGACAGTGAGATTGTGAGCAGGTGTGAGTCTGTGAGTGTGTGTTTGTGTGTGTGAGAGTGTGTGTGATGGTGTGTTTGATGTGCGTCTGTGCATTTGTGTCTGCGTACATGTGAGTAATTTTGTGACAGTGTGTACAACTGTGTGTATTCTGGTGTGTGCCTGTGTGAGTGTGTGATTTTGTGTGGTTTTCAGTGAGTGAGCATGTGTTTGAGAGTGTCAGTGTGCAAGGGGCTGTGTGTGTTGTGTGAGAGTGTGAAAGGTGATAGTATGTGATTGTGTGTGAGTTAATATGAGCAGGTGTGTTTGAGTGTTTAAGTGAGTGTGTGTTTGTGATAGACTAGCATGAGTGGGTGTGTTACTCTGTGTGTATGAGTGACTGTGTGCTTCTGTTTACACGAGAGTGTGTGTGAGTGTGTGTTCGTGTTTGCAGGTGTGGAAGTGAGAGATAGACTGTGTGACTGTGTGAGTGTGTGTGATTGTGTGATTGTATGTGAATAGTTGTGAGGGTATGTATGCACGTGTGTGTGAATGTGAGTGTTTGAATGTGCACAAGTGTGTATGTGAGTGTGTTACTGTTCAGGTATGCATAAGGATGAATATATCAGTGAGTGTGAGTGTCAGTGGGACTTTGAGGGTGCGTGAGTGTGAGAGACAGTATGTCTGAGCATGTGTGTGAAAGTGTGTGCAAATGTGTGTTCTAAAGACTGTTTTTGAATGTGTGTGCGTGTGTAAATTGTATGAATGTGTGAGAGTGACAGCACAAAAGACGAATGTCTGTGTGTGTGAACATTTGTGTGTATATGAGAGTCTGTGTAAGTGCGTTTGCTGGTGTGCTAGTGTGTGTGTAGGTGTCTGAGTGTGAGAAAATGAGAGTTTGTGAGTGTGTATTCGAGAATGTTGCAGATTTTGTGTGATTGTGTTATTTTGCTTGAATGCGTGTGTTTGAGTGTCTGTGTGGTTGCTTTCACATGTGTGATGTTTGCTTGTGTGTGTGAGTGTGTGGGTCTGTGTGTGCGTCTGCTTGTGTGTCAGTGTGAGAGTGTGAGGGGAATGGGGTGAATTATGATGCAAGGGTGCCTAACATGTTTGGAAGCGAAATGGGCATTCTCTGAGATAACGGAAAGCGACAGAACATGGTGGGAGACTATATATAGGAGTGCAATGTTGTCGAATGGTTTGGAAAGTGCTGCAATGTGACGCAATAGATGGTTCCTGTGTGTTTTGGAAGAGAACGGATCCTTCTTTGATGGAAAGAAACGCAGTAGAACGTGGTGGATTGTTGTAGAATGCAGTGGAATGTTGTGTAATGGAGAGCATTGTGATGAAGTGGAGAGAAAGTGAGTGGTTTGGACACGAGAGTAGCCTTCTTTCATGGAATGGAATGCAATACATGTTGATGGATTTTTGGGTACGATAGTAGAAAATTGTGGAATGGAGTGAAATGTAGTGCAATAGACGGTTGAGGACCTTGTTTTATGCGAACGGTTGTATGTGTGTGTGACTGTGCAGCTGTGTGCGTTTGTGTGAGTGATTGTCATAGAGAGTGTGAGTGTGGAAGAGAGCGTGTGCATGATTGTGAGGGAGGTGTTGTGTGAGTGCACATGTGTGTGAAAGGCTGAGTGTGAGTGTGTTTATGGGAGTGTGTGTGAGCATGCTTATGTGAGAGTGAATATGAGGGATTACATGTGCGTTTGTTGCTGTATGAGAATGTGTGGGTGTGTGTGATACTGTGAGCCTGTGTGAGTACATGTATGAGTGTGAGAAAATGTGTGAGAATGTGAGTGAGTACATGTGAGTCTGAGTGAGGATATGTCAGTGTGACAGTGACTATGTCAGGTGTGTAGGTCTGCACATGTGTTTGGGTCTATGTACATGTGTGTGTTTGTTAGTTTGTGAGACTATAGGTGTCTGTGAGTGTGCGATTGTTGATATGTGATTGTGTGAGTCTGTGTGTGTCGGGCAGTGGGTGAGTTTGTGATAGTGTGAGAGGATTGCTTACTTTATTGTGTGTGCTTTGGTGAGCATATGTTTGTTGGTGTTTCTGTGAGCGTGATTGTGAGAGCGGAGGTATGTGAGTGGAAGTGTGACTCTGAATGTGTGACTGTGTGTGTTTGTGATAGTATGAGTGCATGTGAATATTTGTTAATATTTGAGTGTGCTTGTGTGTGTGTTTCAGTGGTCAGTAAGTATGTGTGTGTGTGTTTGTGAGTTTTTGTGAGTGTGTTTGTAGGTGTGGGAGTGTGGGAGAAGGTTTTATTTTGTGACAGTGTGTGTTTGCTAATGTGTCTGAATGTCTGAATGATTGTGTGACTGTACGTGTTTGTGAGTGAGTGTGCGTGTGGTAGTGTGTGTGTACGAATGTGTGAGTGTGTCTGATTATGAGTATGAGTGTGTCAGAGTACCTGAGTGTGTGTTTAAATGTGATTGTGAGAGTGCTGGTGAGTGGGAGTGTGCGGGTGTGTATATGGCTGTGCTATTGTTTGAGAGAGTGTGTGATGGTATGTGAGGATGGGTGTGAGTTTGTCTATGTTTAGGTGTGAGAGTGTGTGTGAGTGTGTGTTAGTGTGTGATGCTGTGTGACATTATGTGTTTGTGTGAGTGTAGTTGTGTCAGAGAGGGCTTGCGAATATTCACTTTTGAATGTGTGAACGAGTGTGAGCCTTTGTGTGATGGTGTGTGTGAGTGAGTGTTTCTGTTTGCCATTATGTGTGTGATTGTGTGAATGAGTGTGACCAGTTAGAAATTTATCTGTGTGCGTACTTGTGTGAGTGTATATGACAGTGAGATTGTGAGCAGGTGTGAGTCTGTGAGTGTGTGTTTGTGTGTGTGAGAGTGTGTGTGATGGTGTGTTTGATGTGCGTCTGTGCATTTGTGTCTGCGTACATGTGAGTAATTTTGTGACAGTGTGTACAACTGTGTGTATTCTGGTGTGTGCCTGTGTGAGTGTGTGATTTTGTGTGGTTTTCAGTGAGTGAGCATGTGTTTGAGAGTGTCAGTGTGCAAGGGGCTGTGTGTGTTGTGTGAGAGTGTGAAAGGTGATAGTATGTGATTGTGTGTGAGTTAATATGAGCAGGTGTGTTTGAGTGTTTAAGTGAGTGTGTGTTTGTGATAGACTAGCATGAGTGGGTGTGTTACTCTGTGTGTATGAGTGACTGTGTGCTTCTGTTTACACGAGAGTGTGTGTGAGTGTGTGTTCGTGTTTGCAGGTGTGGAAGTGAGAGATAGACTGTGTGACTGTGTGAGTGTGTGTGATTGTGTGATTGTATGTGAATAGTTGTGAGGGTATGTATGCACGTGTGTGTGAATGTGAGTGTTTGAATGTGCACAAGTGTGTATGTGAGTGTGTTACTGTTCAGGTATGCATAAGGATGAATATATCAGTGAGTGTGAGTGTCAGTGGGACTTTGAGGGTGCGTGAGTGTGAGAGACAGTATGTCTGAGCATGTGTGTGAAAGTGTGTGCAAATGTGTGTTCTAAAGACTGTTTTTGAATGTGTGTGCGTGTGTAAATTGTATGAATGTGTGAGAGTGACAGCACAAAAGACGAATGTCTGTGTGTGTGAACATTTGTGTGTATATGAGAGTCTGTGTAAGTGCGTTTGCTGGTGTGCTAGTGTGTGTGTAGGTGTCTGAGTGTGAGAAAATGAGAGTTTGTGAGTGTGTATTCGAGAATGTTGCAGATTTTGTGTGATTGTGTTATTTTGCTTGAATGCGTGTGTTTGAGTGTCTGTGTGGTTGCTTTCACATGTGTGATGTTTGCTTGTGTGTGTGAGTGTGTGGGTCTGTGTGTGCATCTGCTTGTGTGTCAGTGTGAGAGTGTGAGGGGAATGGGTTGAATTATGATGCAAGGGTGCCTAACATGTTTGGAAGCGAAATGGGCATTCTCTGAGATAACGGAAAGCGACAGTACATGGTGGGAGACTATATATAGGAGTGCAATGTTGTCGAATGGTTTGGAAAGTGCTGCAATGTGACGCAATAGATGGTTCCTGTGTGTTTTGGAAGAGAACGGATCCTTCTTTGATGGAAAGAAACGCAGTAGAACGTGGTGGATTGTTGTAGAATGCAGTGGAATGTTGTGTAATGGAGAGCATTGTGATGAAGTGGAGAGAAAGTGAGTGGTTTGGACACGAGAGTAGCCTTCTTTCATGGAATGGAATGCAATACATGTTGATGGATTTTTGGGTACGATAGTAGAAAATTGTGGAATGGAGTGAAATGTAGTGCAATAGACGGTTGAGGACCTTGTTTTATGCGAACGGTTGTATGTGTGTGTGACTGTGCAGCTGTGTGCGTTTGTGTGAGTGATTGTCATAGAGAGTGTGAGTGTGGAAGAGAGCGTGTGCATGATTGTGAGGGAGGTGTTGTGTGAGTGCACATGTGTGTGAAAGGCTGAGTGTGAGTGTGTTTATGGGAGTGTGTGTGAGCATGCTTATGTGAGAGTGAATATGAGGGATTACATGTGCGTTTGTGAGTGTATGAGAATGTGTGGGTGTGTGTGATACTGTGAGCCTGTGTGAGTACATGTATGAGTGTGAGAAAATGTGTGAGAATGTGAGTGAGTACATGTGAGTCTGAGTGAGGATATGTCAGTGTGACAGTGACTATGTCAGGTGTGTAGGTCTGCACATGTGTTTGGGTCTATGTACATGTGTGTGTTTGTTAGTTTGTGAGACTATAGGTGTCTGTGAGTGTGCGATTGTTGATATGTGATTGTGTGAGTCTGTGTGTGTCGGGCAGTGGGTGAGTTTGTGATAGTGTGAGAGGATTGCTTACTTTATTGTGTGTGCTTTGGTGAGCATATGTTTGTTGGTGTTTCTGTGAGCGTGTTTGTGAGAGCGGAGGTATGTGAGTGGAAGTGTGACTCTGAATGTGTGACTGTGTGTGTTTGTGATAGTATGAGTGCATGTGAATATTTGTTAATATTTGAGTGTGCTTGTGTGTGTGTTTCAGTGGTCAGTATGTGTGTGTGTGTTTGTGAGTTTTTGTGAGTGTGTTTGTAGGTGTGGGAGTGTGGGAGAAGGTTTTATTTTGTGACAGTGTGTGTTTGCTAATGTGTCTGAATGTCTGAATGATTGTGTGACTGTACGTGTTTGTGAGTGAGTGTGCGTGTGGTAGTGTGTGTGTACGAATGTGTGAGTGTGTCTGATTATGAGTATGAGTGTGTCAGAGTACCTGAGTGTGTGTTTAAATGAGATTGTGAGAGTGCTGGTGAGTGGGAGTGTGCGGGTGTGTATATGGCTGTGCTATTGTTTGAGAGAGTGTGTGATGGTATGTGAGGATGGGTGTGAGTTTGTCTATGTTTAGGTGTGAGAGTGTGTGTGAGTGTGTGTTAGTGTGTGATGCTGTGTGACATTATGTGTTTGTGTGAGTGTAGTTGTGTCAGAGAGGGCTTGCGAATATTCACTTTTGAATGTGTGAACGAGTGTGAGCCTTTGTGTGATGGTGTGTGTGAGTGAGTGTTTCTGTTTGCCATTATGTGTGTGATTGTGTGAATGAGTGTGACCAGTTAGAAATTTATCTGTGTGCGTACTTGTGTGAGTGTATATGACAGTGAGATTGTGAGCAGGTGTGAGTCTGTGAGTGTGTGTTTGTGTGTGTGAGAGTGTGTGTGATGGTGTGTTTGATGTGCGTCTGTGCATTTGTGTCTGCGTACATGTGAGTAATTTTGTGACAGTGTGTACAACTGTGTGTATTCTGGTGTGTGCCTGTGTGAGTGTGTGATTTTGTGTGGTTTTCAGTGAGTGAGCATGTGTTTGAGAGTGTCAGTGTGCAAGGGGTTGTGTGTGTTGTGTGAGAGTGTGAAAGGTGATAGTATGTGATTGTGTGTGAGTTAATATGAGCAGGTGTGTTTGAGTGTTTAAGTGAGTGTGTGTTTGTGATAGACTAGCATGAGTGTGTGTGTTACTCTGTGTGTATGAGTGACTGTGTGCTTCTGTTTACACGAGAGTGTGTGTGAGTGTGTGTTCGTGTTTGCAGGTGTGGAAGTGAGAGATAGACTGTGTGACTGTGTGAGTGTGTGTGATTGTGTGATTGTATGTGAATAGTTGTGAGGGTATGTATGCACGTGTGTGTGAATGTGAGTGTTTGAATGTGCACAAGTGTGTATGTGAGTGTGTTACTGTTCAGGTATGCATAAGGATGAATATATCAGTGAGTGTGAGTGTCAGTGGGACTTTGAGGGTGCGTGAGTGTGAGAGACAGTATGTCTGAGCATGTGTGTGAAAGTGTGTGCAAATGTGTGTTCTAAAGACTGTTTTTGAATGTGTGTGCGTGTGTAAATTGTATGAATGTGTGAGAGTGACAGCACAAAAGACGAATGTCTGTGTGTGTGAACATTTGTGTGTATATGAGAGTCTGTGTAAGTGCGTTTGCTGGTGTGCTAGTGTGTGTGTAGGTGTCTGAGTGTGAGAAAATGAGAGTTTGTGAGTGTGTATTCGAGAATGTTGCAGATTTTGTGTGATTGTGTTATTTTGCTTGAATGCGTGTGTTTGAGTGTCTGTGTGGTTGCTTTCACATGTGTGATGTTTGCTTGTGTGTGTGAGTGTGTGGGTCTGTGTGTGCGTCTGCTTGTGTGTCAGTGTGAGAGTGTGAGGGGAATGGGGTGAATTATGATGCAAGGGTGCCTAACATGTTTGGAAGCGAAATGGGCATTCTCTGAGATAACGGAAAGCGACAGAACATGGTGGGAGACTATATATAGGAGTGCAATGTTGTCGAATGGTTTGGAAAGTGCTGCAATGTGACGCAATAGATGGTTCCTGTGTGTTTTGGAAGAGAACGGATCCTTCTTTGATGGAAAGAAACGCAGTAGAACGTGGTGGATTGTTGTAGAATGCAGTGGAATGTTGTGTAATGGAGAGCATTGTGATGAAGTGGAGAGAAAGTGAGTGGTTTGGACACGAGAGTAGCCTTCTTTCATGGAATGGAATGCAATACATGTTGATGGATTTTTGGGTACGATAGTAGAAAATTGTGGAATGGAGTGAAATGTAGTGCAATAGACGGTTGAGGACCTTGTTTTATGCGAACGGTTGTATGTGTGTGTGACTGTGCAGCTGTGTGCGTTTGTGTGAGTGATTGTCATAGAGAGTGTGAGTGTGGAAGAGAGCGTGTGCATGATTGTGAGGGAGGTGTTGTGTGAGTGCACATGTGTGTGAAAGGCTGAGTGTGAGTGTGTTTATGGGAGTGTGTGTGAGCATGCTTATGTGAGAGTGAATATGAGGGATTACATGTGCGTTTGTTGCTGTATGAGAATGTGTGGGTGTGTGTGATACTGTGAGCCTGTGTGAGTACATGTATGAGTGTGAGAAAATGTGTGAGAATGTGAGTGAGTACATGTGAGTCTGAGTGAGGATATGTCAGTGTGACAGTGACTATGTCAGGTGTGTAGGTCTGCACATGTGTTTGGGTCTATGTACATGTGTGTGTTTGTTAGTTTGTGAGACTATAGGTGTCTGTGAGTGTGCGATTGTTGATATGTGATTGTGTGAGTCTGTGTGTGTCGGGCAGTGGGTGAGTTTGTGATAGTGTGAGAGGATTGCTTACTTTATTGTGTGTGCTTTGGTGAGCATATGTTTGTTGGTGTTTCTGTGAGCGTGTTTGTGAGAGCGGAGGTATGTGAGTGGAAGTGTGACTCTGAATGTGTGACTGTGTGTGTTTGTGATAGTATGAGTGCATGTGAATATTTGTTAATATTTGAGTGTGCTTGTGTGTGTGTTTCAGTGGTCAGTAAGTATGTGTGTGTGTGTTTGTGAGTTTTTGTGAGTGTGTTTGTAGGTGTGGGAGTGTGGGAGAAGGTTTTATTTTGTGACAGTGTGTGTTTGCTAATGTGTCTGAATGTCTGAATGATTGTGTGACTGTACGTGTTTGTGAGTGAGTGTGCGTGTGGTAGTGTGTGTGTACGAATGTGTGAGTGTGTCTGATTATGAGTATGAGTGTGTCAGAGTACCTGAGTGTGTGTTTAAATGTGATTGTGAGAGTGCTGGTGAGTGGGAGTGTGCGGGTGTGTATATGGCTGTGCTATTGTTTGAGAGAGTGTGTGATGGTATGTGAGGATGGGTGTGAGTTTGTCTATGTTTAGGTGTGAGAGTGTGTGTGAGTGTGTGTTAGTGTGTGATGCTGTGTGACATTATGTGTTTGTGTGAGTGTAGTTGTGTCAGAGAGGGCTTGCGAATATTCACTTTTGAATGTGTGAACGAGTGTGAGCCTTTGTGTGATGGTGTGTGTGAGTGAGTGTTTCTGTTTGCCATTATGTGTGTGATTGTGTGAATGAGTGTGACCAGTTAGAAATTTATCTGTGTGCGTACTTGTGTGAGTGTATATGACAGTGAGATTGTGAGCAGGTGTGAGTCTGTGAGTGTGTGTTTGTGTGTGTGAGAGTGTGTGTGATGGTGTGTTTGATGTGCGTCTGTGCATTTGTGTCTGCGTACATGTGAGTAATTTTGTGACAGTGTGTACAACTGTGTGTATTCTGGTGTGTGCCTGTGTGAGTGTGTGATTTTGTGTGGTTTTCAGTGAGTGAGCATGTGTTTGAGAGTGTCAGTGTGCAAGGGGCTGTGTGTGTTGTGTGAGAGTGTGAAAGGTGATAGTATGTGATTGTGTGTGAGTTAATATGAGCAGGTGTGTTTGAGTGTTTAAGTGAGTGTGTGTTTGTGATAGACTAGCATGAGTGGGTGTGTTACTCTGTGTGTATGAGTGACTGTGTGCTTCTGTTTACACGAGAGTGTGTGTGAGTGTGTGTTCGTGTTTGCAGGTGTGGAAGTGAGAGATAGACTGTGTGACTGTGTGAGTGTGTGTGATTGTGTGATTGTATGTGAATAGTTGTGAGGGTATGTATGCACGTGTGTGTGAATGTGAGTGTTTGAATGTGCACAAGTGTGTATGTGAGTGTGTTACTGTTCAGGTATGCATAAGGATGAATATATCAGTGAGTGTGAGTGTCAGTGGGACTTTGAGGGTGCGTGAGTGTGAGAGACAGTATGTCTGAGCATGTGTGTGAAAGTGTGTGCAAATGTGTGTTCTAAAGACTGTTTTTGAATGTGTGTGCGTGTGTAAATTGTATGAATGTGTGAGAGTGACAGCACAAAAGACGAATGTCTGTGTGTGTGAACATTTGTGTGTATATGAGAGTCTGTGTAAGTGCGTTTGCTGGTGTGCTAGTGTGTGTGTAGGTGTCTGAGTGTGAGAAAATGAGAGTTTGTGAGTGTGTATTCGAGAATGTTGCAGATTTTGTGTGATTGTGTTATTTTGCTTGAATGCGTGTGTTTGAGTGTCTGTGTGGTTGCTTTCACATGTGTGATGTTTGCTTGTGTGTGTGAGTGTGTGGGTCTGTGTGTGCGTCTGCTTGTGTGTCAGTGTGAGAGTGTGAGGGGAATGGGGTGAATTATGATGCAAGGGTGCCTAACATGTTTGGAAGCGAAATGGGCATTCTCTGAGATAACGGAAAGCGACAGAACATGGTGGGAGACTATATATAGGAGTGCAATGTTGTCGAATGGTTTGGAAAGTGCTGCAATGTGACGCAATAGATGGTTCCTGTGTGTTTTGGAAGAGAACGGATCCTTCTTTGATGGAAAGAAACGCAGTAGAACGTGGTGGATTGTTGTAGAATGCAGTGGAATGTTGTGTAATGGAGAGCATTGTGATGAAGTGAAGAGAAAGTGAGTGGTTTGGACACGAGAGTAGCCTTCTTTCATGGAATGGAATGCAATACATGTTGATGGATTTTTGGGTACGATAGTAGAAAATTGTGGAATGGAGTGAAATGTAGTGCAATAGACGGTTGAGGACCTTGTTTTATGCGAACGGTTGTATGTGTGTGTGACTGTGCAGCTGTGTGCGTTTGTGTGAGTGATTGTCATAGAGAGTGTGAGTGTGGAAGAGAGCGTGTGCATGATTGTGAGGGAGGTGTTGTGTGAGTGCACATGTGTGTGAAAGGCTGAGTGTGAGTGTGTTTATGGGAGTGTGTGTGAGCATGCTTATGTGAGAGTGAATATGAGGGATTACATGTGCGTTTGTTGCTGTATGAGAATGTGTGGGTGTGTGTGATACTGTGAGCCTGTGTGAGTACATGTATGAGTGTGAGAAAATGTGTGAGAATGTGAGTGAGTACATGTGAGTCTGAGTGAGGATATGTCAGTGTGACAGTGACTATGTCAGGTGTGTAGGTCTGCACATGTGTTTGGGTCTATGTACATGTGTGTGTTTGTTAGTTTGTGAGACTATAGGTGTCTGTGAGTGTGCGATTGTTGATATGTGATTGTGTGAGTCTGTGTGTGTCGGGCAGTGGGTGAGTTTGTGATAGTGTGAGAGGATTGCTTACTTTATTGTGTGTGCTTTGGTGAGCATATGTTTGTTGGTGTTTCTGTGAGCGTGTTTGTGAGAGCGGAGGTATGTGAGTGGAAGTGTGACTCTGAATGTGTGACTGTGTGTGTTTGTGATAGTATGAGTGCATGTGAATATTTGTTAATATTTGAGTGTGCTTGTGTGTGTGTTTCAGTGGTCAGTAAGTATGTGTGTGTGTGTTTGTGAGTTTTTGTGAGTGTGTTTGTAGGTGTGGGAGTGTGGGAGAAGGTTTTATTTTGTGACAGTGTGTGTTTGCTAATGTGTCTGAATGTCTGAATGATTGTGTGACTGTACGTGTTTGTGAGTGAGTGTGCGTGTGGTAGTGTGTGTGTACGAATGTGTGAGTGTGTCTGATTATGAGTATGAGTGTGTCAGAGTACCTGAGTGTGTGTTTAAATGTGATTGTGAGAGTGCTGGTGAGTGGGAGTGTGCGGGTGTGTATATGGCTGTGCTATTGTTTGAGAGAGTGTGTGATGGTATGTGAGGATGGGTGTGAGTTTGTCTATGTTTAGGTGTGAGAGTGTGTGTGAGTGTGTGTTAGTGTGTGATGCTGTGTGACATTATGTGTTTGTGTGAGTGTAGTTGTGTCAGAGAGGGCTTGCGAATATTCACTTTTGAATGTGTGAACGAGTGTGAGCCTTTGTGTGATGGTGTGTGTGAGTGAGTGTTTCTGTTTGCCATTATGTGTGTGATTGTGTGAATGAGTGTGACCAGTTAGAAATTTATCTGTGTGCGTACTTGTGTGAGTGTATATGACAGTGAGATTGTGAGCAGGTGTGAGTCTGTGAGTGTGTGTTTGTGTGTGTGAGAGTGTGTGTGATGGTGTGTTTGATGTGCGTCTGTGCATTTGTGTCTGCGTACATGTGAGTAATTTTGTGACAGTGTGTACAACTGTGTGTATTCTGGTGTGTGCCTGTGTGAGTGTGTGATTTTGTGTGGTTTTCAGTGAGTGAGCATGTGTTTGAGAGTGTCAGTGTGCAAGGGGCTGTGTGTGTTGTGTGAGAGTGTGAAAGGTGATAGTATGTGATTGTGTGTGAGTTAATATGAGCAGGTGTGTTTGAGTGTTTAAGTGAGTGTGTGTTTGTGATAGACTAGCATGAGTGGGTGTGTTACTCTGTGTGTATGAGTGACTGTGTGCTTCTGTTTACACGAGAGTGTGTGTGAGTGTGTGTTCGTGTTTGCAGGTGTGGAAGTGAGAGATAGACTGTGTGACTGTGTGAGTGTGTGTGATTGTGTGATTGTATGTGAATAGTTGTGAGGGTATGTATGCACGTGTGTGTGAATGTGAGTGTTTGAATGTGCACAAGTGTGTATGTGAGTGTGTTACTGTTCAGGTATGCATAAGGATGAATATATCAGTGAGTGTGAGTGTCAGTGGGACTTTGAGGGTGCGTGAGTGTGAGAGACAGTATGTCTGAGCATGTGTGTGTAAGTGTGTGTTCTAAAGACTGTTTTTGAATGTGTGTGCGTGTGTAAATTGTATGAATGTGTGAGAGTGACAGCACAAAAGACGAATGTCTGTGTGTGTGAACATTTGTGTGTATATGAGAGTCTGTGTAAGTGCGTTTGCTGGTGTGCTAGTGTGTGTGTAGGTGTCTGAGTGTGAGAAAATGAGAGTTTGTGAGTGTGTATTCGAGAATGTTGCAGATTTTGTGTGATTGTGTTATTTTGCTTGAATGCGTGTGTTTGAGTGTCTGTGTGGTTGCTTTCACATGTGTGATGTTTGCTTGTGTGTGTGAGTGTGTGGGTCTGTGTGTGCGTCTGCTTGTGTGTCAGTGTGAGAGTGTGAGGGGAATGGGGTGAATTATGATGCAAGGGTGCCTAACATGTTTGGAAGCGAAATGGGCATTCTCTGAGATAACGGAAAGCGACAGTACATGGTGGGAGACTATATATAGGAGTGCAATGTTGTCGAATGGTTTGGAAAGTGCTGCAATGTGACGCAATAGATGGTTCCTGTGTGTTTTGGAAGAGAACGGATCCTTCTTTGATGGAAAGAAACGCAGTAGAACGTGGTGGATTGTTGTAGAATGCAGTGGAATGTTGTGTAATGGAGAGCATTGTGATGAAGTGGAGAGAAAGTGAGTGGTTTGGACACGAGAGTAGCCTTCTTTCATGGAATGGAATGCAATACATATTGATGGATTTTTGGGTACGATAGTAGAAAATTGTGGAATGGAGTGAAATGTAGTGCAATAGACGGTTGAGGACCTTGTTTTATGCGAACGGTTGTATGTGTGTGTGACTGTGCAGCTGTGTGCGTTTGTGTGAGTGATTGTCATAGAGAGTGTGAGTGTGGAAGAGAGCATGTGCATGATTGTGAGGGAGGTGTTGTGTGAGTGCACATGTGTGTGAAAGGCTGAGTGTGAGTGTGTTTATGGGAGTGTGTGTGAGCATGCTTATGTGAGAGTGAATATGAGGGATTACATGTGCGTTTGTGAGTGTATGAGAATGTGTGGGTGTGTGTGATACTGTGAGCCTGTGTGAGTACATGTATGAGTGTGAGAAAATGTGTGAGAATGTGAGTGAGTACATGTGAGTCTGAGTGAGGATATGTCAGTGTGACAGTGACTATGTCAGGTGTGTAGGTCTGCACATGTGTTTGGGTCTATGTACATGTGTGTGTTTGTTAGTTTGTGAGACTATAGGTGTCTGTGAGTGTGCGATTGTTGATATGTGATTGTGTGAGTCTGTGTGTGTCGGGCAGTGGGTGAGTTTGTGATAGTGTGAGTGGATTGCTTACTTTATTGTGTGTGCTTTGGTGAGCATATGTTTGTTGGTGTTTCTGTGAGCGTGTTTGTGAGAGCGGAGGTATGTGAGTGGAAGTGTGACTCTGAATGTGTGACTGTGTGTGTTTGTGATAGTATGAGTGCATGTGAATATTTGTTAATATTTGAGTGTGCTTGTGTGTGTGTTTCAGTGGTCAGTAAGTATGTGTGTGTGTGTTTGTGAGTTTTTGTGAGTGTGTTTGTAGGTGTGGGAGTGTGGGAGAAGTGTTATTTTGTGACAGTGTGTGTTTGCTAATGTGTCTGAATGTCTGAATGATTGTGTGACTGTACGTGTTTGTGAGTGAGTGTGCGTGTGGTAGTGTGTGTGTACGAATGTGTGAGTGTGTCTGATTATGAGTATGAGTGTGTCAGAGTACCTGAGTGTGTGTTTAAATGAGTTTGTGAGAGTGCTGGTGAGTGGGAGTGTGCGGGTGTGTATATGGCTGTGCTATTGTTTGAGAGAGTGTGTGATGGTATGTGAGGATGGGTGTGAGTTTGTCTATGATTAGGTGTGAGAGTGTGTGTGAGTGTGTGTTAGTGTGTGATGCTGTGTGACATTATGTGTTTGTGTGAGTGTAGTTGTGTCAGAGAGGGTGTGCGAATATTCATTTTTGAATGTGTGAACGAGTGTGAGCCTTTGTGTGATGGTGTGTGTGAGTGAGTGTTTCTCTTTGCCATTATGTGTGTGATTGTGTGAATGAGTGTGACCATTTAGAAATTTATCTGTGTGTGTACTTGTGTGAGTGTATATGACAGTGAGATTGTGAGTAGGTGTGACTGTGTGTTTGTGTGTGTGAGAGTGTGTGTGATGGTGTGTTTGATGTGCGTCTGTGCATTTGTGTCTGCGTACATGTGAGTAATTTTGTGACAGTGTGTACAACTGTGTGTATTCTGGTGTGTGCCTGTGTGAGTGTGTGATTTTGTGTGGTTTTCAGTGAGTGAGCATGTGTTTGAGAGTGTCAGTGTGCAAGGGGCTGTGTGTGTTGTGTGAGAGTGTGAAAGGTGATAGTATGTGATTGTGTGTGAGTTAATATGAGCAGGTGTGTTTGAGTGTTTAAGTGAGTGTGTGTTTGTGATAGACTAGCATGAGTGGGTGTGTTACTCTGTGTGTATGAGTGACTGTGTGCTTCTGTTTACACGAGAGTGTGTGTGAGTGTGTGTTCGTGTTTGCAGGTGTGGAAGTGAGAGATAGACTGTGTGACTGTGTGAGTGTGTGTGATTGTGTGATTGTATGTGAATAGTTGTGAGGGTATGTATGCACGTGTGTGTGAATGTGAGTGTTTGAATGTGCACAAGTGTGTATGTGAGTGTGTTACTGTTCAGGTATGCATAAGGATGAATATATCAGTGAGTGTGAGTGTCAGTGGGACTTTGAGGGTGCGTGAGTGTGAGAGACAGTATGTCTGAGCATGTGTGTGTAAGTGTGTGCAAATGTGTGTTCTAAAGACTGTTTTTGAATGTGTGTGCGTGTGTAAATTGTATGAATGTGTGAGAGTGACAGCACAAAAGACGAATGTCTGTGTGTGTGAACATTTGTGTGTATATGAGAGTCTGTGTAAGTGCGTTTGCTGGTGTGCTAGTGTGTGTGTAGGTGTCTGAGTGTGAGAAAATGAGAGTTTGTGAGTGTGTATTCGAGAATGTTGCAGCTTTTGTGTGATTGTGTTATTTTGCTTGAATGCGTGTGTTTGAGTGTCTGTGTGGTTGCTTTCACATGTGTGATGTTTGCTTGTGTGTGTGAGTGTGTGGGTCTGTGTGTGCGTCTGCTTGTGTGTCAGTGTGAGAGTGTGAGGGGAATGGGGTGAATTATGATGCAAGGGTGCCTAACATGTTTGGAAGCTAAATGGGCATTCTCTGAGATAACGGAAAGCGACAGAACATGGTGGGAGACTATATATAGGAGTGCAATGTTGTCGAATGGTTTGGAAAGTGCTGCAATGTGACGCAATAGATGGTTCCTGTGTGTTTTGGAAGAGAACGGATCCTTCTTTGATGGAAAGAAACGCAGTAGAACGTGGTGGATTGTTGTAGAATGCAGTGGAATGTTGTGTAATGGAGAGCATTGTGATGAAGTGGAGAGAAAGTGAGTGGTTTGGACACGAGAGTAGCCTTCTTTCATGGAATGGAATGCAATACATATTGATGGATTTTTGGGTACGATAGTAGAAAATTGTGGAATGGAGTGAAATGTAGTGCAATAGACGGTTGAGGACCTTGTTTTATGCGAACGGTTGTATGTGTGTGTGACTGTGCAGCTGTGTGCGTTTGTGTGAGTGATTGTCATAGAGAGTGTGAGTGTGGAAGAGAGCGTGTGCATGATTGTGAGGGAGGTGTTGTGTGAGTGCACATGTGTGTGAAAGGCTGAGTGTGAGTGTGTTTATGGGAGTGTGTGTGAGCATGCTTATGTGAGAGTGAATATGAGGGATTACATGTGCGTTTGTGAGTGTATGAGAATGTGTGGGTGTGTGTGATACTGTGAGCCTGTGTGAGTACATGTACGAGTGTGAGAAAATGTGTGAGAATGTGAGTGAGTACATGTGAGTCTGAGTGAGGATATGTCAGTGTGACAGTGACTATGTCAGGTGTGTAGGTCTGCACGTGTTTGGGTCTATGTACATGTGTGTGTTTGTTAGTTTGTGAGACTATAGGTGTCTGTGAGTGTGCGATTGTTGATATGTGATTGTGTGAGTCTGTGTGTGTCGGGCAGTGGGTGAGTTTGTGATAGTGTGAGAGGATTGCTTACTTTATTGTGTGTGCTTTGGTGAGCATATGTTTGTTGGTGTTTCTGTGAGCGTGTTTGTGAGAGCGGAGGTATGTGAGTGGAAGTGTGACTCTGAATGTGTGACTGTGTGTGTTTGTGATAGTATGAGTGCATGTGAATATTTGTTAATATTTGAGTGTGCTTGTGTGTGTGTTTCAGTGGTCAGTAAGTATGTGTGTGTGTGTTTGTGAGTTTTTGTGAGTGTGTTTGTAGGTGTGGGAGTGTGGGAGAAGGTTTTATTTTGTGACAGTGTGTGTTTGCTAATGTGTCTGAATGTCTGAATGATTGTGTGACTGTACGTGTTTGTGAGTGAGTGTGCGTGTGGTAGTGTGTGTGTACGAATGTGTGAGTGTGTCTGATTATGAGTATGAGTGTGTCAGAGTACCTGAGTGTGTGTTTAAATGAGATTGTGAGAGTGCTGGTGAGTGGGAGTGTGCGGGTGTGTATATGGCTGTGCTATTGTTTGAGAGAGTGTGTGATGGTATGTGAGGATGGGTGTGAGTTTGTCTATGTTTAGGTGTGAGAGTGTGTGTGAGTGTGTGTTAGTGTGTGATGCTGTGTGACATTATGTGTTTGTGTGAGTGTAGTTGTGTCAGAGAGTGTGTGCGAATATTCATTTTTGAATGTGTGAACGAGTGTGAGCCTTTGTGTGATGGTGTGTGTGAGTGAGTGTTTCTGTTTGCCATTATGTGTGTGATTGTGTGAATGAGTGTGACCAGTTAGAAATTTATCTGTGTGTGTACTTGTGTGAGTGTATATGACAGTGAGATTGTGAGCAGGTGTGAGTCTGTGAGTGTGTGTTTGTGTGTGTGAGAGTGTGTGTGATGGTGTGTTTGATGTGCGTCTGTGCATTTGTGTCTGCGTACATGTGAGTAATTTTGTGACAGTGTGTACAACTGTGTGTATTCTGGTGTGTGCCTGTGTGAGTGTGTGATTTTGTGTGGTTTTCAGTGAGTGAGCATGTGTTTGAGAGTGTCAGTGTGCAAGGGGCTGTGTGTGTTGTGTGAGAGGGTGAAAGGTGATAGTATGTGATTGTGTGTGAGTTAATATGAGCAGGTGTGTTTGAGTGTTTAAGTGAGTGTGTGTTTGTGATAGACTAGCATGAGTGGGTGTGTTACTCTGTGTGTATGAGTGACTGTGTGCTTCTGTTTACACGAGAGTGTGTGTGAGTGTGTGTTCGTGTTTGCAGGTGTGGAAGTGAGAGATAGACTGTGTGACTGTGTGAGTGTGTGTGATTGTGTGATTGTATGTGAATAGTTGTGAGGGTATGTATGCACGTGTGTGTGAATGTGAGTGTTTGAATGTGCACAAGTGTGTATGTGAGTGTGTTACTGTTCAGGTATGCATAAGGATGAATATATCAGTGAGTGTGAGTGTCAGTGGGACTTTGAGGGTGCGTGAGTGTGAGAGACAGTATGTCTGAGCATGTGTGTGTAAGTGTGTGCAAATGTGTGTTCTAAAGACTGTTTTTGAATGTGTGTGCGTGTGTAAATTGTATGAATGTGTGAGAGTGACAGCACAAAAGACGAATGTCTGTGTGTGTGAACATTTGTGTGTATATGAGAGTCTGTGTAAGTGCGTTTGCTGGTGTGCTAGTGTGTGTGTAGGTGTCTGAGTGTGAGAAAATGAGAGTTTGTGAGTGTGTATTCGAGAATGTTGCAGATTTTGTGTGATTGTGTTATTTTGCTTGAATGCGTGTGTTTGAGTGTCTGTGTGGTTGCTTTCACATGTGTGATGTTTGCTTGTGTGTGTGAGTGTGTGGGTCTGTGTGTGCGTCTGCTTGTGTGTCAGTGTGAGAGTGTGAGGGGAATGGGGTGAATTATGATGCAAGGGTGCCTAACATGTTTGGAAGCGAAATGGGCATTCTCTGAGATAACGGAAAGCGACAGAACATGGTGGGAGACTATATATAGGAGTGCAATGTTGTCGAATGGTTTGGAAAGTGCTGCAATGTGACGCAATAGATGGTTCCTGTGTGTTTTGGAAGAGAACGGATCCTTCTTTGATGGAAAGAAACGCAGTAGAACGTGGTGGATTGTTGTAGAATGCAGTGGAATGTTGTGTAATGGAGAGCATTGTGATGAAGTGGAGAGAAAGTGAGTGGTTTGGACACGAGAGTAGCCTTCTTTCATGGAATGGAATGCAATACATGTTGATGGATTTTTGGGTACGATAGTAGAAAATTGTGGAATGGAGTGAAATGTAGTGCAATAGACGGTTGAGGACCTTGTTTTATGCGAACGGTTGTATGTGTGTGTGACTGTGCAGCTGTGTGCGTTTGTGTGAGTGATTGTCATAGAGAGTGTGAGTGTGGAAGAGAGCGTGTGCATGATTGTGAGGGAGGTGTTGTGTGAGTGCACATGTGTGTGAAAGGCTGAGTGTGAGTGTGTTTATGGGAGTGTGTGTGAGCATGCTTATGTGAGAGTGAATATGAGGGATTACATGTGCGTTTGTTGCTGTATGAGAATGTGTGGGTGTGTGTGATACTGTGAGCCTGTGTGAGTACATGTATGAGTGTGAGAAAATGTGTGAGAATGTGAGTGAGTACATGTGAGTCTGAGTGAGGATATGTCAGTGTGACAGTGACTATGTCAGGTGTGTAGGTCTGCACATGTGTTTGGGTCTATGTACATGTGTGTGTTTGTTAGTTTGTGAGACTATAGGTGTCTGTGAGTGTGCGATTGTTGATATGTGATTGTGTGAGTCTGTGTGTGTCGGGCAGTGGGTGAGTTTGTGATAGTGTGAGAGGATTGCTTACTTTATTGTGTGTGCTTTGGTGAGCATATGTTTGTTGGTGTTTCTGTGAGCGTGTTTGTGAGAGCGGAGGTATGTGAGTGGAAGTGTGACTCTGAATGTGTGACTGTGTGTGTTTGTGATAGTATGAGTGCATGTGAATATTTGTTAATATTTGAGTGTGCTTGTGTGTGTGTTTCAGTGGTCAGTAAGTATGTGTGTGTGTGTTTGTGAGTTTTTGTGAGTGTGTTTGTAGGTGTGGGAGTGTGGGAGAAGGTTTTATTTTGTGACAGTGTGTGTTTGCTAATGTGTCTGAATGTCTGAATGATTGTGTGACTGTACGTGTTTGTGAGTGAGTGTGCGTGTGGTAGTGTGTGTGTACGAATGTGTGAGTGTGTCTGATTATGAGTATGAGTGTGTCAGAGTACCTGAGTGTGTGTTTAAATGTGATTGTGAGAGTGCTGGTGAGTGGGAGTGTGCGGGTGTGTATATGGCTGTGCTATTGTTTGAGAGAGTGTGTGATGGTATGTGAGGATGGGTGTGAGTTTGTCTATGTTTAGGTGTGAGAGTGTGTGTGAGTGTGTGTTAGTGTGTGATGCTGTGTGACATTATGTGTTTGTGTGAGTGTAGTTGTGTCAGAGAGGGCTTGCGAATATTCACTTTTGAATGTGTGAACGAGTGTGAGCCTTTGTGTGATGGTGTGTGTGAGTGAGTGTTTCTGTTTGCCATTATGTGTGTGATTGTGTGAATGAGTGTGACCAGTTAGAAATTTATCTGTGTGCGTACTTGTGTGAGTGTATATGACAGTGAGATTGTGAGCAGGTGTGAGTCTGTGAGTGTGTGTTTGTGTGTGTGAGAGTGTGTGTGATGGTGTGTTTGATGTGCGTCTGTGCATTTGTGTCTGCGTACATGTGAGTAATTTTGTGACAGTGTGTACAACTGTGTGTATTCTGGTGTGTGCCTGTGTGAGTGTGTGATTTTGTGTGGTTTTCAGTGAGTGAGCATGTGTTTGAGAGTGTCAGTGTGCAAGGGGCTGTGTGTGTTGTGTGAGAGTGTGAAAGGTGATAGTATGTGATTGTGTGTGAGTTAATATGAGCAGGTGTGTTTGAGTGTTTAAGTGAGTGTGTGTTTGTGATAGACTAGCATGAGTGGGTGTGTTACTCTGTGTGTATGAGTGACTGTGTGCTTCTGTTTACACGAGAGTGTGTGTGAGTGTGTGTTCGTGTTTGCAGGTGTGGAAGTGAGAGATAGACTGTGTGACTGTGTGAGTGTGTGTGATTGTGTGATTGTATGTGAATAGTTGTGAGGGTATGTATGCACGTGTGTGTGAATGTGAGTGTTTGAATGTGCACAAGTGTGTATGTGAGTGTGTTACTGTTCAGGTATGCATAAGGATGAATATATCAGTGAGTGTGAGTGTCAGTGGGACTTTGAGGGTGCGTGAGTGTGAGAGACAGTATGTCTGAGCATGTGTGTGTAAGTGTGTGTTCTAAAGACTGTTTTTGAATGTGTGTGCGTGTGTAAATTGTATGAATGTGTGAGAGTGACAGCACAAAAGACGAATGTCTGTGTGTGTGAACATTTGTGTGTATATGAGAGTCTGTGTAAGTGCGTTTGCTGGTGTGCTAGTGTGTGTGTAGGTGTCTGAGTGTGAGAAAATGAGAGTTTGTGAGTGTGTATTCGAGAATGTTGCAGATTTTGTGTGATTGTGTTATTTTGCTTGAATGCGTGTGTTTGAGTGTCTGTGTGGTTGCTTTCACATGTGTGATGTTTGCTTGTGTGTGTGAGTGTGTGGGTCTGTGTGTGCGTCTGCTTGTGTGTCAGTGTGAGAGTGTGAGGGGAATGGGGTGAATTATGATGCAAGGGTGCCTAACATGTTTGGAAGCGAAATGGGCATTCTCTGAGATAACGGAAAGCGACAGTACATGGTGGGAGACTATATATAGGAGTGCAATGTTGTCGAATGGTTTGGAAAGTGCTGCAATGTGACGCAATAGATGGTTCCTGTGTGTTTTGGAAGAGAACGGATCCTTCTTTGATGGAAAGAAACGCAGTAGAACGTGGTGGATTGTTGTAGAATGCAGTGGAATGTTGTGTAATGGAGAGCATTGTGATGAAGTGGAGAGAAAGTGAGTGGTTTGGACACGAGAGTAGCCTTCTTTCATGGAATGGAATGCAATACATATTGATGGATTTTTGGGTACGATAGTAGAAAATTGTGGAATGGAGTGAAATGTAGTGCAATAGACGGTTGAGGACCTTGTTTTATGCGAACGGTTGTATGTGTGTGTGACTGTGCAGCTGTGTGCGTTTGTGTGAGTGATTGTCATAGAGAGTGTGAGTGTGGAAGAGAGCATGTGCATGATTGTGAGGGAGGTGTTGTGTGAGTGCACATGTGTGTGAAAGGCTGAGTGTGAGTGTGTTTATGGGAGTGTGTGTGAGCATGCTTATGTGAGAGTGAATATGAGGGATTACATGTGCGTTTGTGAGTGTATGAGAATGTGTGGGTGTGTGTGATACTGTGAGCCTGTGTGAGTACATGTATGAGTGTGAGAAAATGTGTGAGAATGTGAGTGAGTACATGTGAGTCTGAGTGAGGATATGTCAGTGTGACAGTGACTATGTCAGGTGTGTAGGTCTGCACATGTGTTTGGGTCTATGTACATGTGTGTGTTTGTTAGTTTGTGAGACTATAGGTGTCTGTGAGTGTGCGATTGTTGATATGTGATTGTGTGAGTCTGTGTGTGTCGGGCAGTGGGTGAGTTTGTGATAGTGTGAGTGGATTGCTTACTTTATTGTGTGTGCTTTGGTGAGCATATGTTTGTTGGTGTTTCTGTGAGCGTGTTTGTGAGAGCGGAGGTATGTGAGTGGAAGTGTGACTCTGAATGTGTGACTGTGTGTGTTTGTGATAGTATGAGTGCATGTGAATATTTGTTAATATTTGAGTGTGCTTGTGTGTGTGTTTCAGTGGTCAGTAAGTATGTGTGTGTGTGTTTGTGAGTTTTTGTGAGTGTGTTTGTAGGTGTGGGAGTGTGGGAGAAGGTTTTATTTTGTGACAGTGTGTGTTTGCTAATGTGTCTGAATGTCTGAATGATTGTGTGACTGTACGTGTTTGTGAGTGAGTGTGCGTGTGGTAGTGTGTGTGTACGAATGTGTGAGTGTGTCTGATTATGAGTATGAGTGTGTCAGAGTACCTGAGTGTGTGTTTAAATGAGATTGTGAGAGTGCTGGTGAGTGGGAGTGTGCGGGTGTGTATATGGCTGTGCTATTGTTTGAGAGAGTGTGTGATGGTATGTGAGGATGGGTGTGAGTTTGTCTATGATTAGGTGTGAGAGTGTGTGTGAGTGTGTGTTAGTGTGTGATGCTGTGTGACATTATGTGTTTGTGTGAGTGTAGTTGTGTCAGAGAGGGTGTGCGAATATTCATTTTTGAATGTGTGAACGAGTGTGAGCCTTTGTGTGATGGTGTGTGTGAGTGAGTGTTTCTGTTTGCCATTATGTGTGTGATTGTGTGAATGAGTGTGACCATTTAGAAATTTATCTGTGTGTGTACTTGTGTGAGTGTATATGACAGTGAGATTGTGAGTAGGTGTGACTGTGTGTTTGTGTGTGTGAGAGTGTGTGTGATGGTGTGTTTGATGTGCGTCTGTGCATTTGTGTCTGCGTACATGTGAGTAATTTTGTGACAGTGTGTACAACTGTGTGTATTCTGGTGTGTGCCTGTGTGAGTGTGTGATTTTGTGTGGTTTTCAGTGAGTGAGCATGTGTTTGAGAGTGTCAGTGTGCAAGGGGCTGTGTGTGTTGTGTGAGAGTGTGAAAGGTGATAGTATGTGATTGTGTGTGAGTTAATATGAGCAGGTGTGTTTGAGTGTTTAAGTGAGTGTGTGTTTGTGATAGACTAGCATGAGTGGGTGTGTTACTCTGTGTGTATGAGTGACTGTGTGCTTCTGTTTACACGAGAGTGTGTGTGAGTGTGTGTTCGTGTTTGCAGGTGTGGAAGTGAGAGATAGACTGTGTGACTGTGTGAGTGTGTGTGATTGTGTGATTGTATGTGAATAGTTGTGAGGGTATGTATGCACGTGTGTGTGAATGTGAGTGTTTGAATGTGCACAAGTGTGTATGTGAGTGTGTTACTGTTCAGGTATGCATAAGGATGAATATATCAGTGAGTGTGAGTGTCAGTGGGACTTTGAGGGTGCGTGAGTGTGAGAGACAGTATGTCTGAGCATGTGTGTGTAAGTGTGTGCAAATGTGTGTTCTAAAGACTGTTTTTGAATGTGTGTGCGTGTGTAAATTGTATGAATGTGTGAGAGTGACAGCACAAAAGACGAATGTCTGTGTGTGTGAACATTTGTGTGTATATGAGAGTCTGTGTAAGTGCGTTTGCTGGTGTGCTAGTGTGTGTGTAGGTGTCTGAGTGTGAGAAAATGAGAGTTTGTGAGTGTGTATTCGAGAATGTTGCAGCTTTTGTGTGATTGTGTTATTTTGCTTGAATGCGTGTGTTTGAGTGTCTGTGTGGTTGCTTTCACATGTGTGATGTTTGCTTGTGTGTGTGAGTGTGTGGGTCTGTGTGTGCGTCTGCTTGTGTGTCAGTGTGAGAGTGTGAGGGGAATGGGGTGAATTATGATGCAAGGGTGCCTAACATGTTTGGAAGCTAAATGGGCATTCTCTGAGATAACGGAAAGCGACAGAACATGGTGGGAGACTATATATAGGAGTGCAATGTTGTCGAATGGTTTGGAAAGTGCTGCAATGTGACGCAATAGATGGTTCCTGTGTGTTTTGGAAGAGAACGGATCCTTCTTTGATGGAAAGAAACGCAGTAGAACGTGGTGGATTGTTGTAGAATGCAGTGGAATGTTGTGTAATGGAGAGCATTGTGATGAAGTGGAGAGAAAGTGAGTGGTTTGGACACGAGAGTAGCCTTCTTTCATGGAATGGAATGCAATACATATTGATGGATTTTTGGGTACGATAGTAGAAAATTGTGGAATGGAGTGAAATGTAGTGCAATAGACGGTTGAGGACCTTGTTTTATGCGAACGGTTGTATGTGTGTGTGACTGTGCAGCTGTGTGCGTTTGTGTGAGTGATTGTCATAGAGAGTGTGAGTGTGGAAGAGAGCGTGTGCATGATTGTGAGGGAGGTGTTGTGTGAGTGCACATGTGTGTGAAAGGCTGAGTGTGAGTGTGTTTATGGGAGTGTGTGTGAGCATGCTTATGTGAGAGTGAATATGAGGGATTACATGTGCGTTTGTGAGTGTATGAGAATGTGTGGGTGTGTGTGATACTGTGAGCCTGTGTGAGTACATGTACGAGTGTGAGAAAATGTGTGAGAATGTGAGTGAGTACATGTGAGTCTGAGTGAGGATATGTCAGTGTGACAGTGACTATGTCAGGTGTGTAGGTCTGCACATGTGTTTGGGTCTATGTACATGTGTGTGTTTGTTAGTTTGTGAGACTATAGGTGTCTGTGAGTGTGCGATTGTTGATATGTGATTGTGTGAGTCTGTGTGTGTCGGGCAGTGGGTGAGTTTGTGATAGTGTGAGAGGATTGCTTACTTTATTGTGTGTGCTTTGGTGAGCATATGTTTGTTGGTGTTTCTGTGAGCGTGTTTGTGAGAGCGGAGGTATGTGAGTGGAAGTGTGACTCTGAATGTGTGACTGTGTGTGTTTGTGATAGTATGAGTGCATGTGAATATTTGTTAATATTTGAGTGTGCTTGTGTGTGTGTTTCAGTGGTCAGTAAGTATGTGTGTGTGTGTTTGTGAGTTTTTGTGAGTGTGTTTGTAGGTGTGGGAGTGTGGGAGAAGGTTTTATTTTGTGACAGTGTGTGTTTGCTAATGTGTCTGAATGTCTGAATGATTGTGTGACTGTACGTGTTTGTGAGTGAGTGTGCGTGTGGTAGTGTGTGTGTACGAATGTGTGAGTGTGTCTGATTATGAGTATGAGTGTGTCAGAGTACCTGAGTGTGTGTTTAAATGAGATTGTGAGAGTGCTGGTGAGTGGGAGTGTGCGGGTGTGTATATGGCTGTGCTATTGTTTGAGAGAGTGTGTGATGGTATGTGAGGATGGGTGTGAGTTTGTCTATGTTTAGGTGTGAGAGTGTGTGTGAGTGTGTGTTAGTGTGTGATGCTGTGTGACATTATGTGTTTGTGTGAGTGTAGTTGTGTCAGAGAGTGTGTGCGAATATTCATTTTTGAATGTGTGAACGAGTGTGAGCCTTTGTGTGATGGTGTGTGTGAGTGAGTGTTTCTGTTTGCCATTATGTGTGTGATTGTGTGAATGAGTGTGACCAGTTAGAAATTTATCTGTGTGTGTACTTGTGTGAGTGTATATGACAGTGAGATTGTGAGCAGGTGTGAGTCTGTGAGTGTGTGTTTGTGTGTGTGAGAGTGTGTGTGATGGTGTGTTTGATGTGCGTCTGTGCATTTGTGTCTGCGTACATGTGAGTAATTTTGTGACAGTGTGTACAACTGTGTGTATTCTGGTGTGTGCCTGTGTGAGTGTGTGATTTTGTGTGGTTTTCAGTGAGTGAGCATGTGTTTGAGAGTGTCAGTGTGCAAGGGGCTGTGTGTGTTGTGTGAGAGGGTGAAAGGTGATAGTATGTGATTGTGTGTGAGTTAATATGAGCAGGTGTGTTTGAGTGTTTAAGTGAGTGTGTGTTTGTGATAGACTAGCATGAGTGGGTGTGTTACTCTGTGTGTATGAGTGACTGTGTGCTTCTGTTTACACGAGAGTGTGTGTGAGTGTGTGTTCGTGTTTGCAGGTGTGGAAGTGAGAGATAGACTGTGTGACTGTGTGAGTGTGTGTGATTGTGTGATTGTATGTGAATAGTTGTGAGGGTATGTATGCACGTGTGTGTGAATGTGAGTGTTTGAATGTGCACAAGTGTGTATGTGAGTGTGTTACTGTTCAGGTATGCATAAGGATGAATATATCAGTGAGTGTGAGTGTCAGTGGGACTTTGAGGGTGCGTGAGTGTGAGAGACAGTATGTCTGAGCATGTGTGTGTAAGTGTGTGCAAATGTGTGTTCTAAAGACTGTTTTTGAATGTGTGTGCGTGTGTAAATTGTATGAATGTGTGAGAGTGACAGCACAAAAGACGAATGTCTGTGTGTGTGAACATTTGTGTGTATATGAGAGTCTGTGTAAGTGCGTTTGCTGGTGTGCTAGTGTGTGTGTAGGTGTCTGAGTGTGAGAAAATGAGAGTTTGTGAGTGTGTATTCGAGAATGTTGCAGCTTTTGTGTGATTGTGTTATTTTGCTTGAATGAGTGTGTTTGAGTGTCTGTGTGGTTGCTTTCACATGTGTGATGTTTGCTTGTGTGTGTGAGTGTGTGGGTCTGTGTGTGCGTCTGCTTGTGTGTCAGTGTGAGAGTGTGAGGGGAATGGGGTGAATTATGATGCAAGGGTGCCTAACATGTTTGGAAGCGAAATGGGCATTCTCTGAGATAACGGAAAGCGACAGAACATGGTGGGAGACTATATATAGGAGTGCAATGTTGTCGAATGGTTTGGAAAGTGCTGCAATGTGACGCAATAGATGGTTCCTGTGTGTTTTGGAAGAGAACGGATCCTTCTTTGATGGAAAGAAACGCAGTAGAACGTGGTGGATTGTTGTAGAATGCAGTGGAATGTTGTGTAATGGAGAGCATTGTGATGAAGTGGAGAGAAAGTGAGTGGTTTGGACACGAGAGTAGCCTTCTTTCATGGAATGGAATGCAATACATATTGATGGATTTTTGGGTACGATAGTAGAAAATTGTGGAATGGAGTGAAATGTAGTGCAATAGACGGTTGAGGACCTTGTTTTATGCGAACGGTTGTATGTGTGTGTGACTGTGCAGCTGTGTGCGTTTGTGTGAGTGATTGTCATAGAGAGTGTGAGTGTGGAAGAGAGCGTGTGCATGATTGTGAGGGAGGTGTTGTGTGAGTGCACATGTGTGTGAAAGGCTGAGTGTGAGTGTGTTTATGGGAGTGTGTGTGAGCATGCTTATGTGAGAGTGAATATGAGGGATTACATGTGCGTTTGTGAGTGTATGAGAATGTGTGGGTGTGTGTGATACTGTGAGCCTGTGTGAGTACATGTATGAGTGTGAGAAAATGTGTGAGAATGTGAGTGAGTACATGTGAGTCTGAGTGAGGATATGTCAGTGTGACAGTGACTATGTCAGGTGTGTAGGTCTGCACATGTGTTTGGGTCTATGTACATGTGTGTGTTTGTTAGTTTGTGAGACTATAGGTGTCTGTGAGTGTGCGATTGTTGATATGTGATTGTGTGAGTCTGTGTGTGTCGGGCAGTGGGTGAGTTTGTGATAGTGTGAGAGGATTGCTTACTTTATTGTGTGTGCTTTGGTGAGCATATGTTTGTTGGTGTTTCTGTGAGCGTGTTTGTGAGAGCGGAGGTATGTGAGTGGAAGTGTGACTCTGAATGTGTGACTGTGTGTGTTTGTGATAGTATGAGTGCATGTGAATATTTGTTAATATTTGAGTGTGCTTGTGTGTGTGTTTCAGTGGTCAGTAAGTATGTGTGTGTGTGTTTGTGAGTTTTTGTGAGTGTGTTTTTAGGTGTGGGAGTGTGGGAGAAGGTTTTATTTTGTGACAGTGTGTGTTTGCTAATGTGTCTGAATGTCTGAATGATTGTGTGACTGTACGTGTTTGTGAGTGAGTGTGCGTGTGGTAGTGTGTGTGTACGAATGTGTGAGTGTGTCTGATTATGAGTATGAGTGTGTCACAGTACCTGAGTGTGTGTTTAAATGAGATTGTGAGAGTGCTGGTGAGTGGGAGTGTGCGGGTGTGTATATGGCTGTGCTATTGTTTGAGAGAGTGTGTGATGGTATGTGAGGATGGGTGTGAGTTTGTCTATGTTTAGGTGTGAGAGTGTGTGTGAGTGTGTGTTAGTGTGTGATGCTGTGTGACATTATGTGTTTGTGTGAGTGTAGTTGTGTCAGAGAGTGTGTGCGAATATTCATTTTTGAATGTGTGAACGAGTGTGAGCCTTTGTGTGATGGTGTGTGTGAGTGAGTGTTTCTGTTTGCCATTATGTGTGTGATTGTGTGAATGAGTGTGACCAGTTAGAAATTTATCTGTGTGTGTACTTGTGTGAGTGTATATGACAGTGAGATTGTGAGCAGGTGTGAGTCTGTGAGTGTGTGTTTGTGTGTGTGAGAGTGTGTGTGATGGTGTGTTTGATGTGCGTCTGTGCATTTGTGTCTGCGTACATGTGAGTAATTTTGTGACAGTGTGTACAACTGTGTGTATTCTGGTGTGTGCCTGTGTGAGTGTGTGATTTTGTTTGGTTTTCAGTGAGTGAGCATGTGTTTGAGAGTGTCAGTGTGCAAGGGGCTGTGTGTGTTGTGTGAGAGTGTGAAAGGTGATAGTATGTGATTGTGTGTGAGTTAATATGAGCAGGTGTGTTTGAGTGTTTAAGTGAGTGTGTGTTTGTGATAGACTAGCATGAGTGGGTGTGTTACTCTGTGTGTATGAGTGACTGTGTGCTTCTGTTTACACGAGAGTGTGTGTGAGTGTGTGTTGGTGTTTGCAGGTGTGGAAGTGAGAGTTAGACTGTGTGACTGTGTGAGTGTGTGTGATTGTGTGATTGTATGTGAATAGTTGTGAGGGTATGTATGCACGTGTGTGTGAATGTGAGTGTTTGAATGTGCACAAGTGTGTATGTGAGTGTGTTACTGTTCAGGTATGCATAAGGATGAATATATCAGTGAGTGTGAGTGTCAGTGGGACTTTGAGGGTGCGTGAGTGTGAGAGACAGTATGTCTGAGCATGTGTGTGTAAGTGTGTGCAAATGTGTGTTCTAAAGACTGTTTTTGAATGTGTGTGCGTGTGTAAATTGTATGAATGTGTGAGAGTGACGGCACAAAAGACGAATGTCTGTGTGTGTGAACATTTGTGTGTATATGAGAGTCTGTGTAAGTGCGTTTGCTGGTGTGCTAGTGTGTGTGTAGGTGTCTGAGTGTGAGAAAATGAGAGTTTGTGAGTGTGTATTCGAGAATGTTGCAGCTTTTGTGTGATTGTGTTATTTTGCTTGAATGCGTGTGTTTGAGTGTCTGTGTGGTTGCTTTCACATGTGTGATGTTTGCTTGTGTGTGTGAGTGTGTGGGTCTGTGTGTGCGTCTGCTTGTGTGTCAGTGTGAGAGTGTGAGGGGAATGGGGTGAATTATGATGCAAGGGTGCCTAACATGTTTGGAAGCTAAATGGGCATTCTCTGAAATAACGGAAAGCGACAGAACATGGTGGGAGACTATATATAGGAGTGCAATGTTGTCGAATGGTTTGGAAAGTGCTGCAATGTGACGCAATAGATGGTTCCTGTGTGTTTTGGAAGAGAACGGATCCTTCTTTGATGGAAAGAAACGCAGTAGAACGTGGTGGATTGTTGTAGAATGCAGTGGAATGTTGTGTAATGGAGAGCATTGTGATGAAGTGGAGAGAAAGTGAGTGGTTTGGACACGAGAGTAGCCTTCTTTCATGGAATGGAATGCAATACATATTGATGGATTTTTGGGTACGATAGTAGAAAATTGTGGAATGGAGTGAAATGTAGTGCAATAGACGGTTGAGGACCTTGTTTTATGCGAACGGTTGTATGTGTGTGTGACTGTGCAGCTGTGTGCGTTTGTGTGAGTGATTGTCATAGAGAGTGTGAGTGTGGAAGAGAGCGTGTGCATGATTGTGAGGGAGGTGTTGTGTGAGTGCACATGTGTGTGAAAGGCTGAGTGTGAGTGTGTTTATGGGAGTGTGTGTGAGCATGCTTATGTGAGAGTGAATATGAGGGATTACATGTGCGTTTGTGAGTGTATGAGAATGTGTGGGTGTGTGTGATACTGTGAGCCTGTGTGAGTACATGTATGAGTGTGAGAAAATGTGTGAGAATGTGAGTGAGTACATGTGAGTCTGAGTGAGGATATGTCAGTGTGACAGTGACTATGTCAGGTGTGTAGGTCTGCACATGTGTTTGGGTCTATGTACATGTGTGTGTTTGTTAGTTTGTGAGACTATAGGTGTCTGTGAGTGTGCGATTGTTGATATGTGATTGTGTGAGTCTGTGTGTGTCGGGCAGTGGGTGAGTTTGTGATAGTGTGAGAGGATTGCTTACTTTATTGTGTGTGCTTTGGTGAGCATATGTTTGTTGGTGTTTCTGTGAGCGTGTTTGTGAGAGCGGAGGTATGTGAGTGGAAGTGTGACTCTGAATGTGTGACTGTGTGTGTTTGTGATAGTATGAGTGCATGTGAATATTTGTTAATATTTGAGTGTGCTTGTGTGTGTGTTTCAGTGGTCAGTAAGTATGTGTGTGTGTGTTTGTGAGTTTTTGTGAGTGTGTTTTTAGGTGTGGGAGTGTGGGAGAAGGTTTTATTTTGTGACAGTGTGTGTTTGCTAATGTGTCTGAATGTCTGAATGATTGTGTGACTGTACGTGTTTGTGAGTGAGTGTGCGTGTGGTAGTGTGTGTGTACGAATGTGTGAGTGTGTCTGATTATGAGTATGAGTGTGTCAGAGTACCTGAGTGTGTGTTTAAATGAGATTGTGAGAGTGCTGGTGAGTGGGAGTGTGCGGGTGTGTATATGGCTGTGCTATTGTTTGAGAGAGTGTGTGATGGTATGTGAGGATGGGTGTGAGTTTGTCTATGTTTAGGTGTGAGAGTGTGTGTGAGTGTGTGTTAGTGTGTGATGCTGTGTGACATTATGTGTTTGTGTGAGTGTAGTTGTGTCAGAGAGTGTGTGCGAATATTCATTTTTGAATGTGTGAACGAGTGTGAGCCTTTGTGTGATGGTGTGTGTGAGTGAGTGTTTCTGTTTGCCATTATGTGTGTGATTGTGTGAATGAGTGTGACCAGTTAGAAATTTATCTGTGTGTGTACTTGTGTGAGTGTATATGACAGTGAGATTGTGAGCAGGTGTGAGTCTGTGTGTGTTTGTGTGTGTGAGAGTGTGTGTGATGGTGTGTTTGATGTGCGTCTGTGCATTTGTGTCTGCGTACATGTGAGTAATTTTGTGACAGTGTGTACAACTGTGTGTATTCTGGTGTGTGCCTGTGTGAGTGTGTGATTTTGTGTGGTTTTCAGTGAGTGAGCATGTGTTTGAGAGTGTCAGTGTGCAAGGGGCTGTGTGTGTTGTGTGAGAGTGTGAAAGGTGATAGTATGTGATTGTGTGTGAGTTAATATGAGCAGGTGTGTTTGAGTGTTTAAGTGACTGTGTGTTTGTGATAGACTAGCATGAGTGGGTGTGTTACTCTGTGTGTATGAGTGACTGTGTGCTTCTGTTTACACGAGAGTGTGTGTGAGTGTGTGTTCGTGTTTGCAGGTGTGGAAGTGAGAGATAGACTGTGTGACTGTGTGAGTGTGTGTGATTGTGTGATTGTATGTGAATAGTTGTGAGGGTATGTATGCATGTGTGTGTGAATGTGAGTGTTTGAATGTGCACAAGTGTGTATGTGAGTGTGTTACTGTTCAGGTATGCATAAGGATGAATATATCAGTGAGTGTGAGTGTCAGTGGGACTTTGAGGGTGCGTGAGTGTGAGAGACAGTATGTCTGAGCATGTGTGTGTAAGTGTGTGCAAATGTGTGTTCTAAAGACTGTTTTTGAATGTGTGTGCGTGTGTAAATTGTATGAATGTGTGAGAGTGACAGCACAAAAGACGAATGTCTGTGTGTGTGAACATTTGTGTGTATATGAGAGTCTGTGTAAGTGCGTTTGCTGTTGTGCTAGTGTGTGTGTAGGTGTCTGAGTGTGAGAAAATGAGAGTTTGTGAGTGTGTATTCGAGAATGTTGCAGCTTTTGTGTGATTGTGTTATTTTGCTTGAATGCGTGTGTTTGAGTGTCTGTGTGGTTGCTTTCACATGTGTGATGTTTGCTTGTGTGTGTGAGTGTGTGGGTCTGTGTGTGCGTCTGCTTGTGTGTCAGTGTGAGAGTGTGAGGGGAATGGGGTGAATTATGATGCAAGGGTGCCTAACATGTTTGGAAGCGAAATGGGCATTCTCTGAGATAACGGAAAGCGACAGAACATGGTGGGAGACTATATATAGGAGTGCAATGTTGTCGAATGGTTTGGAAAGTGCTGCAATGTGACGCAATAGATGGTTCCTGTGTGTTTTGGAAGAGAACGGATCCTTCTTTGATGGAAAGAAACGCAGTAGAACGTGGTGGATTGTTGTAGAATGCAGTGGAATGTTGTGTAATGGAGAGCATTGTGATGAAGTGGAGAGAAAGTGAGTGGTTTGGACACGAGAGTAGCCTTCTTTCATGGAATGGAATGCAATACATATTGATGGATTTTTGGGTACGATAGTAGAAAATTGTGGAATGGAGTGAAATGTAGTGCAATAGACGGTTGAGGACCTTGTTTTATGCGAACGGTTGTATGTGTGTGTGACTGTGCAGCTGTGTGCGTTTGTGTGAGTGATTGTCATAGAGAGTGTGAGTGTGGAAGAGAGCGTGTGCATGATTGTGAGGGAGGTGTTGTGTGAGTGCACATGTGTGTGAAAGGCTGAGTGTGAGTGTGTTTATGGGAGTGTGTGTGAGCATGCTTATGTGAGAGTGAATATGAGGGATTACATGTGCGTTTGTGAGTGTATGAGAATGTGTGGGTGTGTGTGATACTGTGAGCCTGTGTGAGTACATGTATGAGTGTGAGAAAATGTGTGAGAATGTGAGTGAGTACATGTGAGTCTGAGTGAGTATATGTCAGTGTGACAGTGACTATGTCAGGTGTGTAGGTCTGCACATGGGTTTGGGTCTATGTACATGTGTGTGTTTGTTAGTTTGTGAGACTATAGGTGTCTGTGAGTGTGCGATTGTTGATATGTGATTGTGTGAGTCTGTGTGTGTCGGGCAGTGGGTGAGTTTGTGATAGTGTGAGTGGATTGCTTACTTTATTGTGTGTGCTTTGGTGAGCATATGTTTGTTGGTGTTTCTGTGAGCGTGTTTGTGAGAGCGGAGGTATGTGAGTGGAAGTGTGACTCTGAATGTGTGACTGTGTGTGTTTGTGATAGTATGAGTGCATGTGAATATTTGTTAATATTTGAGTGTGCTTGTGTGTGTGTTTCAGTGGTCAGTAAGTATGTGTGTGTGTGTTTGTGAGTTTTTGTGAGTGTGTTTGTAGGTGTGGGAGTGTGGGAGAAGGTTTTATTTTGTGACAGTGTGTGTTTGCTAATGTGTCTGAATGTCTGAATGATTGTGTGACTGTACGTGTTTGTGAGTGAGTGTGCGTGTGGTAGTGTGTGTGTACGAATGTGTGAGTGTGTCTGATTATGAGTATGAGTGTGTCAGAGTACCTGAGTGTGTGTTTAAATGAGATTGTGAGAGTGCTGGTGAGTGGGAGTGTGCGGGTGTGTATATGGCTGTGCTATTGTTTGAGAGAGTGTGTGATGGTATGTGAGGATGGGTGTGAGTTTGTCTATGTTTAGGTGTGAGAGTGTGTGTGAGTGTGTGTTAGTGTGTGATGCTGTGTGACATTATGTGTTTGTGTGAGTGTAGTTGTGTCAGAGAGGGTGTGCGAATATTCATTTTTGAATGTGTGAACGAGTGTGAGCCTTTGTGTGATGGTGTGTGTGAGTGAGTGTTTCTGTTTGCCATTATGTGTGTGATTGTGTGAATGAGTGTGACCAGTTAGAAATTTATCTGTGTGTGTACTTGTGTGAGTGTATATGACAGTGAGATTGTGAGCAGGTGTGAGTCTGTGAGTGTGTGTTTGTGTGTGTGAGAGTGTGTGTGATGGTGTGCTTGATGTGCGTCTGTGCATTTGTGTCTGCGTACATGTGAGTAATTTTGTGACAGTGTGTACAACTGTGTGTATTCTGGTGTGTGCCTGTGTGAGTGTGTGATTTTGTGTGGTTTTCAGTGAGTGAGCATGTGTTTGAGTGTGTGAGTGCCCAAGGGGCTGTGTGTGTTGTGTGAGAGTGTGAAAGGTGATAGTATGTGATTGTGTGTGAGTTAATATGAGCAGGTGTGTTTGAGTGTTTAAGTGAGTGTGTGTTTGTGATAGAGTAGCATGAGTGTGTGTGTTACACTGTGTGTATGAGTGACTGTGTGCTTCTGTTTACACGAGAGTGTGTGTGAGTGTGTGTTCGTGTTTGCAGGTGTGGAAGTGAGAGATAGACTGTGTGACTGTGTGAGTGTGTGTGATTGTGTGATTGTATGTGAATAGTTGTGAGGGTATGTATGCACGTGTGTGTGAATGTGAGTGTTTGAATGTGCACAAGTGCGTATGTGAGTGTGTTACTGTTCAGGTATGCATAAGGATGAATATATCAGTGAGTGTGAGTGTCAGTGGGACTTTGAGGGTGCGTGAGTGTGAGAGACAGTATGTCTGAGCATGTGTGTGTAAGTGTGTGCAAATGTGTGTTCTAAAGACTGTTTTTGAATGTGTGTGCGTGTGTAAATTGTATGAATGTGTGAGAGTGACAGCACAAAAGACGAATGTCTGTGTGTGTGAACATTTGTGTGTATATGAGAGTCTGTGTAAGTGCGTTTGCTGTTGTGCTAGTGTGTGTGTAGGTGTCTGAGTGTGAGAAAATGAGAGTTTGTGAGTGTGTATTCGAGAATGTTGCAGCTTTTGTGTGATTGTGTTATTTTGCTTGAATGCGTGTGTTTGAGTGTCTGTGTGGTTGCTTTCACATGTGTGATGTTTGCTTGTGTGTGTGAGTGTGTGGGTCTGTGTGTGCGTCTGCTTGTGTGTGAGTGTGAGAGTGTGAGGGGAATGGGGTGAATTATGATGCAAGGGTGCCTAACATGTTTGGAAGCGAAATGGGCATTCTCTGAGATAACGGAAAGCGACAGAACATGGTGGGAGACTATATATAGGAGTGCAATGTTGTCGAATGGTTTGGAAAGTGCTGCAATGTGACGCAATAGATGGTTCCTGTGTGTTTTGGAAGAGAACGGATCCTTCTTTGATGGAAAGAAACGCAGTAGAACGTGGTGGATTGTTGTAGAATGCAGTGGAATGTTGTGTAATGGAGAGCATTGTGATGAAGTGGAGAGAAAGTGAGTGGTTTGGACACGAGAGTAGCCTTCTTTCATGGAATGGAATGCAATACATGTTGATGGATTTTTGGGTACGATAGTAGAAAATTGTGGAATGGAGTGAAATGTAGTGCAATAGACGGTTGAGGACCTTGTTTTATGCGAACGGTTGTATGTGTGTGTGACTGTGCAGCTGTGTGCGTTTGTGTGAGTGATTGTCATAGAGAGTGTGAGTGTGGAAGAGAGCGTGTGCATGATTGTGAGGGAGGTGTTGTGTGAGTGCACATGTGTGTGAAAGGCTGAGTGTGAGTGTGTTTATGGGAGTGTGTGTGAGCATGCTTATGTGAGAGTGAATATGAGGGATTACATGTGCGTTTGTGAGTGTATGAGAATGTGTGGGTGTGTGTGATACTGTGAGCCTGTGTGAGTACATGTATGAGTGTGAGAAAATGTGTGAGAATGTGAGTGAGTACATGTGAGTCTGAGTGAGTATATGTCAGTGTGACAGTGACTATGTCAGGTGTGTAGGTCTGCACATGGGTTTGGGTCTATGTACATGTGTGTGTTTGTTAGTTTGTGAGACTATAGGTGTCTGTGAGTGTGCGATTGTTGATATGTGATTGTGTGAGTCTGTGTGTGTCGGGCAGTGGGTGAGTTTGTGATAGTGTGAGAGGATTGCTTACTTTATTGTGTGTGCTTTGGTGAGCATATGTTTGTTGGTGTTTCTGTGAGCGTGTTTGTGAGAGCGGAGGTATGTGAGTGGAAGTGTGACTCTGAATGTGTGACTGTGTGTGTTTGTGATAGTATGAGTGCATGTGAATATTTGTTAATATTTGAGTGTGCTTGTGTGTGTGTTTCAGTGGTCAGTAAGTATGTGTGTGTGTGTTTGTGAGTTTTTGTGAGTGTGTTTGTAGGTGTGGGAGTGTGGGAGAAGGTTTTATTTTGTGACAGTGTGTGTTTGCTAATGTGTCTGAATGTCTGAATGATTGTGTGACTGTACGTGTTTGTGAGTGAGTGTGCGTGTGGTAGTGTGTGTGTACGAATGTGTGAGTGTGTCTGATTATGAGTATGAGTGTGTCAGAGTACCTGAGTGTGTGTTTAAATGAGATTGTGAGAGTGCTGGTGAGTGGGAGTGTGCGGGTGTGTATATGGCTGTGCTATTGTTTGAGAGAGTGTGTGATGGTATGTGAGGATGGGTGTGAGTTTGTCTATGTTTAGGTGTGAGAGTGTGTGTGAGTGTGTGTTAGTGTGTGATGCTGTGTGACATTATGTGTTTGTGTGAGTGTAGTTGTGTCAGAGAGGGTGTGCGAATATTCATTTTTGAATGTGTGAACGAGTGTGAGCCTTTGTGTGATGGTGTGTGTGAGTGAGTGTTTCTGTTTGCCATTATGTGTGTGATTGTGTGAATGAGTGTGACCAGTTAGAAATTTATCTGTGTGTGTACTTGTGTGAGTGTATATGACAGTGAGATTGTGAGCAGGTGTGAGTCTGTGAGTGTGTGTTTGTGTGTGTGAGAGTGTGTGTGATGGTGTGCTTGATGTGCGTCTGTGCATTTGTGTCTGCGTACATGTGAGTAATTTTGTGACAGTGTGTACAACTGTGTGTATTCTGGTGTGTGCCTGTGTGAGTGTGTGATTTTGTGTGGTTTTCAGTGAGTGAGCATGTGTTTGAGTGTGTGAGTGCCCAAGGGGCTGTGTGTGTTGTGTGAGAGTGTGAAAGGTGATAGTATGTGATTGTGTGTGAGTTAATATGAGCAGGTGTGTTTGAGTGTTTAAGTGAGTGTGTGTTTGTGATAGAGTAGCTTGAGTGTGTGTGTTACACTGTGTGTATGAGTGACTGTGTGCTTCTGTTTACACGAGAGTGTGTGTGAGTGTGTGTTCGTGTTTGCAGGTGTGGAAGTGAGAGATAGACTGTGTGACTGTGTGAGTGTGTGTGATTGTGTGATTGTATGTGAATAGTTGTGAGGGTATGTATGCACGTGTGTGTGAATGTGAGTGTTTGAATGTGCACAAGTGCGTATGTGAGTGTGTTACTGTTCAGGTATGCATAAGGATGAATATATCAGTGAGTGTGAGTGTCAGTGGGACTTTGAGGGTGCGTGAGTGTGAGAGACAGTATGTCTGAGCATGTGTGTGTAAGTGTGTGTTCTAAAGACTGTTTTTGAATGTGTGTGCGTGTGTAAATTGTATGAATGTGTGAGAGTGACAGCACAAAAGACGAATGTCTGTGTGTGTGAACATTTGTGTGTATATGAGAGTCTGTGTAAGTGCGTTTGCTGGTGTGCTAGTGTGTGTGTAGGTGTCTGAGTGTGAGAAAATGAGAGTTTGTGAGTGTGTATTCGAGAATGTTGCAGATTTTGTGTGATTGTGTTATTTTGCTTGAATGCGTGTGTTTGAGTGTCTGTGTGGTTGCTTTCACATGTGTGATGTTTGCTTGTGTGTGTGAGTGTGTGGGTCTGTGTGTGCGTCTGCTTGTGTGTCAGTGTGAGAGTGTGAGGGGAATGGGGTGAATTATGATGCAAGGGTGCCTAACATGTTTGGAAGCGAAATGGGCATTCTCTGAGATAACGGAAAGCGACAGTACATGGTGGGAGACTATATATAGGAGTGCAATGTTGTCGAATGGTTTGGAAAGTGCTGCAATGTGACGCAATAGATGGTTCCTGTGTGTTTTGGAAGAGAACGGATCCTTCTTTGATGGAAAGAAACGCAGTAGAACGTGGTGGATTGTTGTAGAATGCAGTGGAATGTTGTGTAATGGAGAGCATTGTGATGAAGTGGAGAGAAAGTGAGTGGTTTGGACACGAGAGTAGCCTTCTTTCATGGAATGGAATGCAATACATATTGATGGATTTTTGGGTACGATAGTAGAAAATTGTGGAATGGAGTGAAATGTAGTGCAATAGACGGTTGAGGACCTTGTTTTATGCGAACGGTTGTATGTGTGTGTGACTGTGCAGCTGTGTGCGTTTGTGTGAGTGATTGTCATAGAGAGTGTGAGTGTGGAAGAGAGCATGTGCATGATTGTGAGGGAGGTGTTGTGTGAGTGCACATGTGTGTGAAAGGCTGAGTGTGAGTGTGTTTATGGGAGTGTGTGTGAGCATGCTTATGTGAGAGTGAATATGAGGGATTACATGTGCGTTTGTGAGTGTATGAGAATGTGTGGGTGTGTGTGATACTGTGAGCCTGTGTGAGTACATGTATGAGTGTGAGAAAATGTGTGAGAATGTGAGTGAGTACATGTGAGTCTGAGTGAGGATATGTCAGTGTGACAGTGACTATGTCAGGTGTGTAGGTCTGCACATGTGTTTGGGTCTATGTACATGTGTGTGTTTGTTAGTTTGTGAGACTATAGGTGTCTGTGAGTGTGCGATTGTTGATATGTGATTGTGTGAGTCTGTGTGTGTCGGGCAGTGGGTGAGTTTGTGATAGTGTGAGTGGATTGCTTACTTTATTGTGTGTGCTTTGGTGAGCATATGTTTGTTGGTGTTTCTGTGAGCGTGTTTGTGAGAGCGGAGGTATGTGAGTGGAAGTGTGACTCTGAATGTGTGACTGTGTGTGTTTGTGATAGTATGAGTGCATGTGAATATTTGTTAATATTTGAGTGTGCTTGTGTGTGTGTTTCAGTGGTCAGTAAGTATGTGTGTGTGTGTTTGTGAGTTTTTGTGAGTGTGTTTGTAGGTGTGGGAGTGTGGGAGAAGGTTTTATTTTGTGACAGTGTGTGTTTGCTAATGTGTCTGAATGTCTGAATGATTGTGTGACTGTACGTGTTTGTGAGTGAGTGTGCGTGTGGTAGTGTGTGTGTAAGAATGTGTGAGTGTGTCTGATTATGAGTATGAGTGTGTCAGAGTACCTGAGTGAGTGTTTAAATGAGATTGTGAGAGTGCTGGTGAGTGGGAGTGTGCGGGTGTGTATATGGCTGTGCTATTGTTTGAGAGAGTGTGTGATGGTATGTGAGGATGGGTGTGAGTTTGTCTATGATTAGGTGTGAGAGTGTGTGTGAGTGTGTGTTAGTGTGTGATGCTGTGTGACATTATGTGTTTGTGTGAGTGTAGTTGTGTCAGAGAGGGTGTGCGAATATTCATTTTTGAATGTGTGAACGAGTGTGAGCCTTTGTGTGATGGTGTGTGTGAGTGAGTGTTTCTCTTTGCCATTATGTGTGTGATTGTGTGAATGAGTGTGACCATTTAGAAATTTATCTGTGTGTGTACTTGTGTGAGTGTATATGACAGTGAGATTGTGAGTAGGTGTGACTGTGTGTTTGTGTGTGTGAGAGTGTGTGTGATGGTGTGTTTGATGTGCGTCTGTGCATTTGTGTCTGCGTACATGTGAGTAATTTTGTGACAGTGTGTACAACTGTGTGTATTCTGGTGTGTGCCTGTGTGAGTGTGTGATTTTGTGTGGTTTTCAGTGAGTGAGCATGTGTTTGAGAGTGTCAGTGTGCAAGGGGCTGTGTGTGTTGTGTGAGAGTGTGAAAGGTGATAGTATGTGATTGTGTGTGAGTTAATATGAGCAGGTGTGTTTGAGTGTTTAAGTGAGTGTGTGTTTGTGATAGACTAGCATGAGTGGGTGTGTTACTCTGTGTGTATGAGTGACTGTGTGCTTCTGTTTACACGAGAGTGTGTGTGAGTGTGTGTTCGTGTTTGCAGGTGTGGAAGTGAGAGATAGACTGTGTGACTGTGTGAGTGTGTGTGATTGTGTGATTGTATGTGAATAGTTGTGAGGGTATGTATGCACGTGTGTGTGAATGTGAGTGTTTGAATGTGCACAAGTGTGTATGTGAGTGTGTTACTGTTCAGGTATGCATAAGGATGAATATATCAGTGAGTGTGAGTGTCAGTGGGACTTTGAGGGTGCGTGAGTGTGAGAGACAGTATGTCTGAGCATGTGTGTGTAAGTGTGTGCAAATGTGTGTTCTAAAGACTGTTTTTGAATGTGTGTGCGTGTGTAAATTGTATGAATGTGTGAGAGTGACAGCACAAAAGACGAATGTCTGTGTGTGTGAACATTTGTGTGTATATGAGAGTCTGTGTAAGTGCGTTTGCTGGTGTGCTAGTGTGTGTGTAGGTGTCTGAGTGTGAGAAAATGAGAGTTTGTGAGTGTGTATTCGAGAATGTTGCAGCTTTTGTGTGATTGTGTTATTTTGCTTGAATGCGTGTGTTTGAGTGTCTGTGTGGTTGCTTTCACATGTGTGATGTTTGCTTGTGTGTGTGAGTGTGTGGGTCTGTGTGTGCGTCTGCTTGTGTGTCAGTGTGAGAGTGTGAGGGGAATGGGGTGAATTATGATGCAAGGGTGCCTAACATGTTTGGAAGCGAAATGGGCATTCTCTGAGATAACGGAAAGCGACAGAACATGGTGGGAGACTATATATAGGAGTGCAATGTTGTCGAATGGTTTGGAAAGTGCTGCAATGTGACGCAATAGATGGTTCCTGTGTGTTTTGGAAGAGAACGGATCCTTCTTTGATGGAAAGAAACGCAGTAGAACGTGGTGGATTGTTGTAGAATGCAGTGGAATGTTGTGTAATGGAGAGCATTGTGATGAAGTGGAGAGAAAGTGAGTGGTTTGGACACGAGAGTAGCCTTCTTTCATGGAATGGAATGCAATACATATTGATGGATTTTTGGGTACGATAGTAGAAAATTGTGGAATGGAGTGAAATGTAGTGCAATAGACGGTTGAGGACCTTGTTTTATGCGAACGGTTGTATGTGTGTGTGACTGTGCAGCTGTGTGCGTTTGTGTGAGTGATTGTCATAGAGAGTGTGAGTGTGGAAGAGAGCGTGTGCATGATTGTGAGGGAGGTGTTGTGTGAGTGCACATGTGTGTGAAAGGCTGAGTGTGAGTGTGTTTATGGGAGTGTGTGTGAGCATGCTTATGTGAGAGTGAATATGAGGGATTACATGTGCGTTTGTGAGTGTATGAGAATGTGTGGGTGTGTGTGATACTGTGAGCCTGTGTGAGTACATGTATGAGTGTGAGAAAATGTGTGAGAATGTGAGTGAGTACATGTGAGTCTGAGTGAGTATATGTCAGTGTGACAGTGACTATGTCAGGTGTGTAGGTCTGCACATGGGTTTGGGTCTATGTACATGTGTGTGTTTGTTAGTTTGTGAGACTATAGGTGTCTGTGAGTGTGCGATTGTTGATATGTGATTGTGTGAGTCTGTGTGTGTCGGGCAGTGGGTGAGTTTGTGATAGTGTGAGAGGATTGCTTACTTTATTGTGTGTGCTTTGGTGAGCATATGTTTGTTGGTGTTTCTGTGAGCGTGTTTGTGAGAGCGGAGGTATGTGAGTGGAAGTGTGACTCTGAATGTGTGACTGTGTGTGTTTGTGATAGTATGAGTGCATGTGAATATTTGTTAATATTTGAGTGTGCTTGTGTGTGTGTTTCAGTGGTCAGTAAGTATGTGTGTGTGTGTTTGTGAGTTTTTGTGAGTGTGTTTTTAGGTGTGGGAGTGTGGGAGAAGGTTTTATTTTGTGACAGTGTGTGTTTGCTAATGTGTCTGAATGTCTGAATGATTGTGTGACTGTACGTGTTTGTGAGTGAGTGTGCGTGTGGTAGTGTGTGTGTACGAATGTGTGAGTGTGTCTGATTATGAGTATGAGTGTGTCAGAGTACCTGAGTGTGTGTTTAAATGAGATTGTGAGAGTGCTGCTGAGTGGGAGTGTGCGGGTGTGTATATGGCTGTGCTATTGTTTGAGAGAGTGTGTGATGGTATGTGAGGATGGGTGTGAGTTTGTCTATGTTTAGGTGTGAGAGTGTGTGTGAGTGTGTGTTAGTGTGTGATGCTGTGTGACATTATGTGTTTGTGTGAGTGTAGTTGTGTCAGAGAGGGTGTGCGAATATTCATTTTTGAATGTGTGAACGAGTGTGAGCCTTTGTGTGATGGTGTGGGTGAGTGAGTGTTTCTGTTTGCCATTATGTGTGTGATTGTGTGAATGAGTGTGACCAGTTAGAAATTTATCTGTGTGTGTACTTGTGTGAGTGTATATGACAGTGAGATTGTGAGCAGGTGTGAGTCTGTGAGTGTGTGTTTGTGTGTGTGAGAGTGTGTGTGATGTGCGTCTGTGCATTTGTGTCTGCGTACATGTGAGTAATTTTGTGACAGTGTGTACAACTGTGTGTATTCTGGTGTGTGCCTGTGTGAGTGTGTGATTTTGTGTGGTTTTCAGTGAGTGAGCATGTGTTTGAGAGTGTCAGTGTGCAAGGGGCTGTGTGTGTTGTGTGAGAGTGTGAAAGGTGATAGTATGTGATTGTGTGTGAGTTAATATGAGCAGGTGTGTTTGAGTGTTTAAGTGACTGTGTGTTTGTGATAGACTAGCATGAGTGGGTGTGTTACTCTGTGTGTATGAGTGACTGTGTGCTTCTGTTTACACGAGAGTGTGTGTGAGTGTGTGTTCGTGTTTGCATGTGTGGAAGTGAGAGATAGACTGTGTGACTGTGTGAGTGTGTGTGATTGTGTGATTGTATGTGAATAGTTGTGAGGGTATGTATGCACGTGTGTGTGAATGTGAGTGTTTGAATGTGCACAAGTGTGTATGTGAGTGTGTTACTGTTCAGGTATGCATAAGGATGAATATATCAGTGAGTGTGAGTGTCAGTGGGACTTTGAGGGTGCGTGAGTGTGAGAGACAGTATGTCTGAGCATGTGTGTGTAAGTGTGTGCAAATGTGTGTTCTAAAGACTGTTTTTGAATGTGTGTGCGTGTGTAAATTGTATGAATGTGTGAGAGTGACGGCACAAAAGACGAATGTCTGTGTGTGTGAACATTTGTGTGTATATGAGAGTCTGTGTAAGTGCGTTTGCTGTTGTGCTAGTGTGTGTGTAGGTGTCTGAGTGTGAGAAAATGAGAGTTTGTGAGTGTGTATTCGAGAATGTTGCAGCTTTTGTGTGATTGTGTTATTTTGCTTGAATGCGTGTGTTTGAGTGTCTGTGTGGTTGCTTTCACATGTGTGATGTTTGCTTGTGTGTGTGAGTGTGTGGGTCTGTGTGTGCGTCTGCTTGTGTGTCAGTGTGAGAGTGTGAGGGGAATGGGGTGAATTATGATGCAAGGGTGCCTAACATGTTTGGAAGCGAAATGGGCATTCTCTGAGATAACGGAAAGCGACAGAACATGGTGGGAGACTATATATAGGAGTGCAATGTTGTCGAATGGTTTGGAAAGTGCTGCAATGTGACGCAATAGATGGTTCCTGTGTGTTTTGGAAGAGAACGGATCCTTCTTTGATGGAAAGAAACGCAGTAGAACGTGGTGGATTGTTGTAGAATGCAGTGGAATGTTGTGTAATGGAGAGCATTGTGATGAAGTGGAGAGAAAGTGAGTGGTTTGGACACGAGAGTAGCCTTCTTTCATGGAATGGAATGCAATACATATTGATGGATTTTTGGGTACGATAGTAGAAAATTGTGGAATGGAGTGAAATGTAGTGCAATAGACGGTTGAGGACCTTGTTTTATGCGAACGGTTGTATGTGTGTGTGACTGTGCAGCTGTGTGCGTTTGTGTGAGTGATTGTCATAGAGAGTGTGAGTGTGGAAGAGAGCGTGTGCATGATTGTGAGGGAGGTGTTGTGTGAGTGCACATGTGTGTGAAAGGCTGAGTGTGAGTGTGTTTATGGGAGTGTGTGTGAGCATGCTTATGTGAGAGTGAATATGAGGGATTACATGTGCGTTTGTGAGTGTATGAGAATGTGTGGGTGTGTGTGATACTGTGAGCCTGTGTGAGTACATGTATGAGTGTGAGAAAATGTGTGAGAATGTGAGTGAGTACATGTGAGTCTGAGTGAGTATATGTCAGTGTGACAGTGACTATGTCAGGTGTGTAGGTCTGCACATGGGTTTGGGTCTATGTACATGTGTGTGTTTGTTAGTTTGTGAGACTATAGGTGTCTGTGAGTGTGCGATTGTTGATATGTGATTGTGTGAGTCTGTGTGTGTCGGGCAGTGGGTGAGTTTGTGATAGTGTGAGAGGATTGCTTACTTTATTGTGTGTGCTTTGGTGAGCATATGTTTGTTGGTGTTTCTGTGAGCGTGTTTGTGAGAGCGGAGGTATGTGAGTGGAAGTGTGACTCTGAATGTGTGACTGTGTGTGTTTGTGATAGTATGAGTGCATGTGAATATTTGTTAATATTTGAGTGTGCTTGTGTGTGTGTTTCAGTGGTCAGTAAGTATGTGTGTGTGTGTTTGTGAGTTTTTGTGAGTGTGTTTTTAGGTGTGGGAGTGTGGGAGAAGGTTTTATTTTGTGACAGTGTGTGTTTGCTAATGTGTCTGAATGTCTGAATGATTGTGTGACTGTACGTGTTTGTGAGTGAGTGTGCGTGTGGTAGTGTGTGTGTACGAATGTGTGAGTGTGTCTGATTATGAGTATGAGTGTGTCAGAGTACCTGAGTGTGTGTTTAAATGAGATTGTGAGAGTGCTGGTGAGTGGGAGTGTGCGGGTGTGTATATGGCTGTGCTATTGTTTGAGAGAGTGTGTGATGGTATGTGAGGATGGGTGTGAGTTTGTCTATGTTTAGGTGTGAGAGTGTGTGTGAGTGTGTGTTAGTGTGTGATGCTGTGTGACATTATGTGTTTGTGTGAGTGTAGTTGTGTCAGAGAGGGTGTGCGAATATTCATTTTTGAATGTGTGAACGAGTGTGAGCCTTTGTGTGATGGTGTGTGTGAGTGAGTGTTTCTGTTTGCCATTATGTGTGTGATTGTGTGAATGAGTGTGACCAGTTAGAAATTTATCTGTGTGTGTACTTGTGTGAGTGTATATGACAGTGAGATTGTGAGCAGGTGTGAGTCTGTGAGTGTGTGTTTGTGTGTGTGAGAGTGTGTGTGATGTGCGTCTGTGCATTTGTGTCTGCGTACATGTGAGTAATTTTGTGACAGTGTGTACAACTGTGTGTATTCTGGTGTGTGCCTGTGTGAGTGTGTGATTTTGTGTGGTTTTCAGTGAGTGAGCATGTGTTTGAGAGTGTCAGTGTGCAAGGGGCTGTGTGTGTTGTGTGAGAGTGTGAAAGGTGATAGTATGTGATTGTGTGTGAGTTAATATGAGCAGGTGTGTTTGAGTGTTTAAGTGAGTGTGTGTTTGTGATAGACTAGCATGAGTGGGTGTGTTACTCTGTGTGTATGAGTGACTGTGTGCTTCTGTTTACACGAGAGTGTGTGTGAGTGTGTGTTCGTGTTTGCATGTGTGGAAGTGAGAGATAGACTGTGTGACTGTGTGAGTGTGTGTGATTGTGTGATTGTATGTGAATAGTTGTGAGGGTATGTATGCACGTGTGTGTGAATGTGAGTGTTTGAATGTGCACAAGTGTGTATGTGAGTGTGTTACTGTTCAGGTATGCATAAGGATGAATATATCAGTGAGTGTGAGTGTCAGTGGGACTTTGAGGGTGCGTGAGTGTGAGAGACAGTATGTCTGAGCATGTGTGTGAAAGTGTGTGCAAATGTGTGTTCTAAAGACTGTTTTTGAATGTGTGTGCGTGTGTAAATTGTATGAATGTGGGAGAGTGACAGCACAAAAGACGAATGTCTGTGTGTGTGAACATTTGTGTGTATATGAGAGTCTGTGTAAGTGCGTTTGCTGGTGTGCTAGTGTGTGTGTAGGTGTCTGAGTGTGAGAAAATGAGAGTTTGTGAGTGTGTATTCGAGAATGTTGCAGATTTTGTGTGATTGTGTTATTTTGCTTGAATGCGTGTGTTTGAGTGTCTGTGTGGTTGCTTTCACATGTGTGATGTTTGCTTGTGTGTGTGAGTGTGTGGGTCTGTGTGTGCGTCTGCTTGTGTGTCAGTGTGAGAGTGTGAGGGGAATGGGGTGAATTATGATGCAAGGGTGCCTAACATGTTTGGAAGCGAAATGGGCATTCTCTGAGATAACAGAAAGCGACAGTACATGGTGGGAGACTATATATAGGAGTGCAATGTTGTCGAATGGTTTGGAAAGTGCTGCAATGTGACGCAATAGATGGTTCCTGTGTGTTTTGGAAGAGAACGGATCCTTCTTTGATGGAAAGAAACGCAGTAGAACGTGGTGGATTGTTGTAGAATGCAGTGGAATGTTGTGTAATGGAGAGCATTGTGATGAAGTGGAGAGAAAGTGAGTGGTTTGGACACGAGAGTAGCCTTCTTTCATGGAATGGAATGCAATACATGTTGATGGATTTTTGGGTACGATAGTAGAAAATTGTGGAATGGAGTGAAATGTAGTGCAATAGACGGTTGAGGACCTTGTTTTATGCAAACGGTTGTATGTGTGTGTGACTGTGCAGCTGTGTGCGTTTGTGTGAGTGATTGTCATAGAGAGTGTGAGTGTGGAAGAGAGCATGTGCATGATTGTGAGGGAGGTGTTGTGTGAGTGCACATGTGTGTGAAAGGCTGAGTGTGAGTGTGTTTATGGGAGTGTGTGTGAGCATGCTTATGTGAGAGTGAATATGAGGGATTACATGTGCGTTTGTGAGTGTATGAGAATGTGTGGGTGTGTGTGATACTGTGAGCCTGTGTGAGTACATGTATGAGTGTGAGAAAATGTGTGAGAATGTGAGTGAGTACATGTGAGTCTGAGTGAGGATATGTCAGTGTGACAGTGACTATGTCAGGTGTGTAGGTCTGCACATGTGTTTGGGTCTATGTACATGTGTGTGTTTGTTAGTTTGTGAGACTATAGGTGTCTGTGAGTGTGCGATTGTTGATATGTGATTGTGTGAGTCTGTGTGTGTCGGGCAGTGGGTGAGTTTGTGATAGTGTGAGAGGATAGCTTACTTTATTGTGTGTGCTTTGGTGAGCATATATTTGTTGGTGTTTCTGTGAGCGTGTTTGTGAGAGCGGAGGTATGTGAGTGGAAGTGTGACTCTGAATGTGTGACTGTGTGTGTTTGTGATAGTATGAGTGCATGTGAATATTTGTTAATATTTGAGTGTGCTTGTGTGTGTGTTTCAGTGGTCAGTAAGTATGTGTGTGTGTGTTTGTGAGTTTTTGTGAGTGTGTTTGTAGGTGTGGGAGTGTGGGAGAAGGTTTTATTTTGTGACAGTGTGTGTTTGCTAATGTGTCTGAATGTCTGAATGATTGTGTGACTGTACGTGTTTGTGAGTGAGTGTGCGTGTGGTAGTGTGTGTGTACGAATGTGTGAGTGTGTCTGATTATGAGTATGAGTGTGTCAGAGTACCTGAGTGTGTGTTTAAATGAGATTGTGAGAGTGCTGGTGAGTGGGAGTGTGCGGGTGTGTATATGGCTGTGCTATTGTTTGAGAGAGTGTGTGATGGTATGTGAGGATGGGTGTGAGTTTGTCTATGTTTAGGTGTGAGAGTGTGTGTGAGTGTGTGTTAGTGTGTGATGCTGTGTGACATTATGTGTTTGTGTGAGTGTAGTTGTGTCAGAGAGTGTGTGCGAATATTCATTTTTGAATGTGTGAACGAGTGTGAGCCTTTGTGTGATGGTGTGTGTGAGTGAGTGTTTCTGTTTGCCATTATGTGTGTGATTGTGTGAATGAGTGTGACCAGTTAGAAATTTATCTGTGTGTGTACTTGTGTGAGTGTATATGACAGTGAGATTGTGAGCAGGTGTGAGTCTGTGAGTGTGTGTTTGTGTGTGTGAGAGTGTGTGTGATGGTGTGTTTGATGTGCGTCTGTGCATTTGTGTCTGCGTACATGTGAGTAATTTTGTGACAGTGTGTACAACTGTGTGTATTCTGGTGTGTGCCTGTGTGAGTGTGTGATTTTGTGTGGTTTTCAGTGAGTGAGCATGTGTTTGAGAGTGTCAGTGTGCAAGGGGCTGTGTGTGTTGTGTGAGAGTGTGAAAGGTGATAGTATGTGATTGTGTGTGAGTTAATATGAGCAGGTGTGTTTGAGTGTTTAAGTGAGTGTGTGTTTGTGATAGACTAGCATGAGTGTGTGTGTTACTCTGTGTGTATGAGTGACTGTGTGCTTCTGTTTACACGAGAGTGTGTGTGAGTGTGTGTTCGTGTTTGCAGGTGTGGAAGTGAGAGATAGACTGTGTGACTGTGTGAGTGTGTGTGATTGTGTGATTGTATGTGAATAGTTGTGAGGGTATGTATGCACGTGTGTGTGAATGTGAGTGTTTGAATGTGCACAAGTGTGTATGTGAGTGTGTTACTGTTCAGGTATGCATAAGGATGAATATATCAGTGAGTGTGAGTGTCAGTGGGACTTTGAGGGTGCGTGAGTGTGAGAGACAGTATGTCTGAGCATGTGTGTGTAAGTGTGTGCAAATGTGTGTTCTAAAGACTGTTTTTGAATGTGTGTGCGTGTGTAAATTGTATGAATGTGTGAGAGTGACAGCACAAAAGACGAATGTCTGTGTGTGTGAACATTTGTGTGTATATGAGAGTCTGTGTAAGTGCGTTTGCTGTTGTGCTAGTGTGTGTGTAGGTGTCTGAGTGTGAGAAAATGAGAGTTTGTGAGTGTGTATTCGAGAATGTTGCAGATTTTGTGTGATTGTGTTATTTTGCTTGAATGCGTGTGTTTGAGTGTCTGTGTGGTTGCTTTCACATGTGTGATGTTTGCTTGTGTGTGTGAGTGTGTGGGTCTGTGTGTGCGTCTGCTTGTGTGTCAGTGTGAGAGTGTGAGGGGAATGGGGTGAATTATGATGCAAGGGTGCCTAACATGTTTGGAAGCGAAATGGGCATTCTCTGAGATAACGGAAAGCGACAGAACATGGTGGGAGACTATATATAGGAGTGCAATGTTGTCGAATGGTTTGGAAAGTGCTGCAATGTGACGCAGTAGATGGTTCCTGTGTGTTTTGGAAGAGAACGGATCCTTCTTTGATGGAAAGAAACGCAGTAGAACGTGGTGGATTGTTGTAGAATGCAGTGGAATGTTGTGTAATGGAGAGCATTGTGATGAAGTGGAGAGAAAGTGAGTGGTTTGGACACGAGAGTAGCCTTCTTTCATGGAATGGAATGCAATACATGTTGATGGATTTTTGGGTACGATAGTAGAAAATTGTGGAATGGAGTGAAATGTAGTGCAATAGACGGTTGAGGACCTTGTTTTATGCGAACGGTTGTATGTGTGTGTGACTGTGCAGCTGTGTGCGTTTGTGTGAGTGATTGTCATAGAGAGTGTGAGTGTGGAAGAGAGCGTGTGCATGATTGTGAGGGAGGTGTTGTGTGAGTGCACATGTGTGTGAAAGGCTGAGTGTGAGTGTGTTTATGGGAGTGTGTGTGAGCATGCTTATGTGAGAGTGAATATGAGGGATTACATGTGCGTTTGTGAGTGTATGAGAATGTGTGGGTGTGTGTGATACTGTGAGCCTGTGTGAGTACATGTATGAGTGTGAGAAAATGTGTGAGAATGTGAGTGAGTACATGTGAGTCTGAGTGAGGATATGTCAGTGTGACAGTGACTATGTCAGGTGTGTAGGTCTGCACATGTGTTTGGGTCTATGTACATGTGTGTGTTTGTTAGTTTGTGAGACTATAGGTGTCTGTGAGTGTGCGATTGTTGATATGTGATTGTGTGAGTCTGTGTGTGTCGGGCAGTGGGTGAGTTTGTGATAGTGTGAGAGGATTGCTTACTTTATTGTGTGTGCTTTGGTGAGCATATGTTTGTTGGTGTTTCTGTGAGCGTGTTTGTGAGAGCGGAGGTATGTGAGTGGAAGTGTGACTCTGAATGTGTGACTGTGTGTGTTTGTGATAGTATGAGTGCATGTGAATATTTGTTAATATTTGAGTGTGCTTGTGTGTGTGTTTCAGTGGTCAGTAAGTATGTGTGTGTGTGTTTGTGAGTTTTTGTGAGTGTGTTTTTAGGTGTGGGAGTGTGGGAGAAGGTTTTATTTTGTGACAGTGTGTGTTTGCTAATGTGTCTGAATGTCTGAATGATTGTGTGACTGTACGTGTTTGTGAGTGAGTGTGCGTGTGGTAGTGTGTGTGTACGAATGTGTGAGTGTGTCTGATTATGAGTATGAGTGTGTCAGAGTACCTGAGTGTGTGTTTAAATGAGATTGTGAGAGTGCTGGTGAGTGGGAGTGTGCGGGTGTGTATATGGCTGTGCTATTGTTTGAGAGAGTGTGTGATGGTATGTGAGGATGGGTGTGAGTTTGTCTATGTTTAGGTGTGAGAGTGTGTGTGAGTGTGTGTTAGTGTGTGATGCTGTGTGACATTATGTGTTTGTGTGAGTGTAGTTGTGTCAGAGAGGGTGTGCGAATATTCATTTTTGAATGTGTGAACGAGTGTGAGCCTTTGTGTGATGGTGTGTGTGAGTGAGTGTTTCTGTTTGCCATTATGTGTGTGATTGTGTGAATGAGTGTGACCAGTTAGAAATTTATCTGTGTGTGTACTTGTGTGAGTGTATATGACAGTGAGATTGTGAGCAGGTGTGAGTCTGTGAGTGTGTGTTTGTGTGTGTGAGAGTGTGTGTGATGTGCGTCTGTGCATTTGTGTCTGCGTACATGTGAGTAATTTTGTGACAGTGTGTACAACTGTGTGTATTCTGGTGTGTGCCTGTGTGAGTGTGTGATTTTGTGTGGTTTTCAGTGAGTGAGCATGTGTTTGAGAGTGTCAGTGTGCAAGGGGCTGTGTGTGTTGTGTGAGAGTGTGAAAGGTGATAGTATGTGATTGTGTGTGAGTTAATATGAGCAGGTGTGTTTGAGTGTTTAAGTGACTGTGTGTTTGTGATAGACTAGCATGAGTGGGTGTGTTACTCTGTGTGTATGAGTGACTGTGTGCTTCTGTTTACACGAGAGTGTGTGTGAGTGTGTGTTCGTGTTTGCATGTGTGGAAGTGAGAGATAGACTGTGTGACTGTGTGAGTGTGTGTGATTGTGTGATTGTATGTGAATAGTTGTGAGGGTATGTATGCACGTGTGTGTGAATGTGAGTGTTTGAATGTGCACAAGTGTGTATGTGAGTGTGTTACTGTTCAGGTATGCATAAGGATGAATATATCAGTGAGTGTGAGTGTCAGTGGGACTTTGAGGGTGCGTGAGTGTGAGAGACAGTATGTCTGAGCATGTGTGTGTAAGTGTGTGCAAATGTGTGTTCTAAAGACTGTTTTTGAATGTGTGTGCGTGTGTAAATTGTATGAATGTGTGAGAGTGACGGCACAAAAGACGAATGTCTGTGTGTGTGAACATTTGTGTGTATATGAGAGTCTGTGTAAGTGCGTTTGCTGTTGTGCTAGTGTGTGTGTAGGTGTCTGAGTGTGAGAAAATGAGAGTTTGTGAGTGTGTATTCGAGAATGTTGCAGCTTTTGTGTGATTGTGTTATTTTGCTTGAATGCGTGTGTTTGAGTGTCTGTGTGGTTGCTTTCACATGTGTGATGTTTGCTTGTGTGTGTGAGTGTGTGGGTCTGTGTGTGCGTCTGCTTGTGTGTCAGTGTGAGAGTGTGAGGGGAATGGGGTGAATTATGATGCAAGGGTGCCTAACATGTTTGGAAGCGAAATGGGCATTCTCTGAGATAACGGAAAGCGACAGAACATGGTGGGAGACTATATATAGGAGTGCAATGTTGTCGAATGGTTTGGAAAGTGCTGCAATGTGACGCAATAGATGGTTCCTGTGTGTTTTGGAAGAGAACGGATCCTTCTTTGATGGAAAGAAACGCAGTAGAACGTGGTGGATTGTTGTAGAATGCAGTGGAATGTTGTGTAATGGAGAGCATTGTGATGAAGTGGAGAGAAAGTGAGTGGTTTGGACACGAGAGTAGCCTTCTTTCATGGAATGGAATGCAATACATATTGATGGATTTTTGGGTACGATAGTAGAAAATTGTGGAATGGAGTGAAATGTAGTGCAATAGACGGTTGAGGACCTTGTTTTATGCGAACGGTTGTATGTGTGTGTGACTGTGCAGCTGTGTGCGTTTGTGTGAGTGATTGTCATAGAGAGTGTGAGTGTGGAAGAGAGCGTGTGCATGATTGTGAGGGAGGTGTTGTGTGAGTGCACATGTGTGTGAAAGGCTGAGTGTGAGTGTGTTTATGGGAGTGTGTGTGAGCATGCTTATGTGAGAGTGAATATGAGGGATTACATGTGCGTTTGTGAGTGTATGAGAATGTGTGGGTGTGTGTGATACTGTGAGCCTGTGTGAGTACATGTATGAGTGTGAGAAAATGTGTGAGAATGTGAGTGAGTACATGTGAGTCTGAGTGAGTATATGTCAGTGTGACAGTGACTATGTCAGGTGTGTAGGTCTGCACATGGGTTTGGGTCTATGTACATGTGTGTGTTTGTTAGTTTGTGAGACTATAGGTGTCTGTGAGTGTGCGATTGTTGATATGTGATTGTGTGAGTCTGTGTGTGTCGGGCAGTGGGTGAGTTTGTGATAGTGTGAGAGGATTGCTTACTTTATTGTGTGTGCTTTGGTGAGCATATGTTTGTTGGTGTTTCTGTGAGCGTGTTTGTGAGAGCGGAGGTATGTGAGTGGAAGTGTGACTCTGAATGTGTGACTGTGTGTGTTTGTGATAGTATGAGTGCATGTGAATATTTGTTAATATTTGAGTGTGCTTGTGTGTGTGTTTCAGTGGTCAGTAAGTATGTGTGTGTGTGTTTGTGAGTTTTTGTGAGTGTGTTTTTAGGTGTGGGAGTGTGGGAGAAGGTTTTATTTTGTGACAGTGTGTGTTTGCTAATGTGTCTGAATGTCTGAATGATTGTGTGACTGTACGTGTTTGTGAGTGAGTGTGCGTGTGGTAGTGTGTGTGTACGAATGTGTGAGTGTGTCTGATTATGAGTATGAGTGTGTCAGAGTACCTGAGTGTGTGTTTAAATGAGATTGTGAGAGTGCTGGTGAGTGGGAGTGTGCGGGTGTGTATATGGCTGTGCTATTGTTTGAGAGAGTGTGTGATGGTATGTGAGGATGGGTGTGAGTTTGTCTATGTTTAGGTGTGAGAGTGTGTGTGAGTGTGTGTTAGTGTGTGATGCTGTGTGACATTATGTGTTTGTGTGAGTGTAGTTGTGTCAGAGAGGGTGTGCGAATATTCATTTTTGAATGTGTGAACGAGTGTGAGCCTTTGTGTGATGGTGTGTGTGAGTGAGTGTTTCTGTTTGCCATTATGTGTGTGATTGTGTGAATGAGTGTGACCAGTTAGAAATTTATCTGTGTGTGTACTTGTGTGAGTGTATATGACAGTGAGATTGTGAGCAGGTGTGAGTCTGTGAGTGTGTGTTTGTGTGTGTGAGAGTGTGTGTGATGTGCGTCTGTGCATTTGTGTCTGCGTACATGTGAGTAATTTTGTGACAGTGTGTACAACTGTGTGTATTCTGGTGTGTGCCTGTGTGAGTGTGTGATTTTGTGTGGTTTTCAGTGAGTGAGCATGTGTTTGAGAGTGTCAGTGTGCAAGGGGCTGTGTGTGTTGTGTGAGAGTGTGAAAGGTGATAGTATGTGATTGTGTGTGAGTTAATATGAGCAGGTGTGTTTGAGTGTTTAAGTGAGTGTGTGTTTGTGATAGACTAGCATGAGTGGGTGTGTTACTCTGTGTGTATGAGTGACTGTGTGCTTCTGTTTACACGAGAGTGTGTGTGAGTGTGTGTTCGTGTTTGCATGTGTGGAAGTGAGAGATAGACTGTGTGACTGTGTGAGTGTGTGTGATTGTGTGATTGTATGTGAATAGTTGTGAGGGTATGTATGCACGTGTGTGTGAATGTGAGTGTTTGAATGTGCACAAGTGTGTATGTGAGTGTGTTACTGTTCAGGTATGCATAAGGATGAATATATCAGTGAGTGTGAGTGTCAGTGGGACTTTGAGGGTGCGTGAGTGTGAGAGACAGTATGTCTGAGCATGTGTGTGAAAGTGTGTGCAAATGTGTGTTCTAAAGACTGTTTTTGAATGTGTGTGCGTGTGTAAATTGTATGAATGTGGGAGAGTGACAGCACAAAAGACGAATGTCTGTGTGTGTGAACATTTGTGTGTATATGAGAGTCTGTGTAAGTGCGTTTGCTGGTGTGCTAGTGTGTGTGTAGGTGTCTGAGTGTGAGAAAATGAGAGTTTGTGAGTGTGTATTCGAGAATGTTGCAGATTTTGTGTGATTGTGTTATTTTGCTTGAATGCGTGTGTTTGAGTGTCTGTGTGGTTGCTTTCACATGTGTGATGTTTGCTTGTGTGTGTGAGTGTGTGGGTCTGTGTGTGCGTCTGCTTGTGTGTCAGTGTGAGAGTGTGAGGGGAATGGGGTGAATTATGATGCAAGGGTGCCTAACATGTTTGGAAGCGAAATGGGCATTCTCTGAGATAACGGAAAGCGACAGTACATGGTGGGAGACTATATATAGGAGTGCAATGTTGTCGAATGGTTTGGAAAGTGCTGCAATGTGACGCAATAGATGGTTCCTGTGTGTTTTGGAAGAGAACGGATCCTTCTTTGATGGAAAGAAACGCAGTAGAACGTGGTGGATTGTTGTAGAATGCAGTGGAATGTTGTGTAATGGAGAGCATTGTGATGAAGTGGAGAGAAAGTGAGTGGTTTGGACACGAGAGTAGCCTTCTTTCATGGAATGGAATGCAATACATGTTGATGGATTTTTGGGTACGATAGTAGAAAATTGTGGAATGGAGTGAAATGTAGTGCAATAGACGGTTGAGGACCTTGTTTTATGCAAACGGTTGTATGTGTGTGTGACTGTGCAGCTGTGTGCGTTTGTGTGAGTGATTGTCATAGAGAGTGTGAGTGTGGAAGAGAGCATGTGCATGATTGTGAGGGAGGTGTTGTGTGAGTGCACATGTGTGTGAAAGGCTGAGTGTGAGTGTGTTTATGGGAGTGTGTGTGAGCATGCTTATGTGAGAGTGAATATGAGGGATTACATGTGCGTTTGTGAGTGTATGAGAATGTGTGGGTGTGTGTGATACTGTGAGCCTGTGTGAGTACATGTATGAGTGTGAGAAAATGTGTGAGAATGTGAGTGAGTACATGTGAGTCTGAGTGAGGATATGTCAGTGTGACAGTGACTATGTCAGGTGTGTAGGTCTGCACATGTGTTTGGGTCTATGTACATGTGTGTGTTTGTTAGTTTGTGAGACTATAGGTGTCTGTGAGTGTGCGATTGTTGATATGTGATTGTGTGAGTCTGTGTGTGTCGGGCAGTGGGTGAGTTTGTGATAGTGTGAGAGGATAGCTTACTTTATTGTGTGTGCTTTGGTGAGCATATATTTGTTGGTGTTTCTGTGAGCGTGTTTGTGAGAGCGGAGGTATGTGAGTGGAAGTGTGACTCTGAATGTGTGACTGTGTGTGTTTGTGATAGTATGAGTGCATGTGAATATTTGTTAATATTTGAGTGTGCTTGTGTGTGTGTTTCAGTGGTCAGTAAGTATGTGTGTGTGTGTTTGTGAGTTTTTGTGAGTGTGTTTTTAGGTGTGGGAGTGTGGGAGAAGGTTTTATTTTGTGACAGTGTGTGTTTGCTAATGTGTCTGAATGTCTGAATGATTGTGTGACTGTACGTGTTTGTGAGTGAGTGTGCGTGTGGTAGTGTGTGTGTACGAATGTGTGAGTGTGTCTGATTATGAGTATGAGTGTGTCAGAGTACCTGAGTGTGTGTTTAAATGAGATTGTGAGAGTGCTGGTGAGTGGGAGTGTGCGGGTGTGTATATGGCTGTGCTATTGTTTGAGAGAGTGTGTGATGGTATGTGAGGATGGGTGTGAGTTTGTCTATGTTTAGGTGTGAGAGTGTGTGTGAGTGTGTGTTAGTGTGTGATGCTGTGTGACATTATGTGTTTGTGTGAGTGTAGTTGTGTCAGAGAGTGTGTGCGAATATTCATTTTTGAATGTGTGAACGAGTGTGAGCCTTTGTGTGATGGTGTGTGTGAGTGAGTGTTTCTGTTTGCCATTATGTGTGTGATTGTGTGAATGAGTGTGACCAGTTAGAAATTTATCTGTGTGTGTACTTGTGTGAGTGTATATGACAGTGAGATTGTGAGCAGGTGTGAGTCTGTGAGTGTGTGTTTGTGTGTGTGAGAGTGTGTGTGATGGTGTGTTTGATGTGCGTCTGTGCATTTGTGTCTGCGTACATGTGAGTAATTTTGTGACAGTGTGTACAACTGTGTGTATTCTGGTGTGTGCCTGTGTGAGTGTGTGATTTTGTGTGGTTTTCAGTGAGTGAGCATGTGTTTGAGAGTGTCAGTGTGCAAGGGGCTGTGTGTGTTGTGTGAGAGTGTGAAAGGTGATAGTATGTGATTGTGTGTGAGTTAATATGAGCAGGTGTGTTTGAGTGTTTAAGTGAGTGTGTGTTTGTGATAGACTAGCATGAGTGTGTGTGTTACTCTGTGTGTATGAGTGACTGTGTGCTTCTGTTTACACGAGAGTGTGTGTGAGTGTGTGTTCGTGTTTGCAGGTGTGGAAGTGAGAGATAGACTGTGTGACTGTGTGAGTGTGTGTGATTGTGTGATTGTATGTGAATAGTTGTGAGGGTATGTATGCACGTGTGTGTGAATGTGAGTGTTTGAATGTGCACAAGTGTGTATGTGAGTGTGTTACTGTTCAGGTATGCATAAGGATGAATATATCAGTGAGTGTGAGTGTCAGTGGGACTTTGAGGGTGCGTGAGTGTGAGAGACAGTATGTCTGAGCATGTGTGTGTAAGTGTGTGCAAATGTGTGTTCTAAAGACTGTTTTTGAATGTGTGTGCGTGTGTAAATTGTATGAATGTGTGAGAGTGACAGCACAAAAGACGAATGTCTGTGTGTGTGAACATTTGTGTGTATATGAGAGTCTGTGTAAGTGCGTTTGCTGTTGTGCTAGTGTGTGTGTAGGTGTCTGAGTGTGAGAAAATGAGAGTTTGTGAGTGTGTATTCGAGAATGTTGCAGATTTTGTGTGATTGTGTTATTTTGCTTGAATGCGTGTGTTTGAGTGTCTGTGTGGTTGCTTTCACATGTGTGATGTTTGCTTGTGTGTGTGAGTGTGTGGGTCTGTGTGTGCGTCTGCTTGTGTGTCAGTGTGAGAGTGTGAGGGGAATGGGGTGAATTATGATGCAAGGGTGCCTAACATGTTTGGAAGCGAAATGGGCATTCTCTGAGATAACGGAAAGCGACAGAACATGGTGGGAGACTATATATAGGAGTGCAATGTTGTCGAATGGTTTGGAAAGTGCTGCAATGTGACGCAGTAGATGGTTCCTGTGTGTTTTGGAAGAGAACGGATCCTTCTTTGATGGAAAGAAACGCAGTAGAACGTGGTGGATTGTTGTAGAATGCAGTGGAATGTTGTGTAATGGAGAGCATTGTGATGAAGTGGAGAGAAAGTGAGTGGTTTGGACACGAGAGTAGCCTTCTTTCATGGAATGGAATGCAATACATGTTGATGGATTTTTGGGTACGATAGTAGAAAATTGTGGAATGGAGTGAAATGTAGTGCAATAGACGGTTGAGGACCTTGTTTTATGCGAACGGTTGTATGTGTGTGTGACTGTGCAGCTGTGTGCGTTTGTGTGAGTGATTGTCATAGAGAGTGTGAGTGTGGAAGAGAGCGTGTGCATGATTGTGAGGGAGGTGTTGTGTGAGTGCACATGTGTGTGAAAGGCTGAGTGTGAGTGTGTTTATGGGAGTGTGTGTGAGCATGCTTATGTGAGAGTGAATATGAGGGATTACATGTGCGTTTGTGAGTGTATGAGAATGTGTGGGTGTGTGTGATACTGTGAGCCTGTGTGAGTACATGTATGAGTGTGAGAAAATGTGTGAGAATGTGAGTGAGTACATGTGAGTCTGAGTGAGGATATGTCAGTGTGACAGTGACTATGTCAGGTGTGTAGGTCTGCACATGTGTTTGGGTCTATGTACATGTGTGTGTTTGTTAGTTTGTGAGACTATAGGTGTCTGTGAGTGTGCGATTGTTGATATGTGATTGTGTGAGTCTGTGTGTGTCGGGCAGTGGGTGAGTTTGTGATAGTGTGAGAGGATTGCTTACTTTATTGTGTGTGCTTTGGTGAGCATATGTTTGTTGGTGTTTCTGTGAGCGTGTTTGTGAGAGCGGAGGTATGTGAGTGGAAGTGTGACTCTGAATGTGTGACTGTGTGTGTTTGTGATAGTATGAGTGCATGTGAATATTTGTTAATATTTGAGTGTGCTTGTGTGTGTGTTTCAGTGGTCAGTAAGTATGTGTGTGTGTGTTTGTGAGTTTTTGTGAGTGTGTTTTTAGGTGTGGGAGTGTGGGAGAAGGTTTTATTTTGTGACAGTGTGTGTTTGCTAATGTGTCTGAATGTCTGAATGATTGTGTGACTGTACGTGTTTGTGAGTGAGTGTGCGTGTGGTAGTGTGTGTGTACGAATGTGTGAGTGTGTCTGATTATGAGTATGAGTGTGTCAGAGTACCTGAGTGTGTGTTTAAATGAGATTGTGAGAGTGCTGGTGAGTGGGAGTGTGCGGGTGTGTATATGGCTGTGCTATTGTTTGAGAGAGTGTGTGATGGTATGTGAGGATGGGTGTGAGTTTGTCTATGTTTAGGTGTGAGAGTGTGTGTGAGTGTGTGTTAGTGTGTGATGCTGTGTGACATTATGTGTTTGTGTGAGTGTAGTTGTGTCAGAGAGGGTGTGCGAATATTCATTTTTGAATGTGTGAACGAGTGTGAGCCTTTGTGTGATGGTGTGTGTGAGTGAGTGTTTCTGTTTGCCATTATGTGTGTGATTGTGTGAATGAGTGTGACCAGTTAGAAATTTATCTGTGTGTGTACTTGTGTGAGTGTATATGACAGTGAGATTGTGAGCAGGTGTGAGTCTGTGAGTGTGTGTTTGTGTGTGTGAGAGTGTGTGTGATGGTGTGTTTGATGTGCGTCTGTGCATTTGTGTCTGCGTACATGTGAGTAATTTTGTGACAGTGTGTACAACTGTGTGTATTCTGGTGTGTGCCTGTGTGAGTGTGTGATTTTGTGTGGTTTTCAGTGAGTGAGCATGTGTTTGAGAGTGTCAGTGTGCAAGGGGCTGTGTGTTGTGTGAGAGTGTGAAAGGTGATAGTATGTGATTGTGTGTGAGTTAATATGAGCAGGTGTGTTTGAGTGTTTAAGTGAGTGTGTGTTTGTGATAGACTAGCATGAGTGGGTGTGTTACTCTGTGTGTATGAGTGACTGTGTGCTTCTGTTTACACGAGAGTGTGTGTGAGTGTGTGTTCGTGTTTGCATGTGTGGAAGTGAGAGATAGACTGTGTGACTGTGTGAGTGTGGGTGATTGTGTGATTGTATGTGAATAGTTGTGAGGGTATGTATGCACGTGTGTGTGAATGTGAGTGTTTGAATGTGCACAAGTGTGTATGTGAGTGTGTTACTGTTCAGGTATGCATAAGGATGAACATATCAGTGAGTGTGAGTGTCAGTGGGACTTTGAGGGTGCGTGAGTGTGAGAGACAGTATGTCTGAGCATGTGTGTGAAAGTGTGTGCAAATGTGTGTTCTAAAGACTGTTTTTGAATGTGTGTGCGTGTGTAAATTGTATGAATGTGGGAGAGTGACAGCACAAAAGACGAATGTCTGTGTGTGTGAACATTTGTGTGTATATGAGAGTCTGTGTAAGTGCGTTTGCTGTTGTGCTAGTGTGTGTGTAGGTGTCTGAGTGTGAGAAAATGAGAGTTTGTGAGTGTGTATTCGAGAATGTTGCAGATTTTGTGTGATTGTGTTATTTTGCTTGAATGCGTGTGTTTGAGTGTCTGTGTGGTTGCTTTCACATGTGTGATGTTTGCTTGTGTGTGTGAGTGTGTGGGTCTGTGTGTGCGTCTGCTTGTGTGTCAGTGTGAGAGTGTGAGGGGAATGGGGTGAATTATGATGCAAGGGTGCCTAACATGTTTGGAAGCGAAATGGGCATTCTCTGAGATAACGGAAAGCGACAGTACATGGTGGGAGACTATATATAGGAGTGCAATGTTGTCGAATGGTTTGGAAAGTGCTGCAATGTGACGCAATAGATGGTTCCTGTGTGTTTTGGAAGAGAACGGATCCTTCTTTGATGGAAAGAAACGCAGTAGAACGTGGTGGATTGTTGTAGAATGCAGTGGAATGTTGTGTAATGGAGAGCATTGTGATGAAGTGGAGAGAAAGTGAGTGGTTTGGACACGAGAGTAGCCTTCTTTCATGGAATGGAATGCAATACATGTTGATGGATTTTTGGGTACGATAGTAGAAAATTGTGGAATGGAGTGAAATGTAGTGCAATAGACGGTTGAGGACCTTGTTTTATGCAAACGGTTGTATGTGTGTGTGACTGTGCAGCTGTGTGCGTTTGTGTGAGTGATTGTCATAGAGAGTGTGAGTGTGGAAGAGAGCATGTGCATGATTGTGAGGGAGGTGTTGTGTGAGTGCACATGTGTGTGAAAGGCTGAGTGTGAGTGTGTTTATGGGAGTGTGTGTGAGCATGCTTATGTGAGAGTGAATATGAGGGATTACATGTGCGTTTGTGAGTGTATGAGAATGTGTGGGTGTGTGTGATACTGTGAGCCTGTGTGAGTACATGTATGAGTGTGAGAAAATGTGTGAGAATGTGAGTGAGTACATGTGAGTCTGAGTGAGGATATGTCAGTGTGACAGTGACTATGTCAGGTGTGTAGGTCTGCACATGTGTTTGGGTCTATGTACATGTGTGTGTTTGTTAGTTTGTGAGACTATAGGTGTCTGTGAGTGTGCGATTGTTGATATGTGATTGTGTGAGTCTGTGTGTGTCGGGCAGTGGGTGAGTTTGTGATAGTGTGAGAGGATAGCTTACTTTATTGTGTGTGCTTTGGTGAGCATATATTTGTTGGTGTTTCTGTGAGCGTGTTTGTGAGAGCGGAGGTATGTGAGTGGAAGTGTGACTCTGAATGTGTGACTGTGTGTGTTTGTGATAGTATGAGTGCATGTGAATATTTGTTAATATTTGAGTGTGCTTGTGTGTGTGTTTCAGTGGTCAGTAAGTATGTGTGTGTGTGTTTGTGAGTTTTTGTGAGTGTGTTTGTAGGTGTGGGAGTGTGGGAGAAGGTTTTATTTTGTGACAGTGTGTGTTTGCTAATGTGTCTGAATGTCTGAATGATTGTGTGACTGTACGTGTTTGTGAGTGAGTGTGCGTGTGGTAGTGTGTGTGTACGAATGTGTGAGTGTGTCTGATTATGAGTATGAGTGTGTCAGAGTACCTGAGTGTGTGTTTAAATGAGATTGTGAGAGTGCTGGTGAGTGGGAGTGTGCGGGTGTGTATATGGCTGTGCTATTGTTTGAGAGAGTGTGTGATGGTATGTGAGGATGGGTGTGAGTTTGTCTATGTTTAGGTGTGAGAGTGTGTGTGAGTGTGTGTTAGTGTGTGATGCTGTGTGACATTATGTGTTTGTGTGAGTGTAGTTGTGTCAGAGAGTGTGTGCGAATATTCATTTTTGAATGTGTGAACGAGTGTGAGCCTTTGTGTGATGGTGTGTGTGAGTGAGTGTTTCTGTTTGCCATTATGTGTGTGATTGTGTGAATGAGTGTGACCAGTTAGAAATTTATCTGTGTGTGTACTTGTGTGAGTGTATATGACAGTGAGATTGTGAGCAGGTGTGAGTCTGTGAGTGTGTGTTTGTGTGTGTGAGAGTGTGTGTGATGGTGTGTTTGATGTGCGTCTGTGCATTTGTGTCTGCGTACATGTGAGTAATTTTGTGACAGTGTGTACAACTGTGTGTATTCTGGTGTGTGCCTGTGTGAGTGTGTGATTTTGTGTGGTTTTCAGTGAGTGAGCATGTGTTTGAGAGTGTCAGTGTGCAAGGGGCTGTGTGTGTTGTGTGAGAGTGTGAAAGGTGATAGTATGTGATTGTGTGTGAGTTAATATGAGCAGGTGTGTTTGAGTGTTTAAGTGAGTGTGTGTTTGTGATAGACTAGCATGAGTGTGTGTGTTACTCTGTGTGTATGAGTGACTGTGTGCTTCTGTTTACACGAGAGTGTGTGTGAGTGTGTGTTCGTGTTTGCAGGTGTGGAAGTGAGAGATAGACTGTGTGACTGTGTGAGTGTGTGTGATTGTGTGATTGTATGTGAATAGTTGTGAGGGTATGTATGCACGTGTGTGTGAATGTGAGTGTTTGAATGTGCACAAGTGTGTATGTGAGTGTGTTACTGTTCAGGTATGCATAAGGATGAATATATCAGTGAGTGTGAGTGTCAGTGGGACTTTGAGGGTGCGTGAGTGTGAGAGACAGTATGTCTGAGCATGTGTGTGTAAGTGTGTGCAAATGTGTGTTCTAAAGACTGTTTTTGAATGTGTGTGCGTGTGTAAATTGTATGAATGTGTGAGAGTGACAGCACAAAAGACGAATGTCTGTGTGTGTGAACATTTGTGTGTATATGAGAGTCTGTGTAAGTGCGTTTGCTGTTGTGCTAGTGTGTGTGTAGGTGTCTGAGTGTGAGAAAATGAGAGTTTGTGAGTGTGTATTCGAGAATGTTGCAGATTTTGTGTGATTGTGTTATTTTGCTTGAATGCGTGTGTTTGAGTGTCTGTGTGGTTGCTTTCACATGTGTGATGTTTGCTTGTGTGTGTGAGTGTGTGGGTCTGTGTGTGCGTCTGCTTGTGTGTCAGTGTGAGAGTGTGAGGGGAATGGGGTGAATTATGATGCAAGGGTGCCTAACATGTTTGGAAGCGAAATGGGCATTCTCTGAGATAACGGAAAGCGACAGAACATGGTGGGAGACTATATATAGGAGTGCAATGTTGTCGAATGGTTTGGAAAGTGCTGCAATGTGACGCAGTAGATGGTTCCTGTGTGTTTTGGAAGAGAACGGATCCTTCTTTGATGGAAAGAAACGCAGTAGAACGTGGTGGATTGTTGTAGAATGCAGTGGAATGTTGTGTAATGGAGAGCATTGTGATGAAGTGGAGAGAAAGTGAGTGGTTTGGACACGAGAGTAGCCTTCTTTCATGGAATGGAATGCAATACATGTTGATGGATTTTTGGGTACGATAGTAGAAAATTGTGGAATGGAGTGAAATGTAGTGCAATAGACGGTTGAGGACCTTGTTTTATGCGAACGGTTGTATGTGTGTGTGACTGTGCAGCTGTGTGCGTTTGTGTGAGTGATTGTCATAGAGAGTGTGAGTGTGGAAGAGAGCGTGTGCATGATTGTGAGGGAGGTGTTGTGTGAGTGCACATGTGTGTGAAAGGCTGAGTGTGAGTGTGTTTATGGGAGTGTGTGTGAGCATGCTTATGTGAGAGTGAATATGAGGGATTACATGTGCGTTTGTGAGTGTATGAGAATGTGTGGGTGTGTGTGATACTGTGAGCCTGTGTGAGTACATGTATGAGTGTGAGAAAATGTGTGAGAATGTGAGTGAGTACATGTGAGTCTGAGTGAGGATATGTCAGTGTGACAGTGACTATGTCAGGTGTGTAGGTCTGCACATGTGTTTGGGTCTATGTACATGTGTGTGTTTGTTAGTTTGTGAGACTATAGGTGTCTGTGAGTGTGCGATTGTTGATATGTGATTGTGTGAGTCTGTGTGTGTCGGGCAGTGGGTGAGTTTGTGATAGTGTGAGAGGATTGCTTACTTTATTGTGTGTGCTTTGGTGAGCATATGTTTGTTGGTGTTTCTGTGAGCGTGTTTGTGAGAGCGGAGGTATGTGAGTGGAAGTGTGACTCTGAATGTGTGACTGTGTGTGTTTGTGATAGTATGAGTGCATGTGAATATTTGTTAATATTTGAGTGTGCTTGTGTGTGTGTTTCAGTGGTCAGTAAGTATGTGTGTGTGTGTTTGTGAGTTTTTGTGAGTGTGTTTTTAGGTGTGGGAGTGTGGGAGAAGGTTTTATTTTGTGACAGTGTGTGTTTGCTAATGTGTCTGAATGTCTGAATGATTGTGTGACTGTACGTGTTTGTGAGTGAGTGTGCGTGTGGTAGTGTGTGTGTACGAATGTGTGAGTGTGTCTGATTATGAGTATGAGTGTGTCAGAGTACCTGAGTGTGTGTTTAAATGAGATTGTGAGAGTGCTGGTGAGTGGGAGTGTGCGGGTGTGTATATGGCTGTGCTATTGTTTGAGAGAGTGTGTGATGGTATGTGAGGATGGGTGTGAGTTTGTCTATGTTTAGGTGTGAGAGTGTGTGTGAGTGTGTGTTAGTGTGTGATGCTGTGTGACATTATGTGTTTGTGTGAGTGTAGTTGTGTCAGAGAGGGTGTGCGAATATTCATTTTTGAATGTGTGAACGAGTGTGAGCCTTTGTGTGATGGTGTGTGTGAGTGAGTGTTTCTGTTTGCCATTATGTGTGTGATTGTGTGAATGAGTGTGACCAGTTAGAAATTTATCTGTGTGTGTACTTGTGTGAGTGTATATGACAGTGAGATTGTGAGCAGGTGTGAGTCTGTGAGTGTGTGTTTGTGTGTGTGAGAGTGTGTGTGATGGTGTGTTTGATGTGCGTCTGTGCATTTGTGTCTGCGTACATGTGAGTAATTTTGTGACAGTGTGTACAACTGTGTGTATTCTGGTGTGTGCCTGTGTGAGTGTGTGATTTTGTGTGGTTTTCAGTGAGTGAGCATGTGTTTGAGAGTGTCAGTGTGCAAGGGGCTGTGTGTTGTGTGAGAGTGTGAAAGGTGATAGTATGTGATTGTGTGTGAGTTAATATGAGCAGGTGTGTTTGAGTGTTTAAGTGAGTGTGTGTTTGTGATAGACTAGCATGAGTGGGTGTGTTACTCTGTGTGTATGAGTGACTGTGTGCTTCTGTTTACACGAGAGTGTGTGTGAGTGTGTGTTCGTGTTTGCATGTGTGGAAGTGAGAGATAGACTGTGTGACTGTGTGAGTGTGGGTGATTGTGTGATTGTATGTGAATAGTTGTGAGGGTATGTATGCACGTGTGTGTGAATGTGAGTGTTTGAATGTGCACAAGTGTGTATGTGAGTGTGTTACTGTTCAGGTATGCATAAGGATGAACATATCAGTGAGTGTGAGTGTCAGTGGGACTTTGAGGGTGCGTGAGTGTGAGAGACAGTATGTCTGAGCATGTGTGTGAAAGTGTGTGCAAATGTGTGTTCTAAAGACTGTTTTTGAATGTGTGTGCGTGTGTAAATTGTATGAATGTGGGAGAGTGACAGCACAAAAGACGAATGTCTGTGTGTGTGAACATTTGTGTGTATATGAGAGTCTGTGTAAGTGCGTTTGCTGTTGTGCTAGTGTGTGTGTAGGTGTCTGAGTGTGAGAAAATGAGAGTTTGTGAGTGTGTATTCGAGAATGTTGCAGATTTTGTGTGATTGTGTTATTTTGCTTGAATGCGTGTGTTTGAGTGTCTGTGTGGTTGCTTTCACATGTGTGATGTTTGCTTGTGTGTGTGAGTGTGTGGGTCTGTGTGTGCGTCTGCTTGTGTGTCAGTGTGAGAGTGTGAGGGGAATGGGGTGAATTATGATGCAAGGGTGCCTAACATGTTTGGAAGCGAAATGGGCATTCTCTGAGATAACGGAAAGCGACAGTACATGGTGGGAGACTATATATAGGAGTGCAATGTTGTCGAATGGTTTGGAAAGTGCTGCAATGTGACGCAATAGATGGTTCCTGTGTGTTTTGGAAGAGAACGGATCCTTCTTTGATGGAAAGAAACGCAGTAGAACGTGGTGGATTGTTGTAGAATGCAGTGGAATGTTGTGTAATGGAGAGCATTGTGATGAAGTGGAGAGAAAGTGAGTGGTTTGGACACGAGAGTAGCCTTCTTTCATGGAATGGAATGCAATACATGTTGATGGATTTTTGGGTACGATAGTAGAAAATTGTGGAATGGAGTGAAATGTAGTGCAATAGACGGTTGAGGACCTTGTTTTATGCAAACGGTTGTATGTGCGTGTGACTGTGCAGCTGTGTGCGTTTGTGTGAGTGATTGTCATAGAGAGTGTGAGTGTGGAAGAGAGCATGTGCATGATTGTGAGGGAGGTGTTGTGTGAGTGCACATGTGTGTGAAAGGCTGAGTGTGAGTGTGTTTATGGGAGTGTGTGTGAGCATGCTTATGTGAGAGTGAATATGAGGGATTACATGTGCGTTTGTGAGTGTATGAGAATGTGTGGGTGTGTGTGATACTGTGAGCCTGTGTGAGTACATGTATGAGTGTGAGAAAATGTGTGAGAATGTGAGTGAGTACATGTGAGTCTGAGTGAGGATATGTCAGTGTGACAGTGACTATGTCAGGTGTGTAGGTCTGCACATGTGTTTGGGTCTATGTACATGTGTGTGTTTGTTAGTTTGTGAGACTATAGGTGTCTGTGAGTGTGCGATTGTTGATATGTGATTGTGTGAGTCTGTGTGTGTCGGGCAGTGGGTGAGTTTGTGATAGTGTGAGAGGATAGCTTACTTTATTGTGTGTGCTTTGGTGAGCATATATTTGTTGGTGTTTCTGTGAGCGTGTTTGTGAGAGCGGAGGTATGTGAGTGGAAGTGTGACTCTGAATGTGTGACTGTGTGTGTTTGTGATAGTATGAGTGCATGTGAATATTTGTTAATATTTGAGTGTGCTTGTGTGTGTGTTTCAGTGGTCAGTAAGTATGTGTGTGTGTGTTTGTGAGTTTTTGTGAGTGTGTTTGTAGGTGTGGGAGTGTGGGAGAAGGTTTTATTTTGTGACAGTGTGTGTTTGCTAATGTGTCTGAATGTCTGAATGATTGTGTGACTGTACGTGTTTGTGAGTGAGTGTGCGTGTGGTAGTGTGTGTGTACGAATGTGTGAGTGTGTCTGATTATGAGTATGAGTGTGTCAGAGTACCTGAGTGTGTGTTTAAATGAGATTGTGAGAGTGCTGGTGAGTGGGAGTGTGCGGGTGTGTATATGGCTGTGCTATTGTTTGAGAGAGTGTGTGATGGTATGTGAGGATGGGTGTGAGTTTGTCTATGTTTAGGTGTGAGAGTGTGTGTGAGTGTGTGTTAGTGTGTGATGCTGTGTGACATTATGTGTTTGTGTGAGTGTAGTTGTGTCAGAGAGTGTGTGCGAATATTCATTTTTGAATGTGTGAACGAGTGTGAGCCTTTGTGTGATGGTGTGTGTGAGTGAGTGTTTCTGTTTGCCATTATGTGTGTGATTGTGTGAATGAGTGTGACCAGTTAGAAATTTATCTGTGTGTGTACTTGTGTGAGTGTATATGACAGTGAGATTGTGAGCAGGTGTGAGTCTGTGAGTGTGTGTTTGTGTGTGTGAGAGTGTGTGTGATGGTGTGTTTGATGTGCGTCTGTGCATTTGTGTCTGCGTACATGTGAGTAATTTTGTGACAGTGTGTACAACTGTGTGTATTCTGGTGTGTGCCTGTGTGAGTGTGTGATTTTGTGTGGTTTTCAGTGAGTGAGCATGTGTTTGAGAGTGTCAGTGTGCAAGGGGCTGTGTGTGTTGTGTGAGAGTGTGAAAGGTGATAGTATGTGATTGTGTGTGAGTTAATATGAGCAGGTGTGTTTGAGTGTTTAAGTGAGTGTGTGTTTGTGATAGACTAGCATGAGTGTGTGTGTTACTCTGTGTGTATGAGTGACTGTGTGCTTCTGTTTACACGAGAGTGTGTGTGAGTGTGTGTTCGTGTTTGCAGGTGTGGAAGTGAGAGATAGACTGTGTGACTGTGTGAGTGTGTGTGATTGTGTGATTGTATGTGAATAGTTGTGAGGGTATGTATGCACGTGTGTGTGAATGTGAGTGTTTGAATGTGCACAAGTGTGTATGTGAGTGTGTTACTGTTCAGGTATGCATAAGGATGAATATATCAGTGAGTGTGAGTGTCAGTGGGACTTTGAGGGTGCGTGAGTGTGAGAGACAGTATGTCTGAGCATGTGTGTGTAAGTGTGTGCAAATGTGTGTTCTAAAGACTGTTTTTGAATGTGTGTGCGTGTGTAAATTGTATGAATGTGTGAGAGTGACAGCACAAAAGACGAATGTCTGTGTGTGTGAACATTTGTGTGTATATGAGAGTCTGTGTAAGTGCGTTTGCTGGTGTGCTAGTGTGTGTGTAGGTGTCTGAGTGTGAGAAAATGAGAGTTTGTGAGTGTGTATTCGAGAATGTTGCAGATTTTGTGTGATTGTGTTATTTTGCTTGAATGCGTGTGTTTGAGTGTCTGTGTGGTTGCTTTCACATGTGTGATGTTTGCTTGTGTGTGTGAGTGTGTGGGTCTGTGTGTGCGTCTGCTTGTGTGTCAGTGTGAGAGTGTGAGGGGAATGGGGTGAATTATGATGCAAGGGTGCCTAACATGTTTGGAAGCGAAATGGGCATTCTCTGAGATAACGGAAAGCGACAGAACATGGTGGGAGACTATATATAGGAGTGCAATGTTGTCGAATGGTTTGGAAAGTGCTGCAATGTGACGCAGTAGATGGTTCCTGTGTGTTTTGGAAGAGAACGGATCCTTCTTTGATGGAAAGAAACGCAGTAGAACGTGGTGGATTGTTGTAGAATGCAGTGGAATGTTGTGTAATGGAGAGCATTGTGATGAAGTGGAGAGAAAGTGAGTGGTTTGGACACGAGAGTAGCCTTCTTTCATGGAATGGAATGCAATACATGTTGATGGATTTTTGGGTACGATAGTAGAAAATTGTGGAATGGAGTGAAATGTAGTGCAATAGACGGTTGAGGACCTTGTTTTATGCGAACGGTTGTATGTGTGTGTGACTGTGCAGCTGTGTGCGTTTGTGTGAGTGATTGTCATAGAGAGTGTGAGTGTGGAAGAGAGCGTGTGCATGATTGTGAGGGAGGTGTTGTGTGAGTGCACATGTGTGTGAAAGGCTGAGTGTGAGTGTGTTTATGGGAGTGTGTGTGAGCATGCTTATGTGAGAGTGAATATGAGGGATTACATGTGCGTTTGTGAGTGTATGAGAATGTGTGGGTGTGTGTGATACTGTGAGCCTGTGTGAGTACATGTATGAGTGTGAGAAAATGTGTGAGAATGTGAGTGAGTACATGTGAGTCTGAGTGAGGATATGTCAGTGTGACAGTGACTATGTCAGGTGTGTAGGTCTGCACATGTGTTTGGGTCTATGTACATGTGTGTGTTTGTTAGTTTGTGAGACTATAGGTGTCTGTGAGTGTGCGATTGTTGATATGTGATTGTGTGAGTCTGTGTGTGTCGGGCAGTGGGTGAGTTTGTGATAGTGTGAGAGGATTGCTTACTTTATTGTGTGTGCTTTGGTGAGCATATGTTTGTTGGTGTTTCTGTGAGCGTGTTTGTGAGAGCGGAGGTATGTGAGTGGAAGTGTGACTCTGAATGTGTGACTGTGTGTGTTTGTGATAGTATGAGTGCATGTGAATATTTGTTAATATTTGAGTGTGCTTGTGTGTGTGTTTCAGTGGTCAGTAAGTATGTGTGTGTGTGTTTGTGAGTTTTTGTGAGTGTGTTTTTAGGTGTGGGAGTGTGGGAGAAGGTTTTATTTTGTGACAGTGTGTGTTTGCTAATGTGTCTGAATGTCTGAATGATTGTGTGACTGTACGTGTTTGTGAGTGAGTGTGCGTGTGGTAGTGTGTGTGTACGAATGTGTGAGTGTGTCTGATTATGAGTATGAGTGTGTCAGAGTACCTGAGTGTGTGTTTAAATGAGATTGTGAGAGTGCTGGTGAGTGGGAGTGTGCGGGTGTGTATATGGCTGTGCTATTGTTTGAGAGAGTGTGTGATGGTATGTGAGGATGGGTGTGAGTTTGTCTATGTTTAGGTGTGAGAGTGTGTGTGAGTGTGTGTTAGTGTGTGATGCTGTGTGACATTATGTGTTTGTGTGAGTGTAGTTGTGTCAGAGAGGGTGTGCGAATATTCATTTTTGAATGTGTGAACGAGTGTGAGCCTTTGTGTGATGGTGTGTGTGAGTGAGTGTTTCTGTTTGCCATTATGTGTGTGATTGTGTGAATGAGTGTGACCAGTTAGAAATTTATCTGTGTGTGTACTTGTGTGAGTGTATATGACAGTGAGATTGTGAGCAGGTGTGAGTCTGTGAGTGTGTGTTTGTGTGTGTGAGAGTGTGTGTGATGGTGTGTTTGATGTGCGTCTGTGCATTTGTGTCTGCGTACATGTGAGTAATTTTGTGACAGTGTGTACAACTGTGTGTATTCTGGTGTGTGCCTGTGTGAGTGTGTGATTTTGTGTGGTTTTCAGTGAGTGAGCATGTGTTTGAGAGTGTCAGTGTGCAAGGGGCTGTGTGTTGTGTGAGAGTGTGAAAGGTGATAGTATGTGATTGTGTGTGAGTTAATATGAGCAGGTGTGTTTGAGTGTTTAAGTGAGTGTGTGTTTGTGATAGACTAGCATGAGTGGGTGTGTTACTCTGTGTGTATGAGTGACTGTGTGCTTCTGTTTACACGAGAGTGTGTGTGAGTGTGTGTTCGTGTTTGCATGTGTGGAAGTGAGAGATAGACTGTGTGACTGTGTGAGTGTGGGTGATTGTGTGATTGTATGTGAATAGTTGTGAGGGTATGTATGCACGTGTGTGTGAATGTGAGTGTTTGAATGTGCACAAGTGTGTATGTGAGTGTGTTACTGTTCAGGTATGCATAAGGATGAACATATCAGTGAGTGTGAGTGTCAGTGGGACTTTGAGGGTGCGTGAGTGTGAGAGACAGTATGTCTGAGCATGTGTGTGAAAGTGTGTGCAAATGTGTGTTCTAAAGACTGTTTTTGAATGTGTGTGCGTGTGTAAATTGTATGAATGTGGGAGAGTGACAGCACAAAAGACGAATGTCTGTGTGTGTGAACATTTGTGTGTATATGAGAGTCTGTGTAAGTGCGTTTGCTGTTGTGCTAGTGTGTGTGTAGGTGTCTGAGTGTGAGAAAATGAGAGTTTGTGAGTGTGTATTCGAGAATGTTGCAGATTTTGTGTGATTGTGTTATTTTGCTTGAATGCGTGTGTTTGAGTGTCTGTGTGGTTGCTTTCACATGTGTGATGTTTGCTTGTGTGTGTGAGTGTGTGGGTCTGTGTGTGCGTCTGCTTGTGTGTCAGTGTGAGAGTGTGAGGGGAATGGGGTGAATTATGATGCAAGGGTGCCTAACATGTTTGGAAGCGAAATGGGCATTCTCTGAGATAACGGAAAGCGACAGAACATGGTGGGAGACTATATATAGGAGTGCAATGTTGTCGAATGGTTTGGAAAGTGCTGCAATGTGACGCAGTAGATGGTTCCTGTGTGTTTTGGAAGAGAACGGATCCTTCTTTGATGGAAAGAAACGCAGTAGAACGTGGTGGATTGTTGTAGAATGCAGTGGAATGTTGTGTAATGGAGAGCATTGTGATGAAGTGGAGAGAAAGTGAGTGGTTTGGACACGAGAGTAGCCTTCTTTCATGGAATGGAATGCAATACATGTTGATGGATTTTTGGGTACGATAGTAGAAAATTGTGGAATGGAGTGAAATGTAGTGCAATAGACGGTTGAGGACCTTGTTTTATGCGAACGGTTGTATGTGTGTGTGACTGTGCAGCTGTGTGCGTTTGTGTGAGTGATTGTCATAGAGAGTGTGAGTGTGGAAGAGAGCGTGTGCATGATTGTGAGGGAGGTGTTGTGTGAGTGCACATGTGTGTGAAAGGCTGAGTGTGAGTGTGTTTATGGGAGTGTGTGTGAGCATGCTTATGTGAGAGTGAATATGAGGGATTACATGTGCGTTTGTGAGTGTATGAGAATGTGTGGGTGTGTGTGATACTGTGAGCCTGTGTGAGTACATGTATGAGTGTGAGAAAATGTGTGAGAATGTGAGTGAGTACATGTGAGTCTGAGTGAGGATATGTCAGTGTGACAGTGACTATGTCAGGTGTGTAGGTCTGCACATGTGTTTGGGTCTATGTACATGTGTGTGTTTGTTAGTTTGTGAGACTATAGGTGTCTGTGAGTGTGCGATTGTTGATATGTGATTGTGTGAGTCTGTGTGTGTCGGGCAGTGGGTGAGTTTGTGATAGTGTGAGAGGATTGCTTACTTTATTGTGTGTGCTTTGGTGAGCATATGTTTGTTGGTGTTTCTGTGAGCGTGTTTGTGAGAGCGGAGGTATGTGAGTGGAAGTGTGACTCTGAATGTGTGACTGTGTGTGTTTGTGATAGTATGAGTGCATGTGAATATTTGTTAATATTTGAGTGTGCTTGTGTGTGTGTTTCAGTGGTCAGTAAGTATGTGTGTGTGTGTTTGTGAGTTTTTGTGAGTGTGTTTTTAGGTGTGGGAGTGTGGGAGAAGGTTTTATTTTGTGACAGTGTGTGTTTGCTAATGTGTCTGAATGTCTGAATGATTGTGTGACTGTACGTGTTTGTGAGTGAGTGTGCGTGTGGTAGTGTGTGTGTACGAATGTGTGAGTGTGTCTGATTATGAGTATGAGTGTGTCAGAGTACCTGAGTGTGTGTTTAAATGAGATTGTGAGAGTGCTGGTGAGTGGGAGTGTGCGGGTGTGTATATGGCTGTGCTATTGTTTGAGAGAGTGTGTGATGGTATGTGAGGATGGGTGTGAGTTTGTCTATGTTTAGGTGTGAGAGTGTGTGTGAGTGTGTGTTAGTGTGTGATGCTGTGTGACATTATGTGTTTGTGTGAGTGTAGTTGTGTCAGAGAGGGTGTGCGAATATTCATTTTTGAATGTGTGAACGAGTGTGAGCCTTTGTGTGATGGTGTGTGTGAGTGAGTGTTTCTGTTTGCCATTATGTGTGTGATTGTGTGAATGAGTGTGACCAGTTAGAAATTTATCTGTGTGTGTACTTGTGTGAGTGTATATGACAGTGAGATTGTGAGCAGGTGTGAGTCTGTGAGTGTGTGTTTGTGTGTGTGAGAGTGTGTGTGATGGTGTGTTTGATGGGCGTCTGTGCATTTGTGTCTGCGTACATGTGAGTAATTTTGTGACAGTGTGTACAACTGTGTGTATTCTGGTGTGTGCCTGTGTGAGTGTGTGATTTTGTGTGGTTTTCAGTGAGTGAGCATGTGTTTGAGAGTGTCAGTGTGCAAGGGGCTGTGTGTTGTGTGAGAGTGTGAAAGGTGATAGTATGTGATTGTGTGTGAGTTAATATGAGCAGGTGTGTTTGAGTGTTTAAGTGAGTGTGTGTTTGTGATAGACTAGCATGAGTGGGTGTGTTACTCTGTGTGTATGAGTGACTGTGTGCTTCTGTTTACACGAGAGTGTGTGTGAGTGTGTGTTCGTGTTTGCATGTGTGGAAGTGAGAGATAGACTGTGTGACTGTGTGAGTGTGGGTGATTGTGTGATTGTATGTGAATAGTTGTGAGGGTATGTATGCACGTGTGTGTGAATGTGAGTGTTTGAATGTGCACAAGTGTGTATGTGAGTGTGTTACTGTTCAGGTATGCATAAGGATGAACATATCAGTGAGTGTGAGTGTCAGTGGGACTTTGAGGGTGCGTGAGTGTGAGAGACAGTATGTCTGAGCATGTGTGTGAAAGTGTGTGCAAATGTGTGTTCTAAAGACTGTTTTTGAATGTGTGTGCGTGTGTAAATTGTATGAATGTGGGAGAGTGACAGCACAAAAGACGAATGTCTGTGTGTGTGAACATTTGTGTGTATATGAGAGTCTGTGTAAGTGCGTTTGCTGGTGTGCTAGTGTGTGTGTAGGTGTCTGAGTGTGAGAAAATGAGAGTTTGTGAGTGTGTATTCGAGAATGTTGCAGATTTTGTGTGATTGTGTTATTTTGCTTGAATGCGTGTGTTTGAGTGTCTGTGTGGTTGCTTTCACATGTGTGATGTTTGCTTGTGTGTGTGAGTGTGTGGGTCTGTGTGTGCGTCTGTTTGTGTGTCAGTGTGAGAGTGTGAGGTTAATGGGGTGAATTATGATGCAAGGGTGCCTAACATGTTTGGAAGCGAAATGGGCATTCTCTGAGATAACGGAAAGCGACAGTACATGGTGGGAGACTATATATAGGAGTGCAATGTTGTCGAATGGTTTGGAAAGTGCTGCAATGTGACGCAATAGATGGTTCCTGTGTGTTTTGGAAGAGAACGGATCCTTCTTTGATGGAAAGAAACGCAGTAGAACGTGGTGGATTGTTGTAGAATGCAGTGGAATGTTGTGTAATGGAGAGCATTGTGATGAAGTGGAGAGAAAGTGAGTGGTTTGGACACGAGAGTAGCCTTCTTTCATGGAATGGAATGCAATACATGTTGATGGATTTTTGGGTACGATAGTAGAAAATTGTGGAATGGAGTGAAATGTAGTGCAATAGACGGTTGAGGACCTTGTTTTATGCAAACGGTTGTATGTGTGTGTGACTGTGCAGCTGTGTGCGTTTGTGTGAGTGATTGTCATAGAGAGTGTGAGTGTGGAAGAGAGCATGTGCATGATTGTGAGGGAGGTGTTGTGTGAGTGCACATGTGTGTGAAAGGCTGAGTGTGAGTGTGTTTATGGGAGTGTGTGTGAGCATGCTTATGTGAGAGTGAATATGAGGGATTACATGTGCGTTTGTGAGTGTATGAGAATGTGTGGGTGTGTGTGATACTGTGAGCCTGTGTGAGTACATGTATGAGTGTGAGAAAATGTGTGAGAATGTGAGTGAGTACATGTGAGTCTGAGTGAGGATATGTCAGTGTGACAGTGACTATGTCAGGTGTGTAGGTCTGCACATGTGTTTGGGTCTATGTACATGTGTGTGTTTGTTAGTTTGTGAGACTATAGGTGTCTGTGAGTGTGCGATTGTTGATATGTGATTGTGTGAGTCTGTGTGTGTCGGGCAGTGGGTGAGTTTGTGATAGTGTGAGAGGATTGCTTACTTTATTGTGTGTGCTTTGGTGAGCATATGTTTGTTGGTGTTTCTGTGAGCGTGTTTGTGAGAGCGGAGGTATGTGAGTGGAAGTGTGACTCTGAATGTGTGACTGTGTGTGTTTGTGATAGTATGAGTGCATGTGAATATTTGTTAATAATTGAGTGTGCTTGTGTGTGTGTTTCAGTGGTCAGTAAGTATGTGTGTGTGTGTTTGTGAGTTTTTGTGAGTGTGTTTGTAGGTGTGGGAGTGTGGGAGAAGGTTTTATTTTGTGACAGTGTGTGTTTGCTAATGTGTCTGAATGTCTGAATGATTGTGTGACTGTACGTGTTTGTGAGTGAGTGTGCGTGTGGTAGTGTGTGTGTACGAATGTGTGAGTGTGTCTGATTATGAGTATGAGTGTGTCAGAGTACCTGAGTGTGTGTTTAAATGAGATTGAGAGAGTGCTGGTGAGTGGGAGTGTGCGGGTGTGTATATGGCTGTGCTATTGTTTGAGAGAGTGTGTGATGGTATGTGAGGATGGGTGTGAGTTTGTCTATGTTTAGGTGTGAGAGTGTGTGTGAGTGTGTGTTAGTGTGTGATGCTGTGTGACATTATGTGTTTGTGTGAGTGTAGTTGTGTCAGAGAGTGTGTGCGAATATTCATTTTTGAATGTGTGAACGAGTGTGAGCCTTTGTGTGATGGTGTGTGTGAGTGAGTGTTTCTGTTTGCCATTATGTGTGTGATTGTGTGAATGAGTGTGACCAGTTAGAAATTTATCTGTGTGTGTACTTGTGTGAGTGTATATGACAGTGAGATTGTGAGCAGGTGTGAGTCTGTGAGTGTGTGTTTGTGTGTGTGAGAGTGTGTGTGATGGTGTGTTTGATGTGCGTCTGTGCATTTGTGTCTGCGTACATGTGAGTAATTTTGTGACAGTGTGTACAACTGTGTGTATTCTGGTGTGTGCCTGTGTGAGTGTGTGATTTTGTGTGGTTTTCAGTGAGTGAGCATGTGTTTGAGAGTGTCAGTGTGCAAGGGGCTGTGTGTGTTGTGTGAGAGTGTGAAAGGTGATAGTATGTGATTGTGTGTGAGTTAATATGAGCAGGTGTGTTTGAGTGTTTAAGTGAGTGTGTGTTTGTGATAGACTAGCATGAGTGGGTGTGTTACTCTGTGTGTATGAGTGACTGTGTGCTTCTGTTTACACGAGAGTGTGTGTGAGTGTGTGTTCGTGTTTGCAGGTGTGGAAGTGAGAGATAGACTGTGTGACTGTGTGAGTGTGTGTGATTGTGTGATTGTATGTGAATAGTTGTGAGGGTATGTATGCACGTGTGTGTGAATGTGAGTGTTTGAATGTGCACAAGTGTGTATGTGAGTGTGTTACTGTTCAGGTATGCATAAGGATGAATATATCAGTGAGTGTGAGTGTCAGTGGGACTTTGAGGGTGCGTGAGTGTGAGAGACAGTATGTCTGAGCATGTGTGTGTAAGTGTGTGTTCTAAAGACTGTTTTTGAATGTGTGTGCGTGTGTAAATTGTATGAATGTGTGAGAGTGACAGCACAAAAGACGAATGTCTGTGTGTGTGAACATTTGTGTGTATATGAGAGTCTGTGTAAGTGCGTTTGCTGGTGTGCTAGTGTGTGTGTAGGTGTCTGAGTGTGAGAAAATGAGAGTTTGTGAGTGTGTATTCGAGAATGTTGCAGATTTTGTGTGATTGTGTTATTTTGCTTGAATGCGTGTGTTTGAGTGTCTGTGTGGTTGCTTTCACATGTGTGATGTTTGCTTGTGTGTGTGAGTGTGTGGGTCTGTGTGTGCATCTGCTTGTGTGTCAGTGTGAGAGTGTGAGGGGAATGGGGTGAATTATGATGCAAGGGTGCCTAACATGTTTGGAAGCGAAATGGGCATTCTCTGAGATAACGGAAAGCGACAGAACATGGTGGGAGACTATATATAGGAGTGCAATGTTGTCGAATGGTTTGGAAAGTGCTGCAATGTGACGCAGTAGATGGTTCCTGTGTGTTTTGGAAGAGAACGGATCCTTCTTTGATGGAAAGAAACGCAGTAGAACGTGGTGGATTGTTGTAGAATGCAGTGGAATGTTGTGTAATGGAGAGCATTGTGATGAAGTGGAGAGAAAGTGAGTGGTTTGGACACGAGAGTAGCCTTCTTTCATGGAATGGAATGCAATACATGTTGATGGATTTTTGGGTACGATAGTAGAAAATTGTGGAATGGAGTGAAATGTAGTGCAATAGACGGTTGAGGACCTTGTTTTATGCGAACGGTTGTATGTGTGTGTGACTGTGCAGCTGTGTGCGTTTGTGTGAGTGATTGTCATAGAGAGTGTGAGTGTGGAAGAGAGCGTGTGCATGATTGTGAGGGAGGTGTTGTGTGAGTGCACATGTGTGTGAAAGGCTGAGTGTGAGTGTGTTTATGGGAGTGTGTGTGAGCATGCTTATGTGAGAGTGAATATGAGGGATTACATGTGCGTTTGTGAGTGTATGAGAATGTGTGGGTGTGTGTGATACTGTGAGCCTGTGTGAGTACATGTATGAGTGTGAGAAAATGTGTGAGAATGTGAGTGAGTACATGTGAGTCTGAGTGAGGATATGTCAGTGTGACAGTGACTATGTCAGGTGTGTAGGTCTGCACATGTGTTTGGGTCTATGTACATGTGTGTGTTTGTTAGTTTGTGAGACTATAGGTGTCTGTGAGTGTGCGATTGTTGATATGTGATTGTGTGAGTCTGTGTGTGTCGGGCAGTGGGTGAGTTTGTGATAGTGTGAGAGGATTGCTTACTTTATTGTGTGTGCTTTGGTGAGCATATGTTTGTTGGTGTTTCTGTGAGCGTGTTTGTGAGAGCGGAGGTATGTGAGTGGAAGTGTGACTCTGAATGTGTGACTGTGTGTGTTTGTGATAGTATGAGTGCATGTGAATATTTGTTAATATTTGAGTGTGCTTGTGTGTGTGTTTCAGTGGTCAGTAAGTATGTGTGTGTGTGTTTGTGAGTTTTTGTGAGTGTGTTTTTAGGTGTGGGAGTGTGGGAGAAGGTTTTATTTTGTGACAGTGTGTGTTTGCTAATGTGTCTGAATGTCTGAATGATTGTGTGACTGTACGTGTTTGTGAGTGAGTGTGCGTGTGGTAGTGTGTGTGTACGAATGTGTGAGTGTGTCTGATTATGAGTATGAGTGTGTCAGAGTACCTGAGTGTGTGTTTAAATGAGATTGTGAGAGTGCTGGTGAGTGGGAGTGTGCGGGTGTGTATATGGCTGTGCTATTGTTTGAGAGAGTGTGTGATGGTATGTGAGGATGGGTGTGAGTTTGTCTATGTTTAGGTGTGAGAGTGTGTGTGAGTGTGTGTTAGTGTGTGATGCTGTGTGACATTATGTGTTTGTGTGAGTGTAGTTGTGTCAGAGAGGGTGTGCGAATATTCATTTTTGAATGTGTGAACGAGTGTGAGCCTTTGTGTGATGGTGTGTGTGAGTGAGTGTTTCTGTTTGCCATTATGTGTGTGATTGTGTGAATGAGTGTGACCAGTTAGAAATTTATCTGTGTGTGTACTTGTGTGAGTGTATATGACAGTGAGATTGTGAGCAGGTGTGAGTCTGTGAGTGTGTGTTTGTGTGTGTGAGAGTGTGTGTGATGGTGTGTTTGATGGGCGTCTGTGCATTTGTGTCTGCGTACATGTGAGTAATTTTGTGACAGTGTGTACAACTGTGTGTATTCTGGTGTGTGCCTGTGTGAGTGTGTGATTTTGTGTGGTTTTCAGTGAGTGAGCATGTGTTTGAGAGTGTCAGTGTGCAAGGGGCTGTGTGTTGTGTGAGAGTGTGAAAGGTGATAGTATGTGATTGTGTGTGAGTTAATATGAGCAGGTGTGTTTGAGTGTTTAAGTGAGTGTGTGTTTGTGATAGACTAGCATGAGTGGGTGTGTTACTCTGTGTGTATGAGTGACTGTGTGCTTCTGTTTACACGAGAGTGTGTGTGAGTGTGTGTTCGTGTTTGCATGTGTGGAAGTGAGAGATAGACTGTGTGACTGTGTGAGTGTGGGTGATTGTGTGATTGTATGTGAATAGTTGTGAGGGTATGTATGCACGTGTGTGTGAATGTGAGTGTTTGAATGTGCACAAGTGTGTATGTGAGTGTGTTACTGTTCAGGTATGCATAAGGATGAACATATCAGTGAGTGTGAGTGTCAGTGGGACTTTGAGGGTGCGTGAGTGTGAGAGACAGTATGTCTGAGCATGTGTGTGAAAGTGTGTGCAAATGTGTGTTCTAAAGACTGTTTTTGAATGTGTGTGCGTGTGTAAATTGTATGAATGTGGGAGAGTGACAGCACAAAAGACGAATGTCTGTGTGTGTGAACATTTGTGTGTATATGAGAGTCTGTGTAAGTGCGTTTGCTGGTGTGCTAGTGTGTGTGTAGGTGTCTGAGTGTGAGAAAATGAGAGTTTGTGAGTGTGTATTCGAGAATGTTGCAGATTTTGTGTGATTGTGTTATTTTGCTTGAATGCGTGTGTTTGAGTGTCTGTGTGGTTGCTTTCACATGTGTGATGTTTGCTTGTGTGTGTGAGTGTGTGGGTCTGTGTGTGCATCTGCTTGTGTGTCAGTGTGAGAGTGTGAGGGGAATGGGGTGAATTATGATGCAAGGGTGCCTAACATGTTTGGAAGCGAAATGGGCATTCTCTGAGATAACGGAAAGCGACAGTACATGGTGGGAGACTATATATAGGAGTGCAATGTTGTCGAATGGTTTGGAAAGTGCTGCAATGTGACGCAATAGATGGTTCCTGTGTGTTTTGGAAGAGAACGGATCCTTCTTTGATGGAAAGAAACGCAGTAGAACGTGGTGGATTGTTGTAGAATGCAGTGGAATGTTGTGTAATGGAGAGCATTGTGATGAAGTGGAGAGAAAGTGAGTGGTTTGGACACGAGAGTAGCCTTCTTTCATGGAATGGAATGCAATACATGTTGATGGATTTTTGGGTACGATAGTAGAAAATTGTGGAATGGAGTGAAATGTAGTGCAATAGACGGTTGAGGACCTTGTTTTATGCGAACGGTTGTATGTGTGTGTGACTGTGCAGCTGTGTGCGTTTGTGTGAGTGATTGTCATAGAGAGTGTGAGTGTGGAAGAGAGCATGTGCATGATTGTGAGGGAGGTGTTGTGTGAGTGCACATGTGTGTGAAAGGCTGAGTGTGAGTGTGTTTATGGGAGTGTGTGTGAGCATGCTTATGTGAGAGTGAATATGAGGGATTACATGTGCGTTTGTGAGTGTATGAGAATGTGTGGGTGTGTGTGATACTGTGAGCCTGTGTGAGTACATGTATGAGTGTGAGAAAATGTGTGAGAATGTGAGTGAGTACATGTGAGTCTGAGTGAGGATATGTCAGTGTGACAGTGACTATGTCAGGTGTGTAGGTCTGCACATGTGTTTGGGTCTATGTACATGTGTGTGTTTGTTAGTTTGTGAGACTATAGGTGTCTGTGAGTGTGCGATTGTTGATATGTGATTGTGTGAGTCTGTGTGTGTCGGGCAGTGGGTGAGTTTGTGATAGTGTGAGAGGATTGCTTACTTTATTGTGTGTGCTTTGGTGAGCATATGTTTGTTGGTGTTTCTGTGAGCGTGTTTGTGAGAGCGGAGGTATGTGAGTGGAAGTGTGACTCTGAATGTGTGACTGTGTGTGTTTGTGATAGTATGAGTGCATGTGAATATTTGTTAATATTTGAGTGTGCTTGTGTGTGTGTTTCAGTGGTCAGTAAGTATGTGTGTGTGTGTTTGTGAGTTTTTGTGAGTGTGTTTGTAGGTGTGGGAGTGTGGGAGAAGGTTTTATTTTGTGACAGTGTGTGTTTGCTAATGTGTCTGAATGTCTGAATGATTGTGTGACTGTACGTGTTTGTGAGTGAGTGTGCGTGTGGTAGTGTGTGTGTACGAATGTGTGAGTGTGTCTGATTATGAGTATGAGTGTGTCAGAGTACCTGAGTGTGTGTTTAAATGAGATTGTGAGAGTGCTGGTGAGTGGGAGTGTGCGGGTGTGTATATGGCTGTGCTATTGTTTGAGAGAGTGTGTGATGGTATGTGAGGATGGGTGTGAGTTTGTCTATGATTAGGTGTGAGAGTGTGTGTGAGTGTGTGTTAGTGTGTGATGCTGTGTGACATTATGTGTTTGTGTGAGTGTAGTTGTGTCAGAGAGGGTGTGCGAATATTCATTTTTGAATGTGTGAACGAGTGTGAGCCTTTGTGTGATGGTGTGTGTGAGTGAGTGTTTCTGTTTGCCATTATGTGTGTGATTGTGTGAATGAGTGTGACCAGTTAGAAATTTATCTGTGTGTGTACTTGTGTGAGTGTATATGACAGTGAGATTGTGAGTAGGTGTGACTGTGTGTTTGTGTGTGTGAGAGTGTGTGTGATGTTGTGTTTGATGTGCGTCTGTGCATTTGTGTCTGCGTACATGTGAGTAATTTTGTGACAGTGTGTACAACTGTGTGTATTCTGGTGTGTGCCTGTGTGAGTGTGTGATTTTGTGTGGTTTTCAGTGAGTGAGCATGTGTTTGAGAGTGTCAGTGTGCAAGGGGCTGTGTGTGTTGTGTGAGAGTGTGAAAGGTGATAGTATGTGATTGTGTGTGAGTTAATATGAGCAGGTGTGTTTGAGTGTTTAAGTGAGTGTGTGTTTGTGATAGACTAGCATGAGTGTGTGTGTTACTCTGTGTGTATGAGTGACTGTGTGCTTCTGTTTACACGAGAGTGTGTGTGAGTGTGTGTTCGTGTTTGCAGGTGTGGAAGTGAGAGATAGACTGTGTGACTGTGTGAGTGTGTGTGATTGTGTGATTGTATGTGAATAGTTGTGAGGGTATGTATGCACGTGTGTGTGAATGTGAGTGTTTGAATGTGCACAAGTGTGTATGTGAGTGTGTTACTGTTCAGGTATGCATAAGGATGAATATATCAGTGAGTGTGAGTGTAAGTGGGACTTTGAGGGTGCGTGAGTGTGAGAGACAGTATGTCTGAGCATGTGTGTGTAAGTGTGTGTTCTAAAGACTGTTTTTGAATGTGTGTGCGTGTGTAAATTGTATGAATGTGTGAGAGTGACAGCACAAAAGACGAATGTCTGTGTGTGTGAACATTTGTGTGTATATGAGAGTCTGTGTAAGTGCGTTTGCTGGTGTGCTAGTGTGTGTGTAGGTGTCTGAGTGTGAGAAAATGAGAGTTTGTGAGTGTGTATTCGAGAATGTTGCAGCTTTTGTGTGATTGTGTTATTTTGCTTGAATGCGTGTGTTTGAGTGTCTGTGTGGTTGCTTTCACATGTGTGATGTTTGCTTGTGTGTGTGAGTGTGTGGGTCTGTGTGTGCGTCTGCTTGTGTGTCAGTGTGAGAGTGTGAGGGGAATGGGGTGAATTATGATGCAAGGGTGCCTAACATGTTTGGAAGCGAAATGGGCATTCTCTGAGATAACGGAAAGCGACAGAACATGGTGGGAGACTATATATAGGAGTGCAATGTTGTCGAATGGTTTGGAAAGTGCTGCAATGTGACGCAATAGATGGTTCCTGTGTGTTTTGGAAGAGAACGGATCCTTCTTTGATGGAAAGAAACGCAGTAGAACGTGGTGGATTGTTGTAGAATGCAGTGGAATGTTGTGTAATGGAGAGCATTGTGATGAAGTGGAGAGAAAGTGAGTGGTTTGGACACGAGAGTAGCCTTCTTTCATGGAATGGAATGCAATACATATTGATGGATTTTTGGGTACGATAGTAGAAAATTGTGGAATGGAGTGAAATGTAGTGCAATAGACGGTTGAGGACCTTGTTTTATGCGAACGGTTGTATGTGTGTGTGACTGTGCAGCTGTGTGCGTTTGTGTGAGTGATTGTCATAGAGAGTGTGAGTGTGGAAGAGAGCGTGTGCATGATTGTGAGGGAGGTGTTGTGTGAGTGCACATGTGTGTGAAAGGCTGAGTGTGAGTGTGTTTATGGGAGTGTGTGTGAGCATGCTTATGTGAGAGTGAATATGAGGGATTACATGTGCGTTTGTGAGTGTATGAGAATGTGTGGGTGTGTGTGATACTGTGAGCCTGTGTGAGTACATGTATGAGTGTGAGAAAATGTGTGAGAATGTGAGTGAGTACATGTGAGTCTGAGTGAGGATATGTCAGTGTGACAGTGACTATGTCAGGTGTGTAGGTCTGCACATGTGTTTGGGTCTATGTACATGTGTGTGTTTGTTAGTTTGTGAGACTATAGGTGTCTGTGAGTGTGCGATTGTTGATATGTGATTGTGTGAGTCTGTGTGTGTCGGGCAGTGGGTGAGTTTGTGATAGTGTGAGAGGATTGCTTACTTTATTGTGTGTGCTTTGGTGAGCATATGTTTGTTGGTGTTTCTGTGAGCGTGTTTGTGAGAGCGGAGGTATGTGAGTGGAAGTGTGACTCTGAATGTGTGACTGTGTGTGTTTGTGATAGTATGAGTGCATGTGAATATTTGTTAATATTTGAGTGTGCTTGTGTGTGTGTTTCAGTGGTCAGTAAGTATGTGTGTGTGTGTTTGTGAGTTTTTGTGAGTGTGTTTGTAGGTGTGGGAGTGTGGGAGAAGGTTTTATTTTCTGACAGTGTGTGTTTGCTAATGTGTCTGAATGTCTGAATGATTGTGTGACTGTACGTGTTTGTGAGTGAGTGTGCGTGTGGTAGTGTGTGTGTACGAATGTGTGAGTGTGTCTTATTATGAGTATGAGTGTGTCAGAGTACCTGAGTGTGTGTTTAAATGAGATTGTGAGAGTGCTGGTGAGTGGGAGTGTGCGGGTGTGTATATGGCTGTGCTATTGTTTGAGAGAGTGTGTGATGGTATGTGAGGATGGGTGTGAGTTTGTCTATGTTTAGGTGTGAGAGTGTGTGTGAGTGTGTGTTAGTGTGTGATGCTGTGTGACATTATGTGTTTGTGTGAGTGTAGTTGTGTCAGAGAGGGTGTGCGAATATTCATTTTTGAATGTGTGAACGAGTGTGAGCCTTTGTGTGATGGTGTGTGTGAGTGAGTGTTTCTGTTTGCCATTATGTGTGTGATTGTGTGAATGAGTGTGACCAGTTAGAAATTTATCTGTGTGTGTACTTGTGTGAGTGTATATGACAGTGAGATTGTGAGCAGGTGTGAGTCTGTGAGTGCGTGTTTGTGTGTGTGAGAGTGTGTGTGATGGTGTGTTTGATGTGCGTCTGTGCATTTGTGTCTGCGTACATGTGAGTAATTTTGTGACAGTGTGTACAACTGTGTGTATTCTGGTGTGTGCCTGTGTGAGTGTGTGATTTTGTGTGGTTTTCAGTGAGTGAGCATGTGTTTGAGAGTGTCAGTGTGCAAGGGGCTGTGTGTGTTGTGTGAGAGTGTGAAAGGTGATAGTATGTGATTGTGTGTGAGTTAATATGAGCAGGTGTGTTTGAGTGTTTAAGTGAGTGTGTGTTTGTGATAGACTAGCATGAGTGGGTGTGTTACTCTGTGTGTATGAGTGACTGTGTGCTTCTGTTTACACGAGAGTGTGTGTGAGTGTGTGTTCGTGTTTGCATGTGTGGAAGTGAGAGATAGACTGTGTGACTGTGTGAGTGTGGGTGATTGTGTGATTGTATGTGAATAGTTGTGAGGGTATGTATGCACGTGTGTGTGAATGTGAGTGTTTGAATGTGCACAAGTGTGTATGTGAGTGTGTTACTGTTCAGGTATGCATAAGGATGAACATATCAGTGAGTGTGAGTGTCAGTGGGACTTTGAGGGTGCGTGAGTGTGAGAGACAGTATGTCTGAGCATGTGTGTGAAAGTGTGTGCAAATGTGTGTTCTAAAGACTGTTTTTGAATGTGTGTGCGTGTGTAAATTGTATGAATGTGGGAGAGTGACAGCACAAAAGACGAATGTCTGTGTGTGTGAACATTTGTGTGTATATGAGAGTCTGTGTAAGTGCGTTTGCTGGTGTGCTAGTGTGTGTGTAGGTGTCTGAGTGTGAGAAAATGAGAGTTTGTGAGTGTGTATTCGAGAATGTTGCAGATTTTGTGTGATTGTGTTATTTTGCTTGAATGCGTGTGTTTGAGTGTCTGTGTGGTTGCTTTCACATGTGTGATGTTTGCTTGTGTGTGTGAGTGTGTGGGTCTGTGTGTGCGTCTGCTTGTGTGTCAGTGTGAGAGTGTGAGGTTAATGGGGTGAATTATGATGCAAGGGTGCCTAACATGTTTGGAAGCGAAATGGGCATTCTCTGAGATAACGGAAAGCGACAGTACATGGTGGGAGACTATATATAGGAGTGCAATGTTGTCGAATGGTTTGGAAAGTGCTGCAATGTGACGCAATAGATGGTTCCTGTGTGTTTTGGAAGAGAACGGATCCTTCTTTGATGGAAAGAAACGCAGTAGAACGTGGTGGATTGTTGTAGAATGCAGTGGAATGTTGTGTAATGGAGAGCATTGTGATGAAGTGGAGAGAAAGTGAGTGGTTTGGACACGAGAGTAGCCTTCTTTCATGGAATGGAATGCAATACATGTTGATGGATTTTTGGGTACGAAAGTAGAAAATTGTGGAATGGAGTGAAATGTAGTGCAATAGACGGTTGAGGACCTTGTTTTATGCAAACGGTTGTATGTGTGTGTGACTGTGCAGCTGTGTGCGTTTGTGTGAGTGATTGTCATAGAGAGTGTGAGTGTGGAAGAGAGCATGTGCATGATTGTGAGGGAGGTGTTGTGTGAGTGCACATGTGTGTGAAAGGCTGAGTGTGAGTGTGTTTATGGGAGTGTGTGTGAGCATGCTTATGTGAGAGTGAATATGAGGGATTACATGTGCGTTTGTGAGTGTATGAGAATGTGTGGGTGTGTGTGATACTGTGAGCCTGTGTGAGTACATGTATGAGTGTGAGAAAATGTGTGAGAATGTGAGTGAGTACATGTGAGTCTGAGTGAGGATATGTCAGTGTGACAGTGACTATGTCAGGTGTGTAGGTCTGCACATGTGTTTGGGTCTATGTACATGTGTGTGTTTGTTAGTTTGTGAGACTATAGGTGTCTGTGAGTGTGCGATTGTTGATATGTGATTGTGTGAGTCTGTGTGTGTCGGGCAGTGGGTGAGTTTGTGATAGTGTGAGAGGATTGCTTACTTTATTGTGTGTGCTTTGGTGAGCATATGTTTGTTGGTGTTTCTGTGAGCGTGTTTGTGAGAGCGGAGGTATGTGAGTGGAAGTGTGACTCTGAATGTGTGACTGTGTGTGTTTGTGATAGTATGAGTGCATGTGAATATTTGTTAATAATTGAGTGTGCTTGTGTGTGTGTTTCAGTGGTCAGTAAGTATGTGTGTGTGTGTTTGTGAGTTTTTGTGAGTGTGTTTGTAGGTGTGGGAGTGTGGGAGAAGGTTTTATTTTGTGACAGTGTGTGTTTGCTAATGTGTCTGAATGTCTGAATGATTGTGTGACTGTACGTGTTTGTGAGTGAGTGTGCGTGTGGTAGTGTGTGTGTACGAATGTGTGAGTGTGTCTGATTATGAGTATGAGTGTGTCAGAGTACCTGAGTGTGTGTTTAAATGAGATTGAGAGAGTGCTGGTGAGTGGGAGTGTGCGGGTGTGTATATGGCTGTGCTATTGTTTGAGAGAGTGTGTGATGGTATGTGAGGATGGGTGTGAGTTTGTCTATGTTTAGGTGTGAGAGTGTGTGTGAGTGTGTGTTAGTGTGTGATGCTGTGTGACATTATGTGTTTGTGTGAGTGTAGTTGTGTCAGAGAGGGTGTGCGAATATTCATTTTTGAATGTGTGAACGAGTGTGAGCCTTTGTGTGATGGTGTGTGTGAGTGAGTGTTTCTGTTTGCCATTATGTGTGTGATTGTGTGAATGAGTGTGACCAGTTAGAAATTTATCTGTGTGTGTACTTGTGTGAGTGTATATGACAGTGAGATTGTGAGCAGGTGTGAGTCTGTGAGTGTGTGTTTGTGTGTGTGAGAGTGTGTGTGATGGTGTGTTTGATGTGCGTCTGTGCATTTGTGTCTGCGTACATGTGAGTAATTTTGTGACAGTGTGTACAACTCTGTGTATTCTGGTGTGTGCCTGTGTGAGTGTGTGATTTTGTGTGGTTTTCAGTGAGTGAGCATGTGTTTGAGAGTGTCAGTGTGCAAGGGGCTGTGTGTGTTGTGTGAGAGTGTGAAAGGTGATAGTATGTGATTGTGTGTGAGTTAATATGAGCAGGTGTGTTTGAGTGTTTAAGTGAGTGTGTGTTTGTGATAGACTAGCATGAGTGGGTGTGTTACTCTGTGTGTATGAGTGACTGTGTGCTTCTGTTTACACGAGAGTGTGTGTGAGTGTGTGTTCGTGTTTGCAGGTGTGGAAGTGAGAGATAGACTGTGTGACTGTGTGAGTGTGTGTGATTGTGTGATTGTATGTGAATAGTTGTGAGGGTATGTATGCACGTGTGTGTGAATGTGAGTGTTTGAATGTGCACAAGTGTGTATGTGAGTGTGTTACTGTTCAGGTATGCATAAGGATGAATATATCAGTGAGTGTGAGTGTCAGTGGGACTTTGAGGGTGCGTGAGTGTGAGAGACAGTATGTCTGAGCATGTGTGTGTAAGTGTGTGTTCTAAAGACTGTTTTTGAATGTGTGTGCGTGTGTAAATTGTATGAATGTGTGAGAGTGACAGCACAAAAGACGAATGTCTGTGTGTGTGAACATTTGTGTGTATATGAGAGTCTGTGTAAGTGCGTTTGCTGGTGTGCTAGTGTGTGTGTAGGTGTCTGAGTGTGAGAAAATGAGAGTTTGTGAGTGTGTATTTGAGAATGTTGCAGATTTTGTGTGATTGTGTTATTTTGCTTGAATGCGTGTGTTTGAGTGTCTGTGTGGTTGCTTTCACATGTGTGATGTTTGCTTGTGTGTGTGAGTGTGTGGGTCTGTGTGTGCATCTGCTTGTGTGTCAGTGTGAGAGTGTGAGGGGAATGGGGTGAATTATGATGCAAGGGTGCCTAACATGTTTGGAAGCGAAATGGGCATTCTCTGAGATAACGGAAAGCGACAGTACATGGTGGGAGACTATATATAGGAGTGCAATGTTGTCGAATGGTTTGGAAAGTGCTGCAATGTGACGCAATAGATGGTTCCTGTGTGTTTTGGAAGAGAACGGATCCTTCTTTGATGGAAAGAAACGCAGTAGAACGTGGTGGATTGTTGTAGAATGCAGTGGAATGTTGTGTAATGGAGAGCATTGTGATGAAGTGGAGAGAAAGTGAGTGGTTTGGACACGAGAGTAGCCTTCTTTCATGGAATGGAATGCAATACATGTTGATGGATTTTTGGGTACGATAGTAGAAAATTGTGGAATGGAGTGAAATGTAGTGCAATAGACGGTTGAGGACCTTGTTTTATGCGAACGGTTGTATGTGTGTGTGACTGTGCAGCTGTGTGCGTTTGTGTGAGTGACTGTCATAGAGAGTGTGAGTGTGGAAGAGAGCATGTGCATGATTGTGAGGGAGGTGTTGTGTGAGTGCACATGTGTGTGAAAGGCTGAGTGTGAGTGTGTTTATGGGAGTGTGTGTGAGCATGCTTATGTGAGAGTGAATATGAGGGATTACATGTGCGTTTGTGAGTGTATGAGAATGTGTGGGTGTGTGTGATACTGTGAGCCTGTGTGAGTACATGTATGAGTGTGAGAAAATGTGTGAGAATGTGAGTGAGTACATGTGAGTCTGAGTGAGGATATGTCAGTGTGACAGTGACTATGTCAGGTGTGTAGGTCTGCACATGTGTTTGGGTCTATGTACATGTGTGTGTTTGTTAGTTTGTGAGACTATAGGTGTCTGTGAGTGTGCGATTGTTGATATGTGATTGTGTGAGTCTGTGTGTGTCGGGCAGTGGGTGAGTTTGTGATAGTGTGAGAGGATTGCTTACTTTATTGTGTGTGCTTTGGTGAGCATATGTTTGTTGGTGTTTCTGTGAGCGTGTTTGTGAGAGCGGAGGTATGTGAGTGGAAGTGTGACTCTGAATGTGTGACTGTGTGTGTTTGTGATAGTATGAGTGCATGTGAATATTTGTTAATAATTGAGTGTGCTTGTGTGTGTGTTTCAGTGGTCAGTAAGTATGTGTGTGTGTGTTTGTGAGTTTTTGTGAGTGTGTTTGTAGGTGTGGGAGTGTGGGAGAAGGTTTTATTTTGTGACAGTGTGTGTTTGCTAATGTGTCTGAATGTCTGAATGATTGTGTGACTGTACGTGTTTGTGAGTGAGTGTGCGTGTGGTAGTGTGTGTGTACGAATGTGTGAGTGTGTCTGATTATGAGTATGAGTGTGTCAGAGTACCTGAGTGTGTGTTTAAATGAGATTGAGAGAGTGCTGGTGAGTGGGAGTGTGCGGGTGTGTATATGGCTGTGCTATTGTTTGAGAGAGTGTGTGATGGTATGTGAGGATGGGTGTGAGTTTGTCTATGTTTAGGTGTGAGAGTGTGTGTGAGTGTGTGTTAGTGTGTGATGCTGTGTGACATTATGTGTTTGTGTGAGTGTAGTTGTGTCAGAGAGGGTGTGCGAATATTCATTTTTGAATGTGTGAACGAGTGTGAGCCTTTGTGTGATGGTGTGTGTGAGTGAGTGTTTCTGTTTGCCATTATGTGTGTGATTGTGTGAATGAGTGTGACCAGTTAGAAATTTATCTGTGTGTGTACTTGTGTGAGTGTATATGACAGTGAGATTGTGAGCAGGTGTGAGTCTGTGAGTGTGTGTTTGTGTGTGTGAGAGTGTGTGTGATGGTGTGTTTGATGTGCGTCTGTGCATTTGTGTCTGCGTACATGTGAGTAATTTTGTGACAGTGTGTACAACTCTGTGTATTCTGGTGTGTGCCTGTGTGAGTGTGTGATTTTGTGTGGTTTTCAGTGAGTGAGCATGTGTTTGAGAGTGTCAGTGTGCAAGGGGCTGTGTGTGTTGTGTGAGAGTGTGAAAGGTGATAGTATGTGATTGTGTGTGAGTTAATATGAGCAGGTGTGTTTGAGTGTTTAAGTGAGTGTGTGTTTGTGATAGACTAGCATGAGTGGGTGTGTTACTCTGTGTGTATGAGTGACTGTGTGCTTCTGTTTACACGAGAGTGTGTGTGAGTGTGTGTTCGTGTTTGCAGGTGTGGAAGTGAGAGATAGACTGTGTGACTGTGTGAGTGTGTGTGATTGTGTGATTGTATGTGAATAGTTGTGAGGGTATGTATGCACGTGTGTGTGAATGTGAGTGTTTGAATGTGCACAAGTGTGTATGTGAGTGTGTTACTGTTCAGGTATGCATAAGGATGAATATATCAGTGAGTGTGAGTGTCAGTGGGACTTTGAGGGTGCGTGAGTGTGAGAGACAGTATGTCTGAGCATGTGTGTGTAAGTGTGTGTTCTAAAGACTGTTTTTGAATGTGTGTGCGTGTGTAAATTGTATGAATGTGTGAGAGTGACAGCACAAAAGACGAATGTCTGTGTGTGTGAACATTTGTGTGTATATGAGAGTCTGTGTAAGTGCGTTTGCTGGTGTGCTAGTGTGTGTGTAGGTGTCTGAGTGTGAGAAAATGAGAGTTTGTGAGTGTGTATTCGAGAATGTTGCAGATTTTGTGTGATTGTGTTATTTTGCTTGAATGCGTGTGTTTGAGTGTCTGTGTGGTTGCTTTCACATGTGTGATGTTTGCTTGTGTGTGTGAGTGTGTGGGTCTGTGTGTGCATCTGCTTGTGTGTCAGTGTGAGAGTGTGAGGGGAATGGGGTGAATTATGATGCAAGGGTGCCTAACATGTTTGGAAGCGAAATGGGCATTCTCTGAGATAACGGAAAGCGACAGTACATGGTGGGAGACTATATATAGGAGTGCAATGTTGTCGAATGGTTTGGAAAGTGCTGCAATGTGACGCAATAGATGGTTCCTGTGTGTTTTGGAAGAGAACGGATCCTTCTTTGATGGAAAGAAACGCAGTAGAACGTGGTGGATTGTTGTAGAATGCAGTGGAATGTTGTGTAATGGAGAGCATTGTGATGAAGTGGAGAGAAAGTGAGTGGTTTGGACACGAGAGTAGCCTTCTTTCATGGAATGGAATGCAATACATGTTGATGGATTTTTGGGTACGATAGTAGAAAATTGTGGAATGGAGTGAAATGTAGTGCAATAGACGGTTGAGGACCTTGTTTTATGCGAACGGTTGTATGTGTGTGTGACTGTGCAGCTGTGTGCGTTTGTGTGAGTGACTGTCATAGAGAGTGTGAGTGTGGAAGAGAGCATGTGCATGATTGTGAGGGAGGTGTTGTGTGAGTGCACATGTGTGTGAAAGGCTGAGTGTGAGTGTGTTTATGGGAGTGTGTGTGAGCATGCTTATGTGAGAGTGAATATGAGGGATTACATGTGCGTTTGTGAGTGTATGAGAATGTGTGGGTGTGTGTGATACTGTGAGCCTGTGTGAGTACATGTATGAGTGTGAGAAAATGTGTGAGAATGTGAGTGAGTACATGTGAGTCTGAGTGAGGATATGTCAGTGTGACAGTGACTATGTCAGGTGTGTAGGTCTGCACATGTGTTTGGGTCTATGTACATGTGTGTGTTTGTTAGTTTGTGAGACTATAGGTGTCTGTGAGTGTGCGATTGTTGATATGTGATTGTGTGAGTCTGTGTGTGTCGGGCAGTGGGTGAGTTTGTGATAGTGTGAGAGGATTGCTTACTTTATTGTGTGTGCTTTGGTGAGCATATGTTTGTTGGTGTTTCTGTGAGCGTGTTTGTGAGAGCGGAGGTATGTGAGTGGAAGTGTGACTCTGAATGTGTGACTGTGTGTGTTTGTGATAGTATGAGTGCATGTGAATATTTGTTAATAATTGAGTGTGCTTGTGTGTGTGTTTCAGTGGTCAGTAAGTATGTGTGTGTGTGTTTGTGAGTTTTTGTGAGTGTGTTTGTAGGTGTGGGAGTGTGGGAGAAGGTTTTATTTTGTGACAGTGTGTGTTTGCTAATGTGTCTGAATGTCTGAATGATTGTGTGACTGTACGTGTTTGTGAGTGAGTGTGCGTGTGGTAGTGTGTGTGTACGAATGTGTGAGTGTGTCTGATTATGAGTATGAGTGTGTCAGAGTACCTGAGTGTGTGTTTAAATGAGATTGAGAGAGTGCTGGTGAGTGGGAGTGTGCGGGTGTGTATATGGCTGTGCTATTGTTTGAGAGAGTGTGTGATGGTATGTGAGGATGGGTGTGAGTTTGTCTATGTTTAGGTGTGAGAGTGTGTGTGAGTGTGTGTTAGTGTGTGATGCTGTGTGACATTATGTGTTTGTGTGAGTGTAGTTGTGTCAGAGAGGGTGTGCGAATATTCATTTTTGAATGTGTGAACGAGTGTGAGCCTTTGTGTGATGGTGTGTGTGAGTGAGTGTTTCTGTTTGCCATTATGTGTGTGATTGTGTGAATGAGTGTGACCAGTTAGAAATTTATCTGTGTGTGTACTTGTGTGAGTGTATATGACAGTGAGATTGTGAGCAGGTGTGAGTCTGTGAGTGTGTGTTTGTGTGTGTGAGAGTGTGTGTGATGGTGTGTTTGATGTGCGTCTGTGCATTTGTGTCTGCGTACATGTGAGTAATTTTGTGACAGTGTGTACAACTGTGTGTATTCTGGTGTGTGCCTGTGTGAGTGTGTGATTTTGTGTGGTTTTCAGTGAGTGAGCATGTGTTTGAGAGTGTCAGTGTGCAAGGGGCTGTGTGTGTTGTGTGAGAGTGTGAAAGGTGATAGTATGTGATTGTGTGTGAGTTAATATGAGCAGGTGTGTTTGAGTGTTTAAGTGAGTGTGTGTTTGTGATAGACTAGCATGAGTGGGTGTGTTACTCTGTGTGTATGAGTGACTGTGTGCTTCTGTTTACACGAGAGTGTGTGTGAGTGTGTGTTCGTGTTTGCAGGTGTGGAAGTGAGAGATAGACTGTGTGACTGTGTGAGTGTGTGTGATTGTGTGATTGTATGTGAATAGTTGTGAGGGTATGTATGCACGTGTGTGTGAATGTGAGTGTTTGAATGTGCACAAGTGTGTATGTGAGTGTGTTACTGTTCAGGTATGCATAAGGATGAATATATCAGTGAGTGTGAGTGTCAGTGGGACTTTGAGGGTGCGTGAGTGTGAGAGACAGTATGTCTGAGCATGTGTGTGTAAGTGTGTGTTCTAAAGACTGTTTTTGAATGTGTGTGCGTGTGTAAATTGTATGAATGTGTGAGAGTGACAGCACAAAAGACGAATGTCTGTGTGTGTGAACATTTGTGTGTATATGAGAGTCTGTGTAAGTGCGTTTGCTGGTGTGCTAGTGTGTGTGTAGGTGTCTGAGTGTGAGAAAATGAGAGTTTGTGAGTGTGTATTTGAGAATGTTGCAGATTTTGTGTGATTGTGTTATTTTGCTTGAATGCGTGTGTTTGAGTGTCTGTGTGGTTGCTTTCACATGTGTGATGTTTGCTTGTGTGTGTGAGTGTGTGGGTCTGTGTGTGCATCTGCTTGTGTGTCAGTGTGAGAGTGTGAGGGGAATGGGGTGAATTATGATGCAAGGGTGCCTAACATGTTTGGAAGCGAAATGGGCATTCTCTGAGATAACGGAAAGCGACAGTACATGGTGGGAGACTATATATAGGAGTGCAATGTTGTCGAATGGTTTGGAAAGTGCTGCAATGTGACGCAATAGATGGTTCCTGTGTGTTTTGGAAGAGAACGGATCCTTCTTTGATGGAAAGAAACGCAGTAGAACGTGGTGGATTGTTGTAGAATGCAGTGGAATGTTGTGTAATGGAGAGCATTGTGATGAAGTGGAGAGAAAGTGAGTGGTTTGGACACGAGAGTAGCCTTCTTTCATGGAATGGAATGCAATACATGTTGATGGATTTTTGGGTACGATAGTAGAAAATTGTGGAATGGAGTGAAATGTAGTGCAATAGACGGTTGAGGACCTTGTTTTATGCGAACGGTTGTATGTGTGTGTGACTGTGCAGCTGTGTGCGTTTGTGTGAGTGACTGTCATAGAGAGTGTGAGTGTGGAAGAGAGCATGTGCATGATTGTGAGGGAGGTGTTGTGTGAGTGCACATGTGTGTGAAAGGCTGAGTGTGAGTGTGTTTATGGGAGTGTGTGTGAGCATGCTTATGTGAGAGTGAATATGAGGGATTACATGTGCGTTTGTGAGTGTATGAGAATGTGTGGGTGTGTGTGATACTGTGAGCCTGTGTGAGTACATGTATGAGTGTGAGAAAATGTGTGAGAATGTGAGTGAGTACATGTGAGTCTGAGTGAGGATATGTCAGTGTGACAGTGACTATGTCAGGTGTGTAGGTCTGCACATGTGTTTGGGTCTATGTACATGTGTGTGTTTGTTAGTTTGTGAGACTATAGGTGTCTGTGAGTGTGCGATTGTTGATATGTGATTGTGTGAGTCTGTGTGTGTCGGGCAGTGGGTGAGTTTGTGATAGTGTGAGAGGATTGCTTACTTTATTGTGTGTGCTTTGGTGAGCATATGTTTGTTGGTGTTTCTGTGAGCGTGTTTGTGAGAGCGGAGGTATGTGAGTGGAAGTGTGACTCTGAATGTGTGACTGTGTGTGTTTGTGATAGTATGAGTGCATGTGAATATTTGTTAATAATTGAGTGTGCTTGTGTGTGTGTTTCAGTGGTCAGTAAGTATGTGTGTGTGTGTTTGTGAGTTTTTGTGAGTGTGTTTGTAGGTGTGGGAGTGTGGGAGAAGGTTTTATTTTGTGACAGTGTGTGTTTGCTAATGTGTCTGAATGTCTGAATGATTGTGTGACTGTACGTGTTTGTGAGTGAGTGTGCGTGTGGTAGTGTGTGTGTACGAATGTGTGAGTGTGTCTGATTATGAGTATGAGTGTGTCAGAGTACCTGAGTGTGTGTTTAAATGAGATTGAGAGAGTGCTGGTGAGTGGGAGTGTGCGGGTGTGTATATGGCTGTGCTATTGTTTGAGAGAGTGTGTGATGGTATGTGAGGATGGGTGTGAGTTTGTCTATGTTTAGGTGTGAGAGTGTGTGTGAGTGTGTGTTAGTGTGTGATGCTGTGTGACATTATGTGTTTGTGTGAGTGTAGTTGTGTCAGAGAGGGTGTGCGAATATTCATTTTTGAATGTGTGAACGAGTGTGAGCCTTTGTGTGATGGTGTGTGTGAGTGAGTGTTTCTGTTTGCCATTATGTGTGTGATTGTGTGAATGAGTGTGACCAGTTAGAAATTTATCTGTGTGTGTACTTGTGTGAGTGTATATGACAGTGAGATTGTGAGCAGGTGTGAGTCTGTGAGTGTGTGTTTGTGTGTGTGAGAGTGTGTGTGATGGTGTGTTTGATGTGCGTCTGTGCATTTGTGTCTGCGTACATGTGAGTAATTTTGTGACAGTGTGTACAACTCTGTGTATTCTGGTGTGTGCCTGTGTGAGTGTGTGATTTTGTGTGGTTTTCAGTGAGTGAGCATGTGTTTGAGAGTGTCAGTGTGCAAGGGGCTGTGTGTGTTGTGTGAGAGTGTGAAAGGTGATAGTATGTGATTGTGTGTGAGTTAATATGAGCAGGTGTGTTTGAGTGTTTAAGTGAGTGTGTGTTTGTGATAGACTAGCATGAGTGGGTGTGTTACTCTGTGTGTATGAGTGACTGTGTGCTTCTGTTTACACGAGAGTGTGTGTGAGTGTGTGTTCGTGTTTGCAGGTGTGGAAGTGAGAGATAGACTGTGTGACTGTGTGAGTGTGTGTGATTGTGTGATTGTATGTGAATAGTTGTGAGGGTATGTATGCACGTGTGTGTGAATGTGAGTGTTTGAATGTGCACAAGTGTGTATGTGAGTGTGTTACTGTTCAGGTATGCATAAGGATGAATATATCAGTGAGTGTGAGTGTCAGTGGGACTTTGAGGGTGCGTGAGTGTGAGAGACAGTATGTCTGAGCATGTGTGTGTAAGTGTGTGTTCTAAAGACTGTTTTTGAATGTGTGTGCGTGTGTAAATTGTATGAATGTGTGAGAGTGACAGCACAAAAGACGAATGTCTGTGTGTGTGAACATTTGTGTGTATATGAGAGTCTGTGTAAGTGCGTTTGCTGGTGTGCTAGTGTGTGTGTAGGTGTCTGAGTGTGAGAAAATGAGAGTTTGTGAGTGTGTATTTGAGAATGTTGCAGATTTTGTGTGATTGTGTTATTTTGCTTGAATGCGTGTGTTTGAGTGTCTGTGTGGTTGCTTTCACATGTGTGATGTTTGCTTGTGTGTGTGAGTGTGTGGGTCTGTGTGTGCATCTGCTTGTGTGTCAGTGTGAGAGTGTGAGGGGAATGGGGTGAATTATGATGCAAGGGTGCCTAACATGTTTGGAAGCGAAATGGGCATTCTCTGAGATAACGGAAAGCGACAGTACATGGTGGGAGACTATATATAGGAGTGCAATGTTGTCGAATGGTTTGGAAAGTGCTGCAATGTGACGCAATAGATGGTTCCTGTGTGTTTTGGAAGAGAACGGATCCTTCTTTGATGGAAAGAAACGCAGTAGAACGTGGTGGATTGTTGTAGAATGCAGTGGAATGTTGTGTAATGGAGAGCATTGTGATGAAGTGGAGAGAAAGTGAGTGGTTTGGACACGAGAGTAGCCTTCTTTCATGGAATGGAATGCAATACATGTTGATGGATTTTTGGGTACGATAGTAGAAAATTGTGGAATGGAGTGAAATGTAGTGCAATAGACGGTTGAGGACCTTGTTTTATGCGAACGGTTGTATGTGTGTGTGACTGTGCAGCTGTGTGCGTTTGTGTGAGTGACTGTCATAGAGAGTGTGAGTGTGGAAGAGAGCATGTGCATGATTGTGAGGGAGGTGTTGTGTGAGTGCACATGTGTGTGAAAGGCTGAGTGTGAGTGTGTTTATGGGAGTGTGTGTGAGCATGCTTATGTGAGAGTGAATATGAGGGATTACATGTGCGTTTGTGAGTGTATGAGAATGTGTGGGTGTGTGTGATACTGTGAGCCTGTGTGAGTACATGTATGAGTGTGAGAAAATGTGTGAGAATGTGAGTGAGTACATGTGAGTCTGAGTGAGGATATGTCAGTGTGACAGTGACTATGTCAGGTGTGTAGGTCTGCACATGTGTTTGGGTCTATGTACATGTGTGTGTTTGTTAGTTTGTGAGACTATAGGTGTCTGTGAGTGTGCGATTGTTGATATGTGATTGTGTGAGTCTGTGTGTGTCGGGCAGTGGGTGAGTTTGTGATAGTGTGAGAGGATTGCTTACTTTATTGTGTGTGCTTTGGTGAGCATATGTTTGTTGGTGTTTCTGTGAGCGTGTTTGTGAGAGCGGAGGTATGTGAGTGGAAGTGTGACTCTGAATGTGTGACTGTGTGTGTTTGTGATAGTATGAGTGCATGTGAATATTTGTTAATAATTGAGTGTGCTTGTGTGTGTGTTTCAGTGGTCAGTAAGTATGTGTGTGTGTGTTTGTGAGTTTTTGTGAGTGTGTTTGTAGGTGTGGGAGTGTGGGAGAAGGTTTTATTTTGTGACAGTGTGTGTTTGCTAATGTGTCTGAATGTCTGAATGATTGTGTGACTGTACGTGTTTGTGAGTGAGTGTGCGTGTGGTAGTGTGTGTGTACGAATGTGTGAGTGTGTCTGATTATGAGTATGAGTGTGTCAGAGTACCTGAGTGTGTGTTTAAATGAGATTGAGAGAGTGCTGGTGAGTGGGAGTGTGCGGGTGTGTATATGGCTGTGCTATTGTTTGAGAGAGTGTGTGATGGTATGTGAGGATGGGTGTGAGTTTGTCTATGTTTAGGTGTGAGAGTGTGTGTGAGTGTGTGTTAGTGTGTGATGCTGTGTGACATTATGTGTTTGTGTGAGTGTAGTTGTGTCAGAGAGGGTGTGCGAATATTCATTTTTGAATGTGTGAACGAGTGTGAGCCTTTGTGTGATGGTGTGTGTGAGTGAGTGTTTCTGTTTGCCATTATGTGTGTGATTGTGTGAATGAGTGTGACCAGTTAGAAATTTATCTGTGTGTGTACTTGTGTGAGTGTATATGACAGTGAGATTGTGAGCAGGTGTGAGTCTGTGAGTGTGTGTTTGTGTGTGTGAGAGTGTGTGTGATGGTGTGTTTGATGTGCGTCTGTGCATTTGTGTCTGCGTACATGTGAGTAATTTTGTGACAGTGTGTACAACTGTGTGTATTCTGGTGTGTGCCTGTGTGAGTGTGTGATTTTGTGTGGTTTTCAGTGAGTGAGCATGTGTTTGAGAGTGTCAGTGTGCAAGGGGCTGTGTGTGTTGTGTGAGAGTGTGAAAGGTGATAGTATGTGATTGTGTGTGAGTTAATATGAGCAGGTGTGTTTGAGTGTTTAAGTGAGTGTGTGTTTGTGATAGACTAGCATGAGTGGGTGTGTTACTCTGTGTGTATGAGTGACTGTGTGCTTCTGTTTACACGAGAGTGTGTGTGAGTGTGTGTTCGTGTTTGCATGTGTGGAAGTGAGAGATAGACTGTGTGACTGTGTGAGTGTGTGTGATTGTGTGATTGTATGTGAATAGTTGTGAGGGTATGTATGCACGTGTGTGTGAATGTGAGTGTTTGAATGTGCACAAGTGCGTATGTGAGTGTGTTACTGTTCAGGTATGCATAAGGATGAATATATCAGTGAGTGTGAGTGTCAGTGGGACTTTGAGGGTGCGTGAGTGTGAGAGACAGTATGTCTGAGCATGTGTGTGTAAGTGTGTGTTCTAAACACTGTTTTTGAATGTGTGTGCGTGTGTAAATTGTATGAATGTGTGAGAGTGACAGCACAAAAGACGAATGTCTGTGTGTGTGAACATTTGTGTGTATATGAGAGTCTGTGTAAGTGCGTTTGCTGGTGTGCTAGTGTGTGTGTAGGTGTCTGAGTGTGAGAAAATGAGAGTTTGTGAGTGTGTATTCGAGAATGTTGCAGCTTTTGTGTGATTGTGTTATTTTGCTTGAATGCGTGTGTTTGAGTGTCTGTGTGGTTGCTTTCACATGTGTGATGTTTGCTTGTGTGTGTGAGTGTGTGGGTCTGTGTGTGCGTCTGCTTGTGTGTCAGTGTGAGAGTGTGAGGGGAATGGGGTGAATTATGATGCAAGGGTGCCTAACATGTTTGGAAGCGAAATGGGCATTCTCTGAGATAACGGAAAGCGACAGAACATGGTGGGAGACTATATATAGGAGTGCAATGTTGTCGAATGGTTTGGAAAGTGCTGCAATGTGACGCAATAGATGGTTCCTGTGTGTTTTGGAAGAGAACGGATCCTTCTTTGATGGAAAGAAACGCAGTAGAACGTGGTGGATTGTTGTATAATGCAGTGGAATGTTGTGTAATGGAGAGCATTGTGATGAAGTGGAGAGAAAGTGAGTGGTTTGGACACGAGAGTAGCCTTCTTTCATGGAATGGAATGCAATACATGTTGATGGATTTTTGGGTACGATAGTAGAAAATTGTGGAATGGAGTGAAATGTAGTGCAATAGACGGTTGAGGACCTTGTTTTATGCAAACGGTTGTATGTGTGTGTGACTGTGCAGCTGTGTGCGTTTGTGTGAGTGATTGTCATAGAGAGTGTGAGTGTGGAAGAGAGCATGTGCATGATTGTGAGGGAGGTGTTGTGTGAGTGCACATGTGTGTGAAAGGCTGAGTGTGAGTGTGTTTATGGGAGTGTGTGTGAGCATGCTTATGTGAGAGTGAATATGAGGGATTACATGTGCGTTTGTGAGTGTATGAGAATGTGTGGGTGTGTGTGATACTGTGAGCCTGTGTGAGTACATGTATGAGTGTGAGAAAATGTGTGAGAATGTGAGTGAGTACATGTGAGTCTGAGTGAGGATATGTCAGTGTGACAGTGACTATGTCAGGTGTGTAAGTCTGCACATGTGTTTGGGTCTATGTACATGTGTGTGTTTGTTAGTTTGTGAGACTATAGGTGTCTGTGAGTGTGCGATTGTTGATATGTGATTGTGTGAGTCTGTGTGTGTCGGGCAGTGGGTGAGTTTGTGATAGTGTGAGAGGATTGCTTACTTTATTGTGTGTGCTTTGGTGAGCATATGTTTGTTGGTGTTTCTGTGAGCGTGTTTGTGAGAGCGGAGGTATGTGAGTGGAAGTGTGACTCTGAATGTGTGACTGTGTGTGTTTGTGATAGTATGAGTGCATGTGAATATTTGTTAATAATTGAGTGTGCTTGTGTGTGTGTTTCAGTGGTCAGTAAGTATGTCTGTGTGTGTTTGTGAGTTTTTGTGAGTGTGTTTGTAGGTGTGGGAGTGTGGGAGAAGGTTTTATTTTGTGACAGTGTGTGTTTGCTAATGTGTCTGAATGTCTGAATGATTGTGTGACTGTACGTGTTTGTGAGTGAGTGTGCGTGTGGTAGTGTGTGTGTACGAATGTGTGAGTGTGTCTGATTATGAGTATGAGTGTGTCAGAGTACCTGAGTGTGTGTTTAAATGAGATTGTGAGAGTGCTGGTGAGTGGGAGTGTGCGGGTGTGTATATGGCTGTGCTATTGTTTGAGAGAGTGTGTGATGGTATGTGAGGATGGGTGTGAGTTTGTCTATGTTTAGGTGTGAGAGTGTGTGTGAGTGTGTGTTAGTGTGTGATGCTGTGTGACATTATGTGTTTGTGTGAGTGTAGTTGTGTCAGAGAGGGTGTGCGAATATTCATTTTTGAATGTGTGAACGAGTGTGAGCCTTTGTGTGATGGTGTGTGTGAGTGAGTGTTTCTGTTTGCCATTATGTGTGTGATTGTGTGAATGAGTGTGACCAGTTAGAAATTTATCTGTGTGTGTACTTGTGTGAGTGTATATGACAGTGAGATTGTGAGCAGGTGTGAGTCTGTGAGTGTGTGTTTGTGTGTGTGAGAGTGTGTGTGATGGTGTGTTTGATGTGCGTCTGTGCATTTGTGTCTGCGTACATGTGAGTAATTTTGTGACAGTGTGTACAACTGTGTGTATTCTGGTGTGTGCCTGTGTGAGTGTGTGATTTTGTGTGGTTTTCAGTGAGTGAGCATGTGTTTGAGAGTGTCAGTGTGCAAGGGGCTGTGTGTGTTGTGTGAGAGTGTGAAAGGTGATAGTATGTGATTGTGTGTGAGTTAATATGAGCAGGTGTGTTTGAGTGTTTAAGTGAGTGTGTGTTTGTGATAGACTAGCATGAGTGGGTGTGTTACTCTGTGTGTATGAGTGACTGTGTGCTTCTGTTTACACGAGAGTGTGTGTGAGTGTGTGTTCGTGTTTGCAGGTGTGGAAGTGAGAGATAGACTGTGTGACTGTGTGAGTGTGTGTGATTGTGTGATTGTATGTGAATAGTTGTGAGGGTATGTATGCACGTGTGTGTGAATGTGAGTGTTTGAATGTGCACAAGTGTGTATGTGAGTGTGTTACTGTTCAGGTATGCATAAGGATGAATATATCAGTGAGTGTGAGTGTCAGTGGGACTTTGAGGGTGCGTGAGTGTGAGAGACAGTATGTCTGAGCATGTGTGTGTAAGTGTGTGTTCTAAAGACTGTTTTTGAATGTGTGTGCGTGTGTAAATTGTATGAATGTGTGAGAGTGACAGCACAAAAGACGAATGTCTGTGTGTGTGAACATTTGTGTGTATATGAGAGTCTGTGTAAGTGCGTTTGCTGGTGTGCTAGTGTGTGTGTAGGTGTCTGAGTGTGAGAAAATGAGAGTTTGTGAGTGTGTATTCGAGAATGTTGCAGATTTTGTGTGATTGTGTTATTTTGCTTGAATGCGTGTGTTTGAGTGTCTGTGTGGTTGCTTTCACATGTGTGATGTTTGCTTGTGTGTGTGAGTGTGTGGGTCTGTGTGTGCATCTGCTTGTGTGTCAGTGTGAGAGTGTGAGGGGAATGGGGTGAATTATGATGCAAGGGTGCCTAACATGTTTGGAAGCGAAATGGGCATTCTCTGAGATAACGGAAAGCGACAGTACATGGTGGGAGACTATATATAGGAGTGCAATGTTGTCGAATGGTTTGGAAAGTGCTGCAATGTGACGCAATAGATGGTTCCTGTGTGTTTTGGAAGAGAACGGATCCTTCTTTGATGGAAAGAAACGCAGTAGAACGTGGTGGATTGTTGTAGAATGCAGTGGAATGTTGTGTAATGGAGAGCATTGTGATGAAGTGGAGAGAAAGTGAGTGGTTTGGACACGAGAGTAGCCTTCTTTCATGGAATGGAATGCAATACATGTTGATGGATTTTTGGGTACGATAGTAGAAAATTGTGGAATGGAGTGAAATGTAGTGCAATAGACGGTTGAGGACCTTGTTTTATGCGAACGGTTGTATGTGTGTGTGACTGTGCAGCTGTGTGCGTTTGTGTGAGTGACTGTCATAGAGAGTGTGAGTGTGGAAGAGAGCATGTGCATGATTGTGAGGGAGGTGTTGTGTGAGTGCACATGTGTGTGAAAGGCTGAGTGTGAGTGTGTTTATGGGAGTGTGTGTGAGCATGCTTATGTGAGAGTGAATATGAGGGATTACATGTGCGTTTGTGAGTGTATGAGAATGTGTGGGTGTGTGTGATACTGTGAGCCTGTGTGAGTACATGTATGAGTGTGAGAAAATGTGTGAGAATGTGAGTGAGTACATGTGAGTCTGAGTGAGGATATGTCAGTGTGACAGTGACTATGTCAGGTGTGTAGGTCTGCACATGTGTTTGGGTCTATGTACATGTGTGTGTTTGTTAGTTTGTGAGACTATAGGTGTCTGTGAGTGTGCGATTGTTGATATGTGATTGTGTGAGTCTGTGTGTGTCGGGCAGTGGGTGAGTTTGTGATAGTGTGAGAGGATTGCTTACTTTATTGTGTGTGCTTTGGTGAGCATATGTTTGTTGGTGTTTCTGTGAGCGTGTTTGTGAGAGCGGAGGTATGTGAGTGGAAGTGTGACTCTGAATGTGTGACTGTGTGTGTTTGTGATAGTATGAGTGCATGTGAATATTTGTTAATAATTGAGTGTGCTTGTGTGTGTGTTTCAGTGGTCAGTAAGTATGTGTGTGTGTGTTTGTGAGTTTTTGTGAGTGTGTTTGTAGGTGTGGGAGTGTGGGAGAAGGTTTTATTTTGTGACAGTGTGTGTTTGCTAATGTGTCTGAATGTCTGAATGATTGTGTGACTGTACGTGTTTGTGAGTGAGTGTGCGTGTGGTAGTGTGTGTGTACGAATGTGTGAGTGTGTCTGATTATGAGTATGAGTGTGTCAGAGTACCTGAGTGTGTGTTTAAATGAGATTGAGAGAGTGCTGGTGAGTGGGAGTGTGCGGGTGTGTATATGGCTGTGCTATTGTTTGAGAGAGTGTGTGATGGTATGTGAGGATGGGTGTGAGTTTGTCTATGTTTAGGTGTGAGAGTGTGTGTGAGTGTGTGTTAGTGTGTGATGCTGTGTGACATTATGTGTTTGTGTGAGTGTAGTTGTGTCAGAGAGGGTGTGCGAATATTCATTTTTGAATGTGTGAACGAGTGTGAGCCTTTGTGTGATGGTGTGTGTGAGTGAGTGTTTCTGTTTGCCATTATGTGTGTGATTGTGTGAATGAGTGTGACCAGTTAGAAATTTATCTGTGTGTGTACTTGTGTGAGTGTATATGACAGTGAGATTGTGAGCAGGTGTGAGTCTGTGAGTGTGTGTTTGTGTGTGTGAGAGTGTGTGTGATGGTGTGTTTGATGTGCGTCTGTGCATTTGTGTCTGCGTACATGTGAGTAATTTTGTGACAGTGTGTACAACTGTGTGTATTCTGGTGTGTGCCTGTGTGAGTGTGTGATTTTGTGTGGTTTTCAGTGAGTGAGCATGTGTTTGAGAGTGTCAGTGTGCAAGGGGCTGTGTGTGTTGTGTGAGAGTGTGAAAGGTGATAGTATGTGATTGTGTGTGAGTTAATATGAGCAGGTGTGTTTGAGTGTTTAAGTGAGTGTGTGTTTGTGATAGACTAGCATGAGTGGGTGTGTTACTCTGTGTGTATGAGTGACTGTGTGCTTCTGTTTACACGAGAGTGTGTGTGAGTGTGTGTTCGTGTTTGCAGGTGTGGAAGTGAGAGATAGACTGTGTGACTGTGTGAGTGTGTGTGATTGTGTGATTGTATGTGAATAGTTGTGAGGGTATGTATGCACGTGTGTGTGAATGTGAGTGTTTGAATGTGCACAAGTGTGTATGTGAGTGTGTTACTGTTCAGGTATGCATAAGGATGAATATATCAGTGAGTGTGAGTGTCAGTGGGACTTTGAGGGTGCGTGAGTGTGAGAGACAGTATGTCTGAGCATGTGTGTGTAAGTGTGTGTTCTAAAGACTGTTTTTGAATGTGTGTGCGTGTGTAAATTGTATGAATGTGTGAGAGTGACAGCACAAAAGACGAATGTCTGTGTGTGTGAACATTTGTGTGTATATGAGAGTCTGTGTAAGTGCGTTTGCTGGTGTGCTAGTGTGTGTGTAGGTGTCTGAGTGTGAGAAAATGAGAGTTTGTGAGTGTGTATTCGAGAATGTTGCAGATTTTGTGTGATTGTGTTATTTTGCTTGAATGCGTGTGTTTGAGTGTCTGTGTGGTTGCTTTCACATGTGTGATGTTTGCTTGTGTGTGTGAGTGTGTGGGTCTGTGTGTGCATCTGCTTGTGTGTCAGTGTGAGAGTGTGAGGGGAATGGGGTGAATTATGATGCAAGGGTGCCTAACATGTTTGGAAGCGAAATGGGCATTCTCTGAGATAACGGAAAGCGACAGTACATGGTGGGAGACTATATATAGGAGTGCAATGTTGTCGAATGGTTTGGAAAGTGCTGCAATGTGACGCAATAGATGGTTCCTGTGTGTTTTGGAAGAGAACGGATCCTTCTTTGATGGAAAGAAACGCAGTAGAACGTGGTGGATTGTTGTAGAATGCAGTGGAATGTTGTGTAATGGAGAGCATTGTGATGAAGTGGAGAGAAAGTGAGTGGTTTGGACACGAGAGTAGCCTTCTTTCATGGAATGGAATGCAATACATGTTGATGGATTTTTGGGTACGATAGTAGAAAATTGTGGAATGGAGTGAAATGTAGTGCAATAGACGGTTGAGGACCTTGTTTTATGCGAACGGTTGTATGTGTGTGTGACTGTGCAGCTGTGTGCGTTTGTGTGAGTGACTGTCATAGAGAGTGTGAGTGTGGAAGAGAGCATGTGCATGATTGTGAGGGAGGTGTTGTGTGAGTGCACATGTGTGTGAAAGGCTGAGTGTGAGTGTGTTTATGGGAGTGTGTGTGAGCATGCTTATGTGAGAGTGAATATGAGGGATTACATGTGCGTTTGTGAGTGTATGAGAATGTGTGGGTGTGTGTGATACTGTGAGCCTGTGTGAGTACATGTATGAGTGTGAGAAAATGTGTGAGAATGTGAGTGAGTACATGTGAGTCTGAGTGAGGATATGTCAGTGTGACAGTGACTATGTCAGGTGTGTAGGTCTGCACATGTGTTTGGGTCTATGTACATGTGTGTGTTTGTTAGTTTGTGAGACTATAGGTGTCTGTGAGTGTGCGATTGTTGATATGTGATTGTGTGAGTCTGTGTGTGTCGGGCAGTGGGTGAGTTTGTGATAGTGTGAGAGGATTGCTTACTTTATTGTGTGTGCTTTGGTGAGCATATGTTTGTTGGTGTTTCTGTGAGCGTGTTTGTGAGAGCGGAGGTATGTGAGTGGAAGTGTGACTCTGAATGTGTGACTGTGTGTGTTTGTGATAGTATGAGTGCATGTGAATATTTGTTAATAATTGAGTGTGCTTGTGTGTGTGTTTCAGTGGTCAGTAAGTATGTGTGTGTGTTTGTGAGTTTTTGTGAGTGTGTTTGTAGGTGTGGGAGTGTGGGAGAAGGTTTTATTTTGTGACAGTGTGTGTTTGCTAATGTGTCTGAATGTCTGAATGATTGTGTGACTGTACGTGTTTGTGAGTGAGTGTGCGTGTGGTAGTGTGTGTGTACGAATGTGTGAGTGTGTCTGATTATGAGTATGAGTGTGTCAGAGTACCTGAGTGTGTGTTTAAATGAGATTGAGAGAGTGCTGGTGAGTGGGAGTGTGCGGGTGTGTATATGGCTGTGCTATTGTTTGAGAGAGTGTGTGATGGTATGTGAGGATGGGTGTGAGTTTGTCTATGTTTAGGTGTGAGAGTGTGTGTGAGTGTGTGTTAGTGTGTGATGCTGTGTGACATTATGTGTTTGTGTGAGTGTAGTTGTGTCAGAGAGGGTGTGCGAATATTCATTTTTGAATGTGTGAACGAGTGTGAGCCTTTGTGTGATGGTGTGTGTGAGTGAGTGTTTCTGTTTGCCATTATGTGTGTGATTGTGTGAATGAGTGTGACCAGTTAGAAATTTATCTGTGTGTGTACTTGTGTGAGTGTATATGACAGTGAGATTGTGAGCAGGTGTGAGTCTGTGAGTGTGTGTTTGTGTGTGTGAGAGTGTGTGTGATGGTGTGTTTGATGTGCGTCTGTGCATTTGTGTCTGCGTACATGTGAGTAATTTTGTGACAGTGTGTACAACTGTGTGTATTCTGGTGTGTGCCTGTGTGAGTGTGTGATTTTGTGTGGTTTTCAGTGAGTGAGCATGTGTTTGAGAGTGTCAGTGTGCAAGGGGCTGTGTGTGTTGTGTGAGAGTGTGAAAGGTGATAGTATGTGATTGTGTGTGAGTTAATATGAGCAGGTGTGTTTGAGTGTTTAAGTGAGTGTGTGTTTGTGATAGACTAGCATGAGTGGGTGTGTTACTCTGTGTGTATGAGTGACTGTGTGCTTCTGTTTACACGAGAGTGTGTGTGAGTGTGTGTTCGTGTTTGCATGTGTGGAAGTGAGAGATAGACTGTGTGACTGTGTGAGTGTGTGTGATTGTGTGATTGTATGTGAATAGTTGTGAGGGTATGTATGCACGTGTGTGTGAATGTGAGTGTTTGAATGTGCACAAGTGCGTATGTGAGTGTGTTACTGTTCAGGTATGCATAAGGATGAATATATCAGTGAGTGTGAGTGTCAGTGGGACTTTGAGGGTGCGTGAGTGTGAGAGACAGTATGTCTGAGCATGTGTGTGTAAGTGTGTGTTCTAAACACTGTTTTTGAATGTGTGTGCGTGTGTAAATTGTATGAATGTGTGAGAGTGACAGCACAAAAGACGAATGTCTGTGTGTGTGAACATTTGTGTGTATATGAGAGTCTGTGTAAGTGCGTTTGCTGGTGTGCTAGTGTGTGTGTAGGTGTCTGAGTGTGAGAAAATGAGAGTTTGTGAGTGTGTATTCGAGAATGTTGCAGCTTTTGTGTGATTGTGTTATTTTGCTTGAATGCGTGTGTTTGAGTGTCTGTGTGGTTGCTTTCACATGTGTGATGTTTGCTTGTGTGTGTGAGTGTGTGGGTCTGTGTGTGCGTCTGCTTGTGTGTCAGTGTGAGAGTGTGAGGGGAATGGGGTGAATTATGATGCAAGGGTGCCTAACATGTTTGGAAGCGAAATGGGCATTCTCTGAGATAACGGAAAGCGACAGAACATGGTGGGAGACTATATATAGGAGTGCAATGTTGTCGAATGGTTTGGAAAGTGCTGCAATGTGACGCAATAGATGGTTCCTGTGTGTTTTGGAAGAGAACGGATCCTTCTTTGATGGAAAGAAACGCAGTAGAACGTGGTGGATTGTTGTATAATGCAGTGGAATGTTGTGTAATGGAGAGCATTGTGATGAAGTGGAGAGAAAGTGAGTGGTTTGGACACGAGAGTAGCCTTCTTTCATGGAATGGAATGCAATACATGTTGATGGATTTTTGGGTACGATAGTAGAAAATTGTGGAATGGAGTGAAATGTAGTGCAATAGACGGTTGAGGACCTTGTTTTATGCAAACGGTTGTATGTGTGTGTGACTGTGCAGCTGTGTGCGTTTGTGTGAGTGATTGTCATAGAGAGTGTGAGTGTGGAAGAGAGCATGTGCATGATTGTGAGGGAGGTGTTGTGTGAGTGCACATGTGTGTGAAAGGCTGAGTGTGAGTGTGTTTATGGGAGTGTGTGTGAGCATGCTTATGTGAGAGTGAATATGAGGGATTACATGTGCGTTTGTGAGTGTATGAGAATGTGTGGGTGTGTGTGATACTGTGAGCCTGTGTGAGTACATGTATGAGTGTGAGAAAATGTGTGAGAATGTGAGTGAGTACATGTGAGTCTGAGTGAGGATATGTCAGTGTGACAGTGACTATGTCAGGTGTGTAAGTCTGCACATGTGTTTGGGTCTATGTACATGTGTGTGTTTGTTAGTTTGTGAGACTATAGGTGTCTGTGAGTGTGCGATTGTTGATATGTGATTGTGTGAGTCTGTGTGTGTCGGGCAGTGGGT